>NW_026652283.1:72717578-72737456 GCF_009828535.3 Hylobates moloch
TTTTTTTTTTTTTTGAGATGGAGTCTTGCTCTGTCGCCCAGGCTGGAGTGCAGTGGCGCGATCTTGACTCACTGCAACCTCCACCTCCCAGGTTCAAGCAATTCTCTGCCTCAGCCTCCCGAGTAGCTGAGATTACAGATGCCCGCCAGCATGCCCAGCTAATTTTTTTGTATTTTTAATAGACATGGGGTTTCACCATCTTGAAGAGGTTGGTCTTGAACTCCTGACCTTGTGACCCACCCGCCTCAGCCTTCCAAAGTGTTGGGATTACAGGCGTCAGCCACCGCGCCTGGCACAGTCAAAACATTAAAATTTTTTTTTTTTTTGAGACGGAGTCTTGCTCTGTCGCTGAGGCTGGAGTGCAGTGGCACCATCTTGGCTTACTGCAACCTCCACCCCCTGGGTTCAAGCGATTCTCCTCCTCAGCCTCCTGAGTAGCTGGGATTACAGGTGTCCGACACCACGCCTGGCTAATTAAAAGTTTATTACCAACAACAAGATACTGAACTATTTTTACACCAAACCCAGTCTTGGTGAAGATCTGGCATTAATTAGCAAACACAAGGATCAATAAGTGATTCCTGGAAACAGGACTTTTCTGAACTACAAAGGAGAGTAGGAGAACCTAGGCCAGCAGGACACCTGCACAGGTCCAGCTTATCACCTGTGCCCTTTCCCTCCCTCTCCTTCCTCCCAAGACTATAGCCCGTTTGACAAAGCAAGGCTCATTCAGGTGAGTTTGGGTTGGCTGAGGATTCCCTTTGATGCCACATTATCTGGGGAGCAGACATGAAGGAGCAGATGGTATGTTCCACAACTCCAAAGCGGTTTAATGTTATCTAGTATTTGTGCGGTGTTTTATAGGCTCCAAAGTATTAACACATGTCATTCCATTTGATGCTCATAATAACCCCCTGAGAGGCCTGAATATCTTCACTTTACAACTGGGGAAATGGAGCTTCCCCAAGGGAATGGTAAGTGTTTTCTTTCCTAACCATGCTACCATACTGTCTTGGTCCACTTTTTACTCCTGGGCCTTTATTTCTGGGTCTTTATCCCTGTTTGGGTGTGTGCTCAGAGGAGTCTCTTGGATCTGGGCTTTCCTTTGCTTGTGAGCCCAGGAATGGGTGCTTCAGCTCTATCATTCTTCCCCTCGTGCTGGATCAAGGTCCTTTGCCAGAAGGCTGCAGGCTCCACTGTGCTCTGTGGATAAGATGAATTTTAAAGGTCTTTGGCTGAGAAAAGTTTCTTCCAACTTGGAGTAAAAATGGAAAATGTGTCTCCCAAATGCACTATGATGTTGCTTGAGTAAGAGTAATAAGAAGGCCGGGCGCAGTGGCTCACACCTGTAATCCCAGCCCTGTGGGAGGCCAAGGCTGGCGGATCACTTGAGGTGGGGAGTTCAAGACCAGCCTGGGCAACATGGTGAAAACCCACCTCTACTAAAAATGCAAAAAATTGGCTGGGCATGGTAGTGGGCACCTATAATCTCAGCTACTCTGGCGAAAACCCACCTCTACTAAAAATACAAAAAATTAGCTGGGCATGGTGGTGGGCACCTATAATCCCAGCTACTCAGGAGGCTGAGGCAGGAGAATCGCTTGAGCCCAGGAGACAGAGGTTGCAGTGAGCCGGGATCACGCCACTGCACTCCAGCCTAGGCGACAGAGCAAGACAAAAAAGAAACAAACAAACAAACACAAACAAACAAACATAAAACACAGAGAGAAAAGAGTAATAAGCATTTTTGGAATAACACTGAGAACACACTGTCAAATCCCTGCATTCCCTATCTTATCCTTAAAGGTTTCCTCATCTCACTTTGGTTTTCAGCAAACCCCTTATCTCTACTTAACAGGTGAGAATAGTAACTCCTGGAGAAGTAAAGAGACCAGTCTGAATTCATACGATTAACCAGAGGGAGGTATAAATCTTTTTCTCAGGCTCCTCTTTCCATTTCAACCACCAGTGGAAATGCACAAAAATTACAAGTAGAATAAGCTTTCACGGTGATTTGTTTTCCAGGAGAAATAGAATGGGTTCCATTTCCTGAATTTTCAGGGCACATTTTGTAATTTAGTACAACAATTAGGATTTCCCAGTTTTATCACAGCTAAATAAATAAATCAATAATATTGGGGTGGCTGGGTGCGATGGCTCACACCTGTAATCCCAGAACTTTGGGAGGCCGAGGCGGGCAGATCACGAGGTCAGGAGATCGATACCATCTTGGCTAACATGGTGAAACCCCGTCTCTATTAAAAATACAAAAAAATTAGCCGGGCGTGGTGGCGGGCGCCTGTAGTCCCAGCTACTCGGGAGGCTGAGGCAGGAGAATGGTGTGAACCCGGGAGGCGGAGCTTGCAGTGAGCCGAGATCGCGCCACTGAACTCCAGCACGGGTGACAGAGTGAGACTTTGACTCAAAAAAAAAAAAAAAAAAATATTGGGGTGATACTGAAACACATTTGATAACAAATATACTTCATTGAATCCTTTTTGCATGCTGTAATAATTTTTACTTATTTTTCATGCAGTTGTTGTCACTTAGTGTTTTTTCTTTTTTGTTTTTTTTTGAGATAGAGTCTTGCTCTGTCGTCCAGGCTGGAATGCACTGGCTCACTGTAGCCTCAACCTCCTGGGCTCAAGCAATTCTCCCACCTTAGCCTTCCAAGTAGCTGGGACCACAGACATGCACCACTATGCCTGGCTAATTTTTTTTTTTTTTTTTTTTTCGGAAACGGGGTCCCACTGTGTTTCCCAGGCTGGTCTCAAGTTCTGCTCCTGGCTTCAAGCAGCCCTCCTACCTCAGCCTCCCAAAGTGCTGGGATTAGAGGTGTGAGCCACCATCCCTGGCCATCACTTTACTTTTTAGAAGTTTTTTTTTTTTTAGATGGAGTTTTGCTCTTATTGCCCAGGCTAAAGTGCAATGGTGCCGTCTCAGCTTACTGAAACCTCCGCCTCCCAGGTTCAAGCGATTCTCCTGCCTCAGTCTCCTGAGTAGCTGGGATTGCAGGCGCCCACCACCACGCCTGGCTAATTTTTATATCTTTAGTAGAGATGGAGTTTCACCATGTTGGCCAGGCTGGTCTTGAACTCCCGACCCCAGGTGATCTGCCCGCTTTGACCTCCCAAAGTGCTGGGATTACAGACGTAAGCCACCTCACCTGACCTAGAAGTATTTTATATCACAGAAAAAAACTATAGAAATTTGTTTTATTGCCAGGGAAATATTTAGAAATTTGGATTGACATCACCATGATAATTTACAGTAATGGGAAGGCATTGACCTCAAGAACTTAGGGAACAATTGGTGATTCCTGGAAACAGAGCATTTTGTGACATGCAGAGTAAACTTTGGGCCAGCGGTGTTTTCCCCAGATCCTACTGTAATTTGACCCTTCCTTCATCCCAAGCCCACAGCCATTTGACACAAAAGGCATATTCAGGAGGGCTTCCCTTTGATGCCACAGTATCTGGGGAGCAGGCCTTAGGGAGCAGATGGTGAACCCAACAATGATAAAGAAATTAATATGATCTAATGTTTTCTTAATGTTTTATAGTGTACAAAGTGCATGATTATTTGAACCTTACAACAGTTTTATAAGGTCAGTGTAAGTCCACGATTCCTCATCCGCAATTCTAAAATTCCAAAAAAGCTATACCATATTCTATTACAAGGTTTGCCTTAGATTCTCTTGGAGATGTTAGCTCTATATGGTAACCTCAAACTGTTTCTTTTGCAAATCTTTAACTTTTTGAATTCTAAAACTCATCTGGTGAAGAGTTTTGGATAAGGAAATGCGGACCTGAATTACTACCCCTATTTTACCTATGAGGAAACACAGACTTCTTGAAGGGACAGCCTTTCCCCTAGGGCTCTTGGGCAGAGTGGGGATGATGAATTGTAAGTAGGTGGTAGTGAAGGTTGTGAAGGTTCCAGGTGAGGGTAACTTCTGTACACCCTGCCTCACTCTTTCTCTCCTGGTCTAACACAACCTCTAAAGACCAAGGTGCCTGTAGTTTAGGCACTCATGGGTTACTCCCTCTCCTAGCCTCTCCAACGATACAATTTCCAGCAGGAATGGCCTGCATCTGCAGGTGTGGGCTCTTCCTAGGAATTTTGCATTTCTCTTACTAGACAATTGAAACACCACCAATGGAGGAGATACTTAGCACAAAAGAACATAAGATTTATTTTCAGGCCGGGCGCGGTGGCTCACGCTTGTAATCCCAGCACTTTGGGAGGCCGAGGCGGGCGGATCACGAGGTCAGGAGCTCGAGACCACGGTGAAACCCCGTCTCTACTAAAAATACCAAAAATTAGCCGGGCGTGGTGGCGGGCGCCTGTAGACCCAGCTACTTGGAGAGGCTGAGGCAGGAGAATGGCGTGAACCCGGGAGGCGGAGCTTGCAGTGAGCCGAGATTGCTCCACTGCACTCCAGCCTGGGCGACGGAGCAAGACTCCGTCTCAAAAAAAAAAAAAAAAACATAAGATTTATTTTCACAATCAAAGCAGTCCCAAATGGAATAATTAGTCTCAGGAGGCAGATTATTTTATTTATTTATTTATTTATTTTGAGACAGAGTTGTGCTCTGTTGCCCAGGCTGGAGCAGTGGCATGCTCACGGCTCACTTCAGCCTCGACCTCGCAGGCTCAAGTGATTCTCCCGCCTTGGCCTCCTGAATAGCTGGCACTACAGGTATGCACCACCATGCCTGGCTAATTTGTGTGTGTGTGTGTGTGTGTGTGTGTGTGCACGTGTTTTTGTTTTGTTTTTTTTGTTTTTTTTTTTTGAGACAGTCTCCCTCTGTCACTCAGGCTGAAGTGCAGTAGCATGATTTTCACTCACTGCAACCTCACCTCCCAGGTTCATGCAAGTCTCGTGTCTCAGCTTCCTGAGTAGCTGGGACTACCAGCACAAACCACCATGCCCGGCTAATTTTTGTACTTTCAGTAGAGATGGGGTTTTATCATTTTGGCCAGGCTGGTCTCAAACTCCTGACTTCAAGTGATCCACCCAACTTGGCCTCCCAAAGGGATGGGATTACAGGTGTGAGCCACCGTGCCTGGCCAGATTTATTTTTTTTAACAAATTTATACAAAGATTCTACTGCAGACCAGGTCTTGTGATAGATTCCAGGAGGAGGTGGGTGGGTGGAAAAACAGAAGAGAATAACATTGATACCCTTTGCTTGTCTTCCAGATCAGGGGTTGGCAAACTCTAGACCATGGCCTGGTCTTGCATGGCCAGTGAGCTAAGAAGGGTTTCACATAAAAATTGTTAAAAATAAGCAAGCAAGCAAACAAAAAAGAAAGAAGAATACGCAACAAAGACTTATGTGGCCATGAAGTCTATTGTATTTGTTATCTGGTCCTTTACAGGAAAAAGGTTGCTGATGCTTGTCCAAGATGAGCAAATGAGGAAATTAGACATATAAGGAAATAACTAGCTCTGAATTATATATTAAAAAGGGTTATTATTATTATTATAATTTTTTTTTTTGAGATAGAGTCTTGCTCTGTCACTCAGGCTGGAGTGCAGTGGTGTAATCTTGGCTCACTGTAACCTCTGCCTCCCAGGTTCAAGCAATTCTCCTGCTTCAGCCTCCTGAGTAGCTGGGACTACAGGCGTGTGCCACCACTCCTGGATAATTTTTATATTTTTTGTAGAGATGGGGTTTCACCATATTGCCCAGGCTGGTCTTGAACTCCTGAACTCAAGCGAATCTGCTCACCTTGGCCTCCCAAAGTGCTGGGATTACAGGTGTGAGCCACCACACCTGGCCTGGTCTTTGATTTTTAAAGTTAGTCTGAAATAAATATACAAGGAAGAATAAAAAATAAACTTTTTTTTTTTTTTCTGTGGCCCAGGCTGGAGTTTGGTGGCACAGTCATTACTCACTGCCACCTAAACCTTCTGGGCTCAAGTGATCTTCCTGTCTCAGTCTCTTCCTGTCTCAGACTGAGATCTTCCTGTCTCAGTCTCTTGAGTAGTTGGGCCTACAGGTGCAAATCTCCACACCTGGCTGATTTTTTTTTTTTTTTTTTTTAGAGACAGAGTCTCACTACGTTGCCCAGGCTGTTCTGGAACTCCTGGGCTCAAGTCATCCTCCCACATCAGTTTCTCAAAGTGCTGGGATTACAGTTGTGAGCCACTGTGCCTGGCCCAAGTAAACACTTAATAAGGTTTTGCATTTGATAAACAACTATTTTATATGTACGTGTAAATGTAGGCATTAGCCTTCTTGGAATCACAATATGTTGTTAAGCTGTAATAATTTTTTTTTTTTTTTTGAGACGGAGTCTCGCTCTGTTGCCCAGGCTGGAGTGCAGTGGCGCAATCTCGGCTCACCGCAACCTCCGCCTCCTGGGTTCACGCCATTCTCCTGCCTCAGCCTCCCGAGTAGCTGGGACTACAGGCGCCCGCCTCCGCGCGCGGCTAATTTTTTTGTATTTTTAGTAGAAATGGGGTTTCACCATGTTAGCCAAGATGGTCTCGATCTCCTGACCTCGTGATCTGCCCGCCTCGGCCTCCCAAAGTGCTGGGATTACAGGCATGAGCCACCACGCCCGGCCTAAGCTGTAATAATTTAAACAACATAGTACTGGTACAAAAATAGATGAATTGACCCTAAATAAGAACTCATTTAATGCCTACTAAAAGCACTAATTGTGATGGAAGGCCGGGTGGAGTGGCTCATCCCTGTAATCCCAGCACTTTGGGAGGCTGAGGTGGGTGGGTCACCTGAGGTCAGGAGTTTGAGGCCAGCCTGACCAAAATAGTGAAACCCTGTCTCTACTAAAAATAGAAAATTAGCCAGGCATGGTGGCGCATACCTGTAATCCCAGCTACTTGGGAGGCTGAGGCAGGAGAATCACTTGAACCTGGGAAGCAGAGGTTGCAGTGAGCTGAGATCGTTACATTGCACTCTAGTCCGGGCAACCAGAGTGAAACTCCATCTCAAAAAAAAAAAAAAAATTATGATGGAAAACAATCCATAAACAATGTTGGGAAAAAAAATTTGCAAGATGAAGAAAGATCAATTTAGATGTTCACCTCAGATTTACATGAAAATTAACACCAGAGGTATTAAAAATGAAATTTAAAATATCCAGAATTGGCCAGGCATGGTGGCTCACACCTGTAATCCCAGCACTTTGGGAGGCTGAGGCAGGCGGATCATGAGGTCAGGAGTTCAAGACCAGCCTGGCCAACATAGTGAAACCCCTTCTCTACTAAAAATACAAAAATTAGCTGGGCATGGTGGTGCATGCCTGTAGTCCTAGCTACTCAGGAGGCTGAAGCAGGAGAATCGTTTGAACTCGGAAGGCAGAGGTTGCAGTGAGCCAAGATCATGCCACTGCACTCCAGCTTGGGCAACAGAGTGAGACTTCGTCTAAAAAAAAAAAAAAAAAAAAAATCCAGAATTTACAAACAAAGAAAGGTACTAAGTGGATAATAAACATTTATGAATATGTAATGGAAGCCTCAGGTCCCCTTTCTTCCAGCTACATTTTCATTGCCATTCCCAGTAGTTCTGGTACTGCGGGAAAAATCTACTGTAGAAAATTACCCAATTCAACTGAAGAGTGCCAAGGAGACCTATTTTTCTCCTGTGTGTTTCTGCATTTCAGCCAGTTCCTGGGCTCTCCTCTACTCCTTATCCTCCATCTGTTTGGGGCTGCCATTGTTTTTCTCTGGTTTCCTTCGTCCTGTCGTTCCTTCCCAAACAGGACACCACATCTCTTCCTTTTTTCCTCCAAAGCATTGGTAAACAGCAAGCTGTTGCATGCATTCTAACTTTTATTGAAAATTTGATGGTGGAAACATGGCTCACAGTAATTACAACAAAGGGGAGAAAACTGTAAAATTTTGCATTGGCCATTTTCATTCCTAGAAATTTTTTTGGATTGGAGGAAGCGTTCATGTGTGTTTTTTAGTACCACCTGGAGTCAATTTCTTTCATTTAACTAACGCATATTGAAGGCCCACTGTGTGCCAGGCATTGTGCATAGGCCTGGACATCTGGTGGACAACCACAGAAATAGATTCTATCTTTATAAAGAAGGAGACAGGTATTAAGCAAATACCCATATAAGTACTCAAATAAAAAATTTCAAGTTTCATGAGAAGGAGCTTACAAAATCTTTCCAATAATAGCATCTTAGCATTCGGAGACAAAGGTCCATCAGAGTTGTATGACATCTTCCAAGTTTGTCCTCTATCCTTGTCTCCTTAGATTCTTGTCTGAGCCCAAGAGAGAGAGACTGCAAGAGACACTGAAAGAGCAGTGTCACTGAGGTCACTGAGACACTTGGAGACATGTCCTGGTCTGGTGCCCATCATGCGAGCAGTGAGGCGTTTCCCTTCTCCAGCACCCTATGAGGTGGATGACTTCCATGCCTTGAATAGCAAGAGATGTGCCGGAGGCCTGGGAGTGAGAGGAAGCAGTGCCTTAAACACCAGCAACTTGTCCCGACACCAGGTCCAGCATCAGAGGCAGCAGGGATGCCAAATCATACGGTTGGCGTTCAGCTGTGGTCTCAGCAGTAGGCAGTGCTGAAAGGAGTCAGGGTGGGCTGGGAGTATGTGTGGAATGGAGAAATGTTTGTTAGCACACACAAGATGCCCCTTGGGATTATGGACTTAAAAGGGGACCAGAAGTCTCCTTACAATGGGAGGGCATGAAAGCCAGAGAAATTCCTGTCTCATTAATGCTAACTCACTATGACCCCTGGGCTGATGTACTCTAGGGAAGTATCAGTTACATTAAAAAGAGTTAACAGGCTGGCTCGGTGGTTCACGCCCGTAATCCCAGCACTTGGGCAGGCTGAGGCAGGAGGATCTTTTGAGGTCAGGAGTTCAGGAGTAGCCTGGGCAACATGGGGAGACCCCATTTCTACAGAAAAGAGTTTTTTTTTTTTTTTTTTTTGAGATGGAGTTTCACTCTTGTTGCCCAGGCTGGAGTGCAATGGTGCTCGGCTCACTGCAACCTCTGCCTCCTGGATTCAGGTGATTCTCCTGCCTTAGCCTCCCGAGTAGCTGGGATTACAGGCATGCACCACCACACCCAGCTAATTTTGTATTTTTAGTAGAGACGGGGTTTCTCCATGTAGGTCAGGCTGGTCTCGAACTTTTGACCTCAGATGATCCACCCGCCTCGGCCTCCCAAAGTACTAGGATTACAGGTGTGAGCCACCGTGCCCAGCCCAAAAAAAGGGTTTTTAATAATATGATGTTGATAATTGTATTGTGGTTATACATGACATATTCCTATTATTAGAAAACACACAGTTGGCCGGGCATGGTGGCTCACACCTGTAAGCCCAGCACTTGGGAGGCTGAGGCGGGTGGATCACGAGATCACGAATTCAAGACCAGCCTGGCCAAGATGGCAAAACCCCGTATCTACTAAAAATACAAAAATTAGCTGGGCGTGGTGGTGGGTGCCTGTAATCCCAGTTACTCGGGAGGCTGAGACGGGAGAATCGCTTGAACTTGGGAGGCGGAAGTTGCAGTGAGCTGAGACCACGCCATTGCACTCCAACCTGGGTGACAGAGCGAGGCTCTGTCTCAAAAAACAAAACAAAATAAAAAAAACCCATACACACTTATTTAAAGGTAAAACCCCATGATGTATGTAAATTACCCTCAAATGGTTCAGAAAAAAATTGTGTGTGGGTTGGTGTATTTTATATACATATATCTCTCTCTCTATATATATAGAGAGAAAGAACATGAATGATAAAGCAAATGGGGTGAAATATTAACAATAGTTGAATCTAGGTAAAGGGCATATGTGTGGTTTTATACTATTGTTATTTTTGCAACATTTAATAAATTTTAAATTGTTTCTGAACAGAGTTAATAAAATAATAAAATTACAGGAGGATACATACAATAATTAGTGTTTGGACAATGTATAGTGGGACAAAGGAAGGCTCCATCAGCTTTATCTGGGGGTGGGGGTGTCAGGGAAGGCTTCATAGAGAAATTGGAGGAAAGATTGGAAGGATGATGTCTTCTTTTCATTTATTTATTATTATTATTATTGTTATTATTATTATTATTTTGAGACGAGGTCTTGCTCTGTTGCCCAGGCTGGAGTACAGTGGCGTGATCTCGGCTCACTGCAACCTCCACCTCCCGGATTCAAGCAGTTCTCCTGTCTCAGCCTCCAGAGTAGCTGGGATTATGGGTGCATGCCACTGCACCTGGCTAAATTTTTGTATTTTTAGTAGAGACACGGTTGCACCATGTTGGCTGATCTTGAACTCCTGACCTCAGGTAATCCGCCCACCTCGGCCTCCCAAAGTGCTATGATTATAGGTGTGAGCCACTGCGCCTGGCCAATTATTATTCTTAATTAATTAATTTATTTTTCATGAGGTGTCACCTCAGTCTAAAAGGATGATTTCTTGACAGAGCTGTGTCTAGGGGGCTAGGGCATCTGGGGAAGGTGGGAGAGGGAGAACGCAGGGGAGGATTGTGACCTATCCATGAATCTGATTAGATACTGCTACATCGTATGGCCTGCCCTGGCAAAGCAGGACGTCCCTCCCCAGATGGCGACAGTCACCTGTGTGGCCAGGAACACAGCTCCCTGCTCCTCCAGCCAGTTGCACGTCCTTTCTCATTTCTAGGGTCCCAGGCTCAGGTACCCTCAGAGGGAAGGGCATCAGAGGGAGGGGCTGGCAGCCTAGGCTGTTCAGGGCTGGGCTGGGCAGGGCTCAGGTGGTTTGGCTCTCCACAGCTCTCCACATAAAGGGACCAGCACTTCACCCCTCATCAGGATCCTCTGCAGGGGAGCTCTGAGTGTCCACCGGAAGGGAACTATCAGCTTCTGGCACCTGTAAGGATGCTGTCCATGTTGGTGAGAAAAGTGTTTTTGATCCATGTGTGTGGGAGCAATGATGCCAGCTCAGGTCTCAGTTTTAGAGATTTAGAGTTTCAGGGAAATGAGCCCATGGCCCCTTGGGTATTTGTAGTGTTGGACAGCCGTGGGGGATATTCCAGGAGGTTCTAGAATGCTCATAAGCCCATCACTTTGCATTCGAGGATTCCTGACTCAGAAAGGTCAGGAAGTAAGAATGAGAGGATGACAAAGGAAGGGCCAGCCAGTGACCTTGTGCATCTTGTTTTTCCTTAGAGGACAATGACCAGACTCTGCTTCCTGTTATTCTTCTCTGTGGCCACCAGTGGGTGCAGTGCAGATAAATCGCTTCTGAGAGTAGGAGCTGCAGTTTCCTGGGCTCCCCTCTGCTGTGCAGGGCCTGGAGGGAGTAGAGCTGGGCAGGGCTCTGAAGTCAAGGGCCAGCGGGGAAGTCCTGGAGAGGCATGGAACCCAGGCTAGGCAGCCAACTTGAGGTGTGGACTGGCTGCTGATTTCTGGCCTCTCCTGGGGTCTGGTCTGAAGCAGTCAGGATGTTAGCTCAGGTATTTCCCAGGGCTTGATTCTCTGCTTCTGTGGCTGTGAGGGGTTCATGGGGTGAGAGAGTAAGAACTGTGTCCCTGCTCAGCTGCTCTCGTGGCCTTGGCCTTGGGGTCTCCAGAGGGAGCTGGGTGATCAGTGCTGTGTCCAGGGTACACCCTCCTCTAGTCGCCATCCTCGAAATTCTATTCTTCCAGTAGGCACAATAGTGACATTTTTTCATTGATACTGGGTTTATTGTTTATTTCAATCCATCAGTTTAAAAAAGCACATATACATATGTCATCTCATTTGATCTCCATGAGTATAAAGAAGTTATTAATGACATCTTAAAGATGAAGAAAAAGGACCAGAGATGTTAAGTGTCTGCTCAAGGAGGCACTGTCATCAGGGGTTGTCTGGATTTTACCTTGAGTCCTGTAATTTTTTTTTTTTTTTGAGATGGAGTCTTGCTCTGTCGCCCAGGTTGGAGTGCAGTGGCGCGATGTCGGCTCACTGCAACCTCAGTCTCCTGGGTTCAAGAGATTCTCCTGCCTCAGCCTCCCCAGTAGCTGGGATTACAGGTGTGCACCACCACACCCAGCTAATTTTTGTATTTTTAGTAGAGATGGGGTTTCACCATATTGGCCAGGCTGTTCTTGAACTCCTGATCTTGTGATCCACCCTCCTCGGCCTCCCAAAGTGCTGGGATTATGGGCATAAGCCACCACGCCCGGCCTGGGTCCTGTAATTTTACACTTTTTCCCACTCTTCCCAGGCTTTTGGAATAATTTCTAGGCTTTTAGACTAATATACATGGCCCTTCATCCACTGGCCTCTGTTAATTTTTCAGCTTCGGTTTCCAGACCTGTTGGTATTACAACATATGTTCCAGCCACACTAAGTGACTGACCTGTAGTTTTTGGCAGGCTGGGCTGGGCTGGGCTCTGCTATTGCTTCAGGCCATCTCATGTGCTTTCTTCTCTTCCTGGGGTGTACTCTCTCCTTTCCTTCCTGTCCTGTAGCCAGCTCCCATTCTCCCATCAAAATCAGCCTGCTCTTGTCCCTTCCCCAGCAAGTTCCCAGGCCTCACCCCCGTTGGTGGGTTTGCCCTCCCATCTCAGTTGGGTCCCTTTCCATGTGCTCCTTCCCTGTAGAATGTAGTCTCTTGAAGAAATGTGTCAAATTGTCTTTGTCCGGTGTCTAGGTAGTTCACACAGTAGGTATTTAATTAAAGTTAGTCGAGTGGAAGATTCCAGGTGTTTAACCTGTGCCAGCTGTTGGATCAGACCGTCTTAGCATAGGGAATCCCTGACCTCCTGGGACTTCAGAGTGATGAGTTGATACAGGGGCAGAGGTTGGCCAGGAAAGATGGCCTCAGTGGTCAGACTTTTAATGAGAATCATTCTCACATTTTCTTTTCTTTTTTTTTTTTTTTGAGACGGAGTCTCACTCTGTCACCCAGGCTGGAGTGCAGTGGCGCAATCTCGGCTCACTGCAAGCTCCGCCTCCCCGGTTCACGCCATTCTCCTGCCTCAGCCTCTCTGAGTAGCTGGGACTACAGGTGCCCGCCACCACGCCCGGCTAATTTTTTGTATTTTTAGTAGAGATGGGGTTTCACCATGGTCTCGATCTCCTGACCTCGTGATCCGCCCACCTCGGCCTCCCGAAGTGCTGGGATTACAAACGTGAGCCACTGCGCCTGGCTGACCTAAGATAATTTCTAACAGCACAGACTCCTTGGAAAAATCAGAGGAAGTGCCACAGACCCCATTTTGGGAAAAACCTTTTTTCCTCATGAAACCCCAGGAACTGAAAGCAGATAAATCCCTTGTATTAGTCCATTTTCATGCTGCTGATAAAGACATACCTGAGACTGGGCAATTTACAAAAGAAAGAGGTTTGCTGGACTTACAGTTCCACATGGCTGGGGAGGCCTCACAATCATGGCAGAAGGCAAGGAGAAACAAGTCACATCTTGTGTGGATGGCAGCAGGCAAAGACAGAATGAGAGCCAAGCAAAACAGCTTTCCCCTTATCAAACCATCAGATCTCATGAGACTTATTCACTATCATGAGAACAGCACGGGAAAGACCTGTCCCCATGATTCAATTACCTCCCACCAGGTCCCTCCCATAACACGTGGGAATTCAAGATGATATTTGGGTGGGGACACAGCCAAAGCATACCATTCCTCTCAAAATCTAAGGCTAAATGTACTTTTGGATATCCTAGTATATCCAGATACACTAGCCTAGGAGCTTGGTGTCCTAGGCTCCATACCTAGTTGGGTGTCCTCCTACCCCCCCACAAGAGGTAAGATTCCCATGGGGGATGGACTGATCAAAACTGGGTTGATTGGCTTTGGGTTGCTTTGCAATGAAATGTACAGTAAAGCCATTGCACTGTCTTGTTCCACAGCATTTCTCTTTTGGGGATCCAGAATCCAGTATAAAAATGGGACCCTGAATTTTTGGAGATCTGTTTGCTTTCCAGCTGTGCCTGCTTATTAGGCCCTAGAAACTGCATGTTTTCCTAGCCCTGTGCCTCAAAGGACTCCACCCTGAATCCAGTAATCCAATTAACAATCTTAAAAACGGGCAAATAAAAAATCTTACAACTACTGGATCTTCTTCTGTCTATATATTTATGTGTTGTGTGTGATGTTTATATGAAAAAGTTCTGATTAATTGGCTTAATAATAATGGCATTTAAATCAAATATTTTGTCAGAAAAGTTGTTTTAGTCCGTTTTCATGCTGCTGATAAAGACATACCCAAGACTGGATAATTTATAAAGAAAGGCTGGGCACGGTGGCTCATGCCTGTAATCCTAGCACTTTGGGAGGCCAAGGCGGGTGGATTACCCGAGGTCAGGAGTTCGAAACCAGCCTGGCCAACATGGTGAAGCTCCATCTCTTCTAAAAATACAAAAATTAGCTGGGCATGGTGGCGCATGCCTGTAATCCCAGCTACTCGGGAGGCTGAGACAGGAGAATTGCTTGAATCCAGGAGGTGGAGGTGAGCCATAATTGTGCCACTGCATTCCAGCCTGGGTGACAGAGATAAGACTTTGTCTCAAAAAAAAAAATTATAAAGAAAAAGATGTTTAATGGACTCACAGTTTCACATGGCTGGGGAGGCCTCACAATCGTGGCGGAAGGTAAAGACACATCTTACGTGTTAGTGGGCAAGACAGAATGAGAATGAAGTGATAGGGTTTCCTGTTATACAACCATCAGATCTTGTGAGATATATTCACTACCATGAGAACAGTGTGCCCCCATAATTCAATTATCTCCCACTGAGTCCCTCCCACAATACATGGAAATTATGGGAGCTACAATTCAAATGAGATTTGGGTGGGGACACAGCCAAGCCACATCATTCCACCTCTGGCCCCTCCCAAATCTCATGTCTTCACATTTCAAAACCAATCATGCCTTCCCAACAGTTCCCCAAAGTCTTAAGTCATTTCAGCATTAACTCAAAAGTCCACCGCCCAAAGTCTCATCTGAGACAAGGTATGCCCCTTCCACCTATGAGCCTGTAAAATCGAAACCAAGTTAATTACTTCCTAGCTATAATGGGGGTACAGGCATTGGATAGGTACACCCATTCCATATGGGAGAAATTGGCTAAAACTAAGGGGCTAAAGGCCCCATGCAATTCTAAAATCCGGCAGGGCAGTCAAATCTTAAAGTGCCAAATGATGTCCTTTGACTTTGTGTCTCAAATCCAGGTCACACTGATGCAAGAGGTAAGTTCCTATGGTCTTGGGCAGCTATGCCCTTGTGGCTTTACAGGGTACAGCCCCTTTCCTGGCTGTTTTCACAGGCTGGCATTGAGTGCCTGTGGCTTTTCCAGATGGACGGTGAAAGCTGTTGGTGGATCTACCATTCTGGGGTCTGGAGGTTGGTGGCTCGCTTCTCACAGCTCCATGAGGTAGTGCCCCAGTGGGGACTCTGTGTGGGGGCTTCAACCCCACATTTCCCTTCCCTAGCAGAGATGCTCCATAAGGACCCCACCCTGGCAGCAAACTTTTGCCTGAACATCCAGGTGTTTTTGTACATCCTCTGAAATCTAGATGGAGGTTCCCAAACCTCAATTCTTGACTTCTGTGCACCTGCAGGCTCAACACCAAGTGGAAGTTGCCAAGGATTGAGGCTTGCACCCTCTGAAACCACAGCCTGAGCTGTACCTTGGCACCTTTAACCATGGCTAGAGTGGCTGGGATGCAGGGCACCAAGTCCCTAGACTGCACACAGCATGGGACCCCTGTGTCCTGCCCACGAAACCATTGTTTCCTCCTAGGCCTTAGGGCCTGTGATGGGAGGGGCTGCTTCAAAGGCCTCTGACATGCCCTGGAGACATTTTCCCCATTGTCTTGGTGATTAACATTTGGCTTCTGATTACTTAGGCCAATTTCTGCAGCTGGCTTGAATTTCTCTTCAGAAAATGGGTTTTTCTTTCCTTTTTTTTTTTTTTTGAGATGGAGTCTCACTCTTCTCACCCAGGCTGGAGTGCAGTGGCACAATCTTGGCTCACTGCAACCTCTGCCTCCTGGGTTCAAGCAATTCTCCTGCCTCAGCCCCCCAAGTAGCTGGGACTACAGGCACATGCCGCCACAACTGGCTAATTTGTTTTGTATTTTAGTAGAGATGGGGTTTCACCGTGTTGCCCAGGCTGATCTCAAACTCCTGAGCTCAGGCAATCAGCCCACCTCAGCCTCCCAAAGTGTTAGGCTTACAGGCATGAGCCATCGTGCCTGGCCAGGTTTTTCTTTTCCATTACATCATTGGGCTGCAAATTTTCTGAACTTTTAGGCTCTTTCCCTTTTAAAATTGATTGCTTTTCACAGCGCCCAAGTTACTTCTTGAATGCTTCACTGCTTAGAAATTTCTTCCACCAGATACCCTAAATCATCTCCCTCAAGTTCAAAGTTCCACAAATCTCTAGGGCAGGGACAAAATGCTGCCAGCCTCTGCTAAACATAACAAGAGTCACCTTTACTCTAGTTGCCAACAAGTTCCTCATCTCCATCTGAGATCACCTCAGCCTGGGTTTCATTGTCCATGCATGTCATTATCAGCATTTTGGTCAAAGCCATTCAACAAGTCTCCAGGAAGTTCCAAACTTTCTCACATTTTCCTGTCTTCTTCTGAGCCCTCCAAACTGTTCCAACCTCTGCCTGCTATCCAGTTCCAAAGTCGTTTCCACATTTTTGGGTATCTTTACAGCACTGCCCACTCCTGGTCCAATTTACTGTATTTGTTTGTTTTTACATTGCTGATAAAGACATACCCAAGACTGGGTAATTTGTAAAGAAAAAGAGGTTTAATGGACTCACAGTTCTGTGTGGCTAGGGAGGCCTCATAATCATGGCAGAAGGTGAAAGGCGTGTCTTACATGGTGGTGGACAAGGACAAAATGAAAGGGGTTTTCCCTCATAAAACCATCAGATCTCATGAGATATATTCACTACCATGAGAACATTATGGGGGAAACCACCTCCATGATTCAATTATTTCCCACCTAGTCCCTCCCACAGCACATGGGAATTATGGGAGCTACAATTCAAGATGAGATTTGGGTGGGGACACAGCTGAACCATATCAAAAATAAAAACTGTAATTAATGCCTTTTAGTTAATGTGACTTTGAGAAATGAAGAGTTTTTTTTTTGTTTTTTTTTGTTTTTGAGACGGAGTCTTGCTCTCTCACCCAGGCTGGAGTGCAGTGGCAGAATCTCGGCTCACTGCAAGCTCCGCCTCCCGGGTTCACGCCATTCTCCTGCCTCAGCCTCTCCGAGTAGCTGGACTACAGGCGCCCACCACCACGCCTGGCTAATTTTTTTGTATTTTTAGTAGAGACGGGGTTTCACCGTGGTGTAGATCTCCTGACCTTGTGATTCGCCCGCCTCAGCCTCCCAAAGTGCTGGGATTACAAGCGTGAGCCACTGCGCCTGGCTAGAAATGAAGAGTTTTAAAGATTATTGGTAAAATAAAGCTATTTGGTCTAAATTAGGCACGTCAGATATTAGGTTTGCCAAATTCTTTAAGGTCATAAACTGTTTTGTTGTTTGAAAATTGTTCAACTTACTCGCTTTGGAGCCATTACATTCTAGGTAAGCCCTGGGGACATGTGGAGTTAGCCATGCCCCCTGGCTATGCTGGAATAAATCAGACTTTATCTGCATTTCTTTCTGGTGTCCTAGGCTCCGTACCTAGTACATAATTAAAATCACTTACCAGGTTTTTCACCAAAAATAAAAATTGCTAAGAGTTAACATTGTACCACATAATTGAGACTACTGAAAAAACAGTTTTACATGCGAGGTGTGTGAGGAAAGTAAAATGTGGTTTTGGCAAAAGATTATAAGAAGGCAAGGGAATGTGGGTTTTTGTGTGTGCCTAAATTAAAGGATTAAAGGATTGTTTTAAGTTAGATAGGATAAAGCTGAAGGTTTGAGCAAGTTGTGGAAGTTTTATAAAACATTAATATTGTAAAAGAAATTCTGTGTGGGAACATGTCAGCTAAATTTAAAGGGGTATTATTTGATTTTTCCATAAATTGAACATTGGAATAAGCACAACAGGGTTTTCTTAGAGAACTGATCTGCTCTTCAACAAAAATTTGTAAAGGGTTTTAAGAGGCTTATGAGACTCTTATCTTATGGTCAAACTGATTAAGATTAGATAGATTTGCCTATAAGGTTTTATTAAAAATTGATGTTGACATTAATAGTACACAAATGCAAGGGTGAAATTTGACTTTCTCACACATGCACACTTATGTTTATTGCAGCACTATTTACAATAGCAAAGACTTAGAACCAACCCAAATGCCCATCAATGATAGACTGGATAAAGAAAATGTGGCACATATACACCATGGAATACTATGCAGCCGTAAAAAAGAAGGAGCTCATGTCTTTTGCAGGGACATGGATGAAGCTGGAAACCATCATCCTCAGCAAAATAACAGATTAACAGAAAACAAAACACTGCATGTTCTTACTCATAAGTGGGAGCTGAACAATGAGAACACATGGACACAGAGAGGGGAACATCACACACTGGGCCTGTTGGGGGGTGGGGGAAAAGGGGAGGGAGAGCATTAGGACAAATACCTAATGCATGCATGGCTTAAAACCTAGATGACGGGTTGATAGGTGCAGCAAACCACTATGGCACATATATACCTATGTAACAAATCTGCATGTTCAGCACATGTATCCCAGAATTTAAAATAAAAAATTAAAGAAAGAAAAGAAATTTGGCTTTTCTCTTGAGTAAGATATTTATGTATTTACTTGTTCTTGAAATCCATGGGTTACTTTGTATACCATGTGGTTCACTACCGAGGCTGTGTGAATAGATTCTGTCAGAGAAACAGCTGTAGTAGTGAGAGGTGACAGTGTGCTGGCAGTCCTCACAGCCCTCGCTTGCTCTCGGCGCCTCCTCTGCCTGGGCTCCCACTTTGGCGGCACTTGAGGAGCCCTTCAGCCCACTGCTGCACTGTGGGAGCCCCTTTCTGGGCTGGCCAAGGTGGAAGCCGGCTCCCTCTGCTTGTGGGGAGGTGTGGAGGGAGAGGCGCCAGCGGGAACCCAGGCTGCCCGCGGTGCTTGTGGGCCAGCCGGAGTTCCAGGTGGGCGTGGGCTTGGCAGGCCCCACACTGGGAGCAGCCGGCTGGTCCTGCCATCCCCGGGCAATGAGGGGCTTGGCACCTGGGCCAGCAGCTGCAGAGGGTGTACTGGGTCCCCCAGCAGTGCCAGCCCACCAGCGCTGCGCTCGATTTCTCACCGGGCCTTAGCTGCCTTCCCACGGGGCAGGGCTCAGGACCTGCAGCCTGCCATGCCTGAGCCTCCCACCCCCTCCATGGGCTCCTGTGCAGTCTGAGCCTCCCTGACGAGCGCCACCCCCTGATCCACAGTGCCCATCAACCACCCAAGGGCTGAGGAGTGCGAGCACACGGCACGGGACTGGTGGGCAGCTCCACCTGCAGCCCCAGTGCGGGATCCTCTGGGTGAAGCCAGCTGGGCTCCTGAGTCTGGTGGAGATGTGGAGAACCTTTATGTCTAGCTCAGGGATTGTAAACACACCAATCAGCACCCTGTGTCTAGCTCGAGGTTTGTGGATGCACCAATCGACACTCTGTGTCTGGCTGCTCTGGTGGGGCCTTGGAGAACCTTTGTGTGGATACTCTGTATCTAACTGATCTGATGGGGACGTGGAGAACTTTTATGTCTAGCTCAGGGATGGTAAACGCACCAGTCAGCGCGCTGTCAAAACAGACCACTCGGCTCTACCAATCAGCATGACGTGGGTGGGGCCAGATAAGAGAATAAAAGCAGGCTGCCCGAGCCAGCAGCGGCAACCCGCTTGGGTCCCCTTCCACACTGTGGAAGCTTTGTTTTTTCACTCTTTGCAATAAATCTTGCTACTGCTCACTCTTTGTGTCCA
>NW_026652283.1:72742456-73077112 GCF_009828535.3 Hylobates moloch
CCTAACGAGAAGCACCCACAGGTGTGGAGGGGCAGGCCACCCCTTCATCTGGTGCCCAATGTGGAGGCTTTTCTCTAAGGTGAAGGTACGCTGGAGCGTGGTCATTGAGGACAAGTCGACGAGAGACTCCCGAGTACGTCTACAGTCAGCCTTGCGGTAAGCTTGTGCGCTCGGAAGAACCTAGGGTAACAATGGGGCAAACTAAAAGTAAATATGCCTCTTATCGCAGCTTTATAAAAATTCTCTTAAAAAGAGGGGGAGTTAAAGTGTCTACCAAAAATCTAAATACGCTCTTTCAAACAATAGAACAGTTTTGTCCATGGTTTCCAGAACAGGGAACTTTAGATCTAAAAGATTGGGAAAAAATTGGCAAAGAATTAAAACAAGCAAGTAGGGAAGGTAAAATCATTCCACTTACAGTATGGAATGATTGGGTCATTATTAAAGTAGCTTTAGAACCGCTGCAAACAGAAGAAGATAGCGTTCCAGTTTCCAATGTCCCTAAAAGCTGTGCAGTAGATTGTGAAAAAGAGGCAGGGATAGAGTCCCGGAAAAGAAAAGAAAGTTCACACTGTAAATGTGTAGCAGAGCCGGTAATGGCTCGGTCAACGCAAAATGTTGACAATAATCAATTACAGGAGGTAATATATCCTGAAACGTTAAAATTAGAGGAAAAAGATCCAGAATTGACAGAGCCATCAGAGTCTAAACCACGAGGGCCAATTCCTCTTACAACAGCTCAGATGCCTGCAACCTTAGAACCTCAAATGCAGGTTAAACAAGTACAAACTCCAAAAAAAGATCAAGTAGAAAAAGATAGAGTCTCTGTCACGGCAATGCCAATCCAAATACAGTGTCCACAATATCAGCAGGTAGAAAGTAAGATCCAGCCGCCAGTAGCCTATCAATACTGGCCGCCAGCTGAACTGCAGTATTGGCAGCCTCCAGAAAATCTGTATGGACAGCCAGGAGCATTTCCAGTGCCACAGGGCAGGGTGCCATATCCTCAGCCACCCACCATGAGACTTAATCCTACAGCACCGCCTAGTACACAGGGTAGTGCAATACATAAAATTATTGATGAGGCAAGAAAACAGGGAGATATTGAGGCGTGGCAATTCCCAGTAATATTAGAAGCAAGACCACCTGGAGAGGGGGCCCAAGAGGGAGAGCCTCCCGTAGCTGAAGCCAGATATCAGTCCTTTTCTATAAAAATGCTAAAAGAGATGAAAGAAGGAGTAAAACAGTATGGACCCAACTCTCCTTACATGAGAACATTATTAGATTCCATTGCTCATGGACATAGACTCATTCCTTATGATTGGGAGATTCTGGCAAAATCATCACTCTCACCCTCTCAATTTTTACAATTTAAGACTTGGTGGATTGATGGGGCACAAGTACAGGTCCGAAGAAACAGGACTGCCAATCCTCCAATTAACATAGATGCAGATCAACTATTAGGAATAAGTCAAAATTGGAGCACTGTTGACCAACAAGCAATAATGCCAAATGAGGCCATTGAGCAAATCAGGGCTATCTGCCTTAGGGCCTGGGAGAAAATCCAAGACCCAGGAACCGCCTGCCCTTCCTTTAATACAATAAGACAAGGCTCTAAAGAGCCATACCCTGATTTTGTAGCAAGACTTCAAGATGCTGCTCAAAAGTCAATTACCGATGAGAATGCCCGTAAAGTCACAGTGGAGTTGATGGCATATGAAAACGCCAATCCGGATTGTCAATCAGCCATTAAGCCATTAAAAGGAAAGGTTCCCGCAGGATCAGATGTAATCTCAGAGTATGTTAAAGCATGCGATGGAATTGGAGGAGCTATGCATAAAGCTATGCTTATGGCTCAGGCAATCACAGGAGTTGCTTTAGGAGGACAAGTGAAAACATTTGGGGGAAAATGTTATAATTGTGGTCAAATTGGTCATCTAAAAAAGAATTGCCTAGTCACAAATAAGCCAAATGTAACTACTCAAGCTACTACAACAACAGGTAAAGGGCCACCTGGCCTATGTCCTAGATGTAAAAGGGGAAAACATTGGGGTAATCAATGTCATTCTAAATTTGATAAAAATGGGCAACCACTGTCGGGAAACGAGAGGAGGGGCCAGCCTCAGGCCCCGCAACAAACTGGGGCGTTCCAAATTCAACCCTTTGTTCCTCAGAGTTTTCAGGAACAACAACCCCCACTGTCGCAAGTGTCTCAGGGATTAAGCCAGTTATCACAATACAGCAACTATCCCCCGCCACAAGTGGCAGTGCAGCAGTAGATTTGTGTACTTTACAAGCAGTC
This sequence comes from Hylobates moloch, assembly GCF_009828535.3. Taxonomy (NCBI): domain Eukaryota; kingdom Metazoa; phylum Chordata; class Mammalia; order Primates; family Hylobatidae; genus Hylobates; species Hylobates moloch. The sequence continues at coordinate 72,744,759 of NW_026652283.1, forward strand.
TCTCTGCTTCCAGGGGAGCCTCCACAAAAAATCCCCACAGGGGTATACGGCCCATTGCCTGAGGGGACTGTAGGACTAATCTTAGGAAGATCAAGTTTAAATCTAAAAGGAGTTCAAATTCATACTGGTGTGGTTAATTCAGACTATGAAGGCGAAATTCAATTGGTTATTAGTTCCTCAATTCCTTGGAGTGCCAGTCCAGGAGACAGGATAGCTCAATTATTACTCCTACCTTATATTAAAATTGGAAACAGTGAGATAAAAAGAACAGGAGGGTTCGGAAGCACTGATCTGGCAGGAAAGGCTGCATACTGGGCAAGTCTGGTCTCTGAGAGCAGACCTGTGTGTAAGGCCATTATTCAAGGAAAACAGTTTGAAGGGTTGGTAGACACAGGAGCAGATATCTCTGTAATTGCTTTAAATCAGTGGCCAAAAAATTGGCCTAAACAAAAGGCTGTGACAAGACTTGTCGGCATAGGCACAGCTTAAAAGTCAGGCAAATGGCGTATGTTAATGGACTTAAGAGCCATAAACGCTGTAATTCAACCCATGGGGCCTCTCCAACCTGGATTGCCCTCTCCGGCCATGATCCCAAAAGACTGGCCTTTAATTATAATTGATCTTAAGGATTGCTTTTTTACCATTCCTCTGGCAGAGCAAGATTGTGAAAAATTTGCCTTTACTATACCAGCCATAAATAATAAAGAACCAGCCACCAGGTTTCAGTGGAAAGTATTACCTCAGGGAATGCTTAATAGTCCAACTATTTGTCAAACTTTCGTAGGTCAAGTCCTTCAACCAGTTAGAGACAAATTTTCAGATTGTTATATCATTCACTATATTGATGATATTTTATGTGCTGCAGAAACAAGAGACAAATTAATTGACTGTTACACATTTCTGCAAGCAGAGGTTGCCAACGCAGGACTAACAATAGCATCTGATAAGATCCAAACCTCTGATCCTTTTCATTATTTAGGGATGCAAATAGAAAATAGAAAAATTAAGCCACAAAAAATAGAAATAAGAAAAGACACGTTAAAAACACTAAATGATTTTCAAAAATTATTAGGCGATATTAATTGGATTCGGCCAACTCTAGGCATTCCTACCTATGCCATGTCAAATTTGTTCTCTATCCTAAGAGGAGATCCAGACTTAAATAGTAAAAGAATATTAACCCCAGAGGCAACAAAAGAAATTAAATTAGTGGAAGAAAAAATCCAGTCAGCGCAAATAAATAGAATAGATTCTTTAGCTCCACTCCAACTTTTAATTTTTGCCACTGCACATTCTCCAACAGGCATCATTGTTCAAAATACTGATCTTGTGGAGTGGTCATTCCTTCCTCACAGTACAATTAAGACTTTTACATTGTACTTGGACCAAATAGCTACATTAATTGGTCAGACAAGATTACGAATAATAAAATTGTGTGGTAACGACCCAGACAAAATAGTTGTTCCTTTAACCAAGGAACAAGTTAAACAAGCCTTTATCAATTCTGGTGCATGGCAAATTGGCCTTGCTGATTTTGTAGGAATTATTGATAATCATTACCCAAAATCAAAAATCTTCCAGTTTTTAAAATTGACTACTTGGATCTTACCTAAAATTACCAGACATGAACCTTTAGAAAATGCTCTGACAGTATTTACTGATGGTTCCAGCAATGGAAAAGCGGCTTACACAGGGCCAAAGGAGCGAGTAATCAAAACTCAATATCAATCAGCTCAGAGGGCAGAGTTGATTGCAGTCATTACAGTGTTAGAAGATTTTAATCAACCTGTTAATATTATATCAGATTCTGCATATGTAGTACAGGCTACAAGGGATGTTGAGACAGCTCTAATTAAATATAGCATGGATGATCAGTTAAACCAGCTGTTCAATTTGTTACAACAAACTGTAAGAAAAAGGAATTTCCCATTTTATATTACTCATATTCGAGCACATACTAATTTACCAGGACCTTTAACTGAAGCAAATGAAAAAGCTGACTTACTGGTATCCTCTGCATTCATAAAAGCACAAGAACTTCATGCTTTGACCCATGTAAATGCAGCAGGGTTAAAAAACAAATTTGATGTCACGTGGAAACAGGCAAAAAATATTGTACAACATTGTACCCAGTGTCAAGTACTACACCTGCCCACCCAAGAGGCAGGAGTTAATCCCAGAGGTCTGTGTCCTAACGCATTATGGCAAATGGATGTTACCCATGTACCTTCATTTGGAAAATTATCATATGTTCATGTAACAGTTGATACTTATTCACATTTCATATGGGCAACATGCCAGACAGGAGAAAGTACTTCCCATGTTAAAAAACATTTATTATCTTGTTTTGCTGTGATGGGAGTTCCAGAAAAAATTAAAACTGACAATGGACCAGGTTATTGTAGTAAAGCTTTCCAAAAATTCTTAAATCAGTGGAATATTACACATACAACAGGAATTCCTTATAATTCCCAAGGACAGGCCATAGTTGAAAGAACTAATAGAACACTCAAAACTCAGTTAGTTAAACAAAAAAAAGGGGGAGACAGTAAGGAGTGTACCTCTCCTCAGATGCAGCTTAATCTAGCACTCTATACTTTAAATTTTTTAAACATTTATAGAAATCAGACTACTACTTCTGCAGAACAACATCTTACGGGTAAAAAGAACAGTCCACATGAAGGAAAACTGATTTGGTGGAAAGACAACAAAAATAGGACATGGGAGATAGGGAAGGTGATAACCTGGGGAAGAGGTTTTGCTTGTGTTTCACCAGGAGAAAATCAGCTTCCTGTTTGGATACCCACTAGACATTTGAAGTTCTACAATGAACCCATCGGAGATGCAAAGAAAAGCGCCTCCACGGAGACGGAAACACCGCAATCGGACACCACTGACTCGCAGGATGAATCAAGTGGTGATATTAGAAAAACAGATGAAGTCACCACGCACCAAGAAGGCGGAGCTGCCAACCTGGGCACAGTTAAAGAAGCTGACACTGTTAGCTAGAAAAAGCCTAGCTAGCACAAAGGTGACACAAACCTCAGAAAAAATGCTGTTTGCAGCTTTAATGGTTGTATCAACGGTGGTAAGTCTCCCCATGCCTGCAGGAGCAGCTGCAGCTAATTATACCTACTGAGCCTATGTGCCTTTCCCGCCCTTAATTCGGGCAGTCACTTGGATGGATAATCCCATTGAAGTCAAGAGAAGGTGTGTGGATCCCTGTGTCCATGGATCGACCATGGGAGGCCTCGCCATCCATTCATATTTTGACTGAAGTATTAAAAGGCATTTTAAATAGATCCAAAAGATTCATTTTTACTTTAATTGCAGTGATTATGGGATTGATTGCAGTCACAGCTACAGCCGCTGTGGCAGGAGTCGCATTGCACTCTTCTGTGCAGACAGTAAGCTTTGTTGACAATTGGCAAAAGAATTCCACAAGGTTGTGGAATTCGCAATCTGGTATCGATCAAAATTGGCTAATCAAATTAATGACCTTAGACAAACTGTCATTTGGATGGGAGATAGGCTCATGAGCTTGGAACATCGTTTCCAGTTACAGTGTGACTGGAATACGTCAGATTTTTGTATTACACCCCAAGTTTATAATGAGTCTAGACATCACTGGGACATGGTAAGACGCCATTTACAGGGAAGAGAAGATAATCTCACTTTAGACATTTCTAAATTAAAAGAACAAATTTTTGAAGCCTCTCAGAGTCACTTAAATATTGTGCCTGGAGCTGAGACGTTAGATCAAGTGGCAAAAAATCTTTATGGATTAAACCCCACGACTTGGATTAAGTCTATTGGAAACTCTACTGCAGTAAACTTTGGAATTATGTGTCTCTGTTTAATCGGTTTGTTTTTAGTGTGCCGGACCAGTCGAAGAATCCTGCGCCAAAATCAAGAGAACGAACAAGCCTTCATCGCCATGGCACATTTATATAGAGGGAAAGGGAGGGAGAATGTTGCGGAAAGTCAGGGACCTTGAACTGAGGGACTGGCTGAAACCACAGCAGAGAAACATAAAATATGAAGATTTCACGGACATTTTATTAGTTCTCCAAAATTTATACTTTTGTAATTTCTTATGTCTTTACTTTAATCTCTTAATCCCATCATCTTCTTTGTACGCTGAGGAGGATATATGTCACCTCAGGACCCTGTAATGATTGCCTTAACTACACAAATTGTTTATAGAGGACGTGTGTTTGAACAATACGAAAACTGGGCATCGTGAAAAAGGTACGAGATAACAGCGGTGTTCAGGAAACAAGGGAGGTAACCTTGAACTGGCCGCCGGTGAGCCGGATGGAACAGAGCCATATCTTTTCTCCTTTTGCACACAAGTAGGAGAGATATCGCTGAATTCTTTTTCTCAGCAAGGAATATCCCTGAGAAAGAGAATGTGCTCTGAGGGTAGGCCTACAAACGACCCCCTTGGAGTCGTGCCGCCTTTTACGGTTGAAGCCGAAGGGATGAAATAAGCCCCGGCCTCCTGTAGTGCTCCCAGGCTTATTAGGATGAGGAAATTCCCACCTAATAAATTTTGGCCAGTCAGGTTGTCTGCTCTCAAACCCTATTTCCTGATAAAATGTTATCAATGACTATGCGTGCCCAAAAATTTCGTTGGCAATTTTAATTTCAATTTTAACACCGTCCTGTGAACTCATCCTGCCTCCACTTGCTTTATGATATTCGATTACCTTGTGAAGTATGTAATCTCGGTATCGTAATGACAATGGTAGTTTTGTTGAAAAGAAAAGGGGGAAATGTGGTGAAAAGAAAGAGAGATCAGCCTGTTACTGTGTCTATATAGAAGGAAGTAGACATAAGAGACTCCATTTAGTTCTGTATTTGAGATGCTGTTAATCTGTGACCCTACCCCCAACCTTGTCCTTGCAAGAGACATGTGCTGTGGTGACTTAAGGTTAAAAGGACTTTGGGCAGTGCAGATGTGCTTTGTTAAACAAGTGCCTAAAGGCTGCTTATGGTTAAAGGTCATCACCATTCTCTTAAATCTAGAAAAAAAGAAGAACATTCATCTCCTGCCCATCCCTGGGCGATGGATGGAGCAATACTGCCAGAAGGTTTATGGAGATGTTCGCATATGCATCTCAAAGGCACAGCATTTTCTTTTGAACTTATTGATGTTGCAAGGCCTATTGCCCAGTCACTCCCTTATCTTTTTGATGGTAAAGATAATTATCAATAAATACTAAGGGAACTCAGAGGCCGGTGCCGGTGTGGGTCCTCTGTAAACACAGCACCGGTCCCCTGGGCCCCGCTTTTCTTTCTCTACACTTTGTCTCTGTGTCTTATTCCTTTTCTCAAGTCTTTCGTCCCACCTAACGAGAAGCACCCACAGGTGTGGAGGGGCAGGCCACCCCTTCAGTAAACACACCAATCAGCGCTCTGCGTCTGCCTAAAGGTTTGTAAATGTACCAATCAGCACTCTGTAAAATGGACCAATCAGCAGGACGTGGGTGGGGCCAAATAAGGGAATAAAAGCTGGCCACCAGAGCTAGCAGCCACAACCCGATTGGGTCCTGTTCCACTGTGTGGAAGTGTTCTTTCCCTCTTCACAATAAATATTGCTGCTGCTCAGTCTTTGGGTCCGCACTACCTTTATGAGCTGTAACACTCACCATGAGGGTCTGCGGCTTCACTCCTGATGTCAGCAAGACCATGAACCCACGGGGAGGAACAAACAACTCTGGATGTGCCACCTTTAAGAGCTGTGACACTCACTGCGAAGGTCTGTGTTTTCACTCCTGAAGTCAGTGAGACCACGAACCCACCAGAAGGAAGAAACTCTGGACACATCTGAACATCTGAAGGAATAAACTCTGGACACACCATCTTTAAGAACTGTAACACTCACCACGAGTGTCTGTGGCTTCACTCCTGAAGTCAGTGAGACCACGAACCTACCGAAAGGAAGAAACTCCAGACACATCTGAACATCTGAAGGAAAAAACTCTGGACACACCATCTTTCAGAGCTGTAACACTGACTGCAAGTGTCTGTGGCTTCACTCCTGAAGTCAGCGAGACCAAGAACCCACCAGAAGGAAACAATTCCAGACACAGTATAGTAATAGCTGAGACAAAAAAGGCAATTAAAGTGGCCAAAAATCTTTTTTTCGAGTATGTGATAGTGCTTTTCTAAATAACTGTAGGGTAGAATTCCCTTCCCAGATCCAGGTTAAATTTACAGGAAGCCACAATTCTACATGCCATTTTAGGATCATGACATAGGTTATATTTAACTGTGTAACATTTTGATGAGACAAGCATGTAGCGTACCAACTACTGGAAGAGAAAGTAATACTATAAAAGGATTGATTCTGTTCTATGTTAGGATTACCCTGCCAAGACAAAAGTTTATAGGGGTCTGTAGTACAAATCAGGACTGTATCAGTAACATTATTGTGCAAGGAGAGAGTGTAGTTGCCACTGCTATAAATGTAATCACCATGAAAAACAACCCATTCAAAAAGGGAAGACCTAGTCTCCAAATTTGGGTATGAGCAGGGCTTAAAGCTTGCTTCCCTTTTAGTTGTAATATTGTTCCTGAAAGCCCATACTCCGACCAGGTGATGGAACTATTGGAGGGACTCCCAAATCCAACAGTCTGATTTGCAGACATAAGATTACCATGGGGACCCCAATCAAGTAAGGTGCCATTATTAAGCAGAGGCCCTTGTCATGGCGCAGGTTGTCTGCATGGGGATCACACTGGACAGCCTCAAACTTACATTGCCAGTCCCTTCTCAGACAGCAGATAAGAAGATCAGGCACTTGTGTAGCTTCATTAGAGACCTTAGTGAGATTAATGGTAACAGCAGAAATAAAGGTCAAGTTTGTGGGCTTGGCATCCCTTTTGAGCTGACAGTAAAGATACTCCAGAGGAATAAGAGTAATGTGCTTATCATGGGCTATTGTAGAAAAACAAAGAAGAGGGTTGCTAGACAATAAAGTCAAGGAGTCATTGAGTTTAATCCATCCCAAATTTTCCGTTGAGGGGTAAGACAGGGGCATCCATCGACCTCCCATCCAAGAAGTATCATTAGATGACAAAGGTGGGTCAGCATCCCACCACATAATAACATTTAAAACAGGGGGATTCAGAATATGATTCCAGTAAACATGTTCTTGAGCTGATCCCATTTGGAAAAGGACAAGAATCACCAGCCACCCTAGCATCCATGTCTGTCTTACTTTCTCAAAACTTCCCCAATTACTGCCAGATACATAAGAAGCCAATTCTCTGCAATTGCAGGGGCTCCCATGGCAACAAGCTGGATAGTTGCCTGTTGATCCAATTTCTTTAGCTGTCCTCAGGTAATGTCAGGTGACTTCCGAGTCATCACTATCATTGCTGGTTGATTCTCCAACGACAGGTCTTTCATCATCAGGAGGGGGTTGTTCAGTGGTCTCCTATCTGTTCTCGAGGAGAAAGCCCCATATTCCCCCTTTTTTGTTTATTAAGATATACTTTAAGAGTTTGATGAGCTCGCTCAACATTGGCCTGACTGGTTGAGTTATAAGGAATGCCAGTCTTGTGTTGTATGTGCTACAGTTGTAAATACATATGTAAATCGAGCACTAAGATAGCAACGTCTATTATCAGTTTTTGTAATTTGTGGAAGGCCTAAAGTCATAATAGATTTAAAAAGATGAGCAATTGCATCTTTAGTTTTTTCTATAGTCTGGGGAGTAGCATATTTCAGGCCTGTATAAGTGTCTACAGTAACGTGGAGGAATTTGAAGCATCTAAAGGGTAGATGCTGAGTAATATCAGTTTGCCAGATAGCGTTAGGCACCAGACCTAGTGAGTTGGCACCAAGTCCTAACGAAAAAGGGGAGAGAGAACACCATTGGCAGTCAGGACAGGTTTAATAATCATGCGAGCTTGAGCGAGCACCAAATAAAACTGTTGTTTAAGACTGTGGTTGTTCTGATAAAAAAAGGAATGATCAGTTTGAGCTTGCAAAAATGTAGGAGAGTCTTAAACCATTGAGCTTAATGTTAATATGTGACTTTAGACAACAATGTTTTTATATTTTAGGAAGCTTGAAGCTAACAATATATTAAGACAATGATCTCTTTATAAATTACAATAAAATAAAGTGAAAGTTTATATTTTATATTGTTTAAAACATAAGAAGATTTTATTTGAAAAGACTTTTAAAAAATATGAAAGCTTTCTCTTAGGGTAAGAATTATGTAATTTTGTTGCCCAAGTACTACAGTGATGGAAACAAGACAATCTTTTATCTTTCTTTTCTTCAGTTAAATGCTAATTCACAATAGTTTTTTGCTTAGCTAGGAGCTTAAATACTGTTTGGGAGAAGTGGGATGTTTATTAGTGGGTTGCAGGGAATAAATGAAATCACCTTAGTAGAGGATGCTGCTGTACTTTTATCAATGTCCACTGACATTGGTTTGAAAGTGGAAATCTTTTGTGTAAAGGCCTGGGGATTTTTTGCCTATATCTTAAGTATATCTCTGGGCTGGCAGCCCCTTAATATCCTCAGAAAAGTAAAATATAGGTTACAAGATACTTTAAAAATTTATTTTGACTAGCGAGTTTGTTTCTAGTTGATTCACCTAATTAGAGATGTTACCAATCATTTTATACGATTAAACACATGTGAGTGTTGTTTTCCTGGAGACTGGGTTTCATTATAAGCATTCTAATTTGGGCCCCATTGAAGTTTTTCTTTGTCTAGCCCTTCTAAACTAAGCTTTTTGGAACTCACTCACAAGTTGTATGAATTTTGACGGACTTTTATTTTGTTTATCTTCTTATTTATTCCGTGTGCAGTGGATTTGAATAGCAGATTTTTTTAATAGCTCTGCTGATGTGATGTTGGTCACTACTTGCAGCTTGCAATCGGTTGATAAATTCAACGTATGTTTCTGTGGCACTCTGTTTAACTGTTATAAAGGAACCCTGGGATTGTCCCATGAGTATCCTCTTCTATGCCTGTATTGCTAGCTGCAAGCATTGTGGAAATAGATGGCTGTTTATTTGAGCTTGAGCCCGAGCTCAAGCAAAAGGCCCTGTTCCCAATAGCATATCAAGCTGTATCGGGATATTATTATCCAAATTTTGCAAGGGCTGCTGCATGGATAGATCACTGTACTCACTCCACCATACAGTATATTCTGCAGCTGAAACCAAAACTCTTACTAAAGTTTTCCAATCATGCGGAGTCATCTTACAGCCATTTCCCAGAGCCTCAATCATCCCCTGGGTAAAGGGTGAATGTACACCCTTTTCATGGATACTTTTCTTTTCTTTTTTTTTTTTTTTGAGACGGAGTCTTTCTCTGTCCCCCAGGCTGGAGTGCAGTGGCGCGATCTCGGCTCACCGCAACCTCCACCTCCTGGGTTCATGCCATTCTTCTGCCTCAGCCTCCCGAGTAGCTGGGAATACAGGCGCCCGCCAACACGCCCGGCTAATTTTTTGTGTTTTTAGTAGAGACGGGGTTTCACTGTGTTAGCCAGGATGGTCTCGATCTCCTGACCTCGTGATCTGCCCGCCTCAGCCTCCCAAAGTGCTGGGATTACAGGCTTGAGCCACCGCGCCTGGCTGGATACTTTTCTTTATCTCTTTAAAAACAGTAAAAGGCAAACTCTCGTGCAGTCTCCTATTGTTTTGAACAATGACAGGGAATGTGCCAAAAAGTGCCTAAGAGTCTCCCTTTTTAAGTGCCTCCTGGAGGCACCCCTCTACTAGGGAAGGTTGACAAGGAGTCGTCTCTGAGAACACATTCACCTGATCATATATGTCAGGCCTCTGAGCCCAAGCTAAGCCATCATATCCCCAGTGACCTGCACATATACATCCAGATGGCCTGAAGCAACTGAAGATCCACAAAAGAAGTGAAAATAGGCTAAACTGATGACATTCCACCATTGTGATTTGTTCCTGCCCCACCCTAACTGATATGATATATTCTCCCCTGCCCTTAAGAAGGTACTTTTTAATATTCTCCCCGCCCTTGAGAATGTACTTTGTATGCCTATCCCAAACCTATAAGAACTAATGATAATCCCACCACCCTTTGCTGACTCTCTTTTCAGACTCAGCCCACCTGCACCCAGGTGATTAAAGAGCTTTATTGCTCACATAAGCCTGTTTGGTGGTCTCTTCACACGGACGCGTATGACAATACAGATGTTCACTGACAGGGGGTCTTATCCAAGAACCGTCCCTTGGGTGGCCTCCAATCTCCTCCAGGGGGACGGGAGGCACTGTTGCCTGAACAGGGCCAATAGATCCAGATTTTTTTAGGGGTGGAGGAAAGGAGGGCAATGGCTTTTCTGTTGGGGGAGGAAAAAGCTCCGGTCTGTCCTCATCATCACTAGAAAGTGTCCTCCTTATGCCCTACAGAAGGGAATGAAGTAGGGAGAGGAGCCCCTCCCTGTTGTTCTGGTTCCTGTTTTTCTTTATATCTCCTGAATTCCCTTCAGGTGGAGCTAATGGGTAGTCTGACTCACCACAATCTGGCATATAAAGAGGGTACAACGCAGAGCGTACCAGAGCCCAGGTGGTCAAAATGGTAAACTTAGTAAAATGGCCCTGCTTAAATCCTCTTTTCAGGCAGTGATCCACCTGCTCCTATAACTCTAAGTCTAATGTTCCTTGATCAGGGAACCAAGGGCATTCCTGCTGAATAAAAAGCATAAGCTGATGCAAATCTTCAGACTCTAAGGTGCAGTGGATAGCCTTAAGTAATTGTTGCACCGTTTTAAAAAATACTTTCTGCTCTTTGGTCAATTCCTGACCCATGATAACTCAACCCGTGGTATTATATACATCGGTCCCATCCTCCTGAAATGGGCTGGGACTGTTCCTTACTGGTATTCCCCGAAGGCTGATGAGTTTTCATACTCCACGTGTAATTTCAACGCAGTTATGTCGGGGTCACCACTTGCAGCTTGTAGCTACAGTGAACGCCAAGAATGAAGTACTCAGAGAATTCCAGCTGAGCAGGGCAGGGAGTAGCTCTTCTAAGAGAGTGCCACTCTAAGATCTGTCTGCCAAGTATTTATTGTGAGGGCAACAAGCCCTCTCTAAATTGTGGTTCTAATTGTAATTGTAATTGTAATCTAAATTGTAATTGTACAAGAACTACAATTTAGACAACCAAGAGACATCCACTAGGTAACGATTTGGGGTTGAATCATGAGGCACCTGGGACTGCAGGCGCCTGCCATCACACCCTGCTAATTTTTGTATTTTTAGTAGAGAGGGGGTTTCACCATGTTGGCCAGGCTGGTCTCGAACTCCTGACCTCAAGTGATATGTCCCCACTTTGCACCCCAAAGTGCTGGGATTATAGGTGTGAGCCACCATGCCTGGCCTTGTTTTCTATAATTTCAATTACTGGAGGTCAACCATGGTCCGAAAATAGGTGAGTACAGTGCAATAAGGTAATGAGAGAGAGAGAGAGAGAGAAACCACATTTATATAACTTTCATTACAATATGTTGTTATAATTGTTATATTTTATTATTAGTTTTTGCTGATAATCTCTTACTGTGCCTAATTTATTTTTTATTTTTATTTTTAATTTATTATTATTTTTTGACACAGGGTCTCACTCTGTTGCTGGAGTGCAGTGGCGTGATTTCGGCTCACTGCAATGCTTACCTACTGGGCTTAGGCAATCCTCCTGCCTCAGCCTCCTAAGTAGCTGGGACTGCAGGTGCAAGGCAGCATGTCAGGCTAATTTTGTTTAGTTTTTGTAGCAACGAGTTCTGACTGTGCTCCTCAGGTTGGTCTCAGACTCCTGGGCTCAATCTGCCCACCTTGGCCTCTCAAAGTGCTGGGATTTCAGGTATAGAGTCACTGTGCCTGGCCTCTGTGCCTAATTTATAAATTAAACTTTATCATTGGTATGTGTATATAGGAAAAACACACTACGTATAGGGTTGGTACCATCATTGGTTTTGGGTATCCATTGGGGTCTTGGAACATATACCCTGAAGATAAGAGGGAATGACTGTATTTCTTCTTTTTCTAAAATAAGAGATAAGAATAAAATTATGATATTGGCTGGCGTGGTGGCTCATATCTGTAATCCTAGCACTTTAGGGGACCAAGTGGGAGGATTGTTTGAGCCCAGGAGTTTGAGACCAGCCTGGGCAATATAGTGAGACCTCCTCTACAAAAAACTAAAGACACTAGCCAGGCGTGGTGGTGCGTGTCTCTAGTCCCAGCTACTTGGAAGGTTGAGGTGAGAGGATCGCTTGAGCCCAGGAGGTTGAGGCTGCAGTGAATTGTGATTGCACCACTGCGCTCCAGCCTGGGCAACAGAGTGAGGCTCTGTCTCAAGAAAAAAAAAATTATGGTATTCACTTTGGCAGAAGATTAAGATGTATAACAATGTACAATTGCTTCACACTTTTGTCTAGTTTTTCGTAAAATTTTGACTGGAAATATTGTCAATATGGGGTTCCTTTGAGATTATTTTTTCTTGTGGTCAAGAATTTTAGATCTCTCTCTCTCTCTCTCTCACACACACACACACACACACACAATTCACTGAAGCAGAAAGAAATTTATTTTGGAATCTCAGAACTATTCTAGAATCAATGGAAGGTGGGAAGGCTGGCATGGCATCCTAGGCTTGGAAAATGGGCTGGAACTCAAAGGAAGGAGAACTTTAGGGAACACAACTGTGGTTGGTCACAGCTCCAATCTTGTCAGGATGCTGCTGCCGGCTCTGTGTCTGTCAGGCTCTCTGAGGCTGCTCTGGGCTGCTGATGCTGCCACTACTGTGGTCATTACCGAACTGACTCTCTGACTCTGCTTCTCTGTCTCAAGATTTAGAATTCTTGGCTGCAACACCAACTGACAAAGCCTAGGTCATCAGCCTGCATCATGGACTGTCCAGAGGGGTACGAAGGAGAATCAGGACCTTCAGCTTCCTTAGTTAGAGGTGGGGCTCTGCCTCCCTCCAAGTCTTACATGATACAGGGTGTGAGAGAGATTCCCCCAAAAGAAGAACGGTGTTCTGGTTTGGGGTAGCCAGAAAAGGCACAAAGGTCCACTCTACTCAGCCCGCAAAAGAGGAGGGTGCAGGCTTTTCCATGAAGAAAGTAATTCTCCTAATTAATAGTATCTCCAAATAAAGGATCTGTGGCTCTGGGAAAACTGCAAATGAATAGGGAACATAGAACATGTGCCATCTAACTATTCTACCAGTAATTGGGAATTAAAATAGGAAGATGCCTTGAGAGGATTTTGAACAGGGGACAGATGTAGCCAGAATGCTCACTTTCCAAGGTAGAGCCCCTTCATTCAAAGTGAAACTTTAATGGAGCATATAACCCACTTGAAATGTCTCAACTTATAAGTGATGTGGATAACAAAATTAAAAAATGCTGAAGTAGGATATCGAGACCATCCTGGCTAACACGGTGAAACCCCGTCTCTACTAAAAATACAAAAAATTAGCCGGGTGTGGTGGTGGGCACCTGTAGTCCCAGGTACTTGGGAGGCTGAGGCAGGAGAATGGTGTGAACTCAGGAGGTGGAGCTTGCAGTGAGCGGAGATTGCGCCACTGCACTCCAGCCTGGGCGACAGAGCAAAACTCCGTCTCAAAAAAAAAAAAATCCTGAAGTAATGAAATTTTTATTTTTAATTTAATTAATTAATTTTTTATTTCTTCAGCCAATTTTAGTTTTTATTTTTATTTTTATTTTTTAATTTTTATTTTAGGTTCAGGGGTACATGTGCAGATTTCATGTGTAGGTAAGTTGAATGTTGTGGGGGTTTGGTGTACAGATTATTTCGTTACCCAGGTAATAAGTATAGTACCAGACAGGTAGTTTTTTTTGTTTGTTTGTTTTTTTTTTTTTTTTGAGACAGAGTCTCGCTCTGTCACCCAGGCTGGAGTGCAGTGGCGCAATCTTGGCTCACTGCAAGCTCCGCCTCCCGGGTTCACGCCATTCTCCTGCCTCAGCCTCTCCGAGTAGCTGGGACTACAGGCGCCCGCCACCACGCCTGGCTAATTTTTTGTATTTTTAGTAGAGACGGGGTTTCACCGTGGTCTCGATCTCCTGACCTCATGATCCGCCCGCCTCGGCCTCCCAAAGTGCTGGGATTACAAGCGTGAGCCACCGCGCCCGGCCCCGGACAGGTAGTTTTTTGATCCTCGCCCTTCTCCCACCCTCCACCCTCCACCCTCCAGTAGGCCCTGGTGTCTGTTCCTTTCTTTGTGTCCATGTATACTTAATGTTTAGCTCCCATTTATAAGTGAGAAAATGCGATATTTAGTTTTCTGTTCCAGCGTAGTTTGCTTAGGATAATGGCCTCCAGTTCCATTTATGCTGCTGCAAAGGATCTTGTTCCTTTTTATGGGCTGCATAGTATTCCATGGTATGTATGGGCCACATTTTCTTTATCCAGTCTACTGTTGATGGACATTTAGGTTAATTCTATGTCTTTGCTATTATGAATAGTGCTGCAATAAACATACATGTGCATTTGTCTTTAGTAGCACCGTGGATTTTCCTTTGGCTGTGTACCCAATAATAGGATTGCTGGGTCAAATGGTAGTTTAAAGTTCTTTGAGAAATTGCCAAATCACTTTCCACAGTGGCTGAACTAATTTACATTCCCACCAGCAGAGTATAAGCATTCCCTTTTCTCCACAATCCCAACCACATCTATTATTTTTTGACTTCTTAATAATAGCCATTCTGACTGGTGTGAGATGGTATCTCATTGTAGTTTTGATTTGCATTTCTTTAATGATTGGTGACATTGAGCATTTTTTCATATGTTTGTTGACCACATGTGTGTCTTCTTTTGAAAAGTGCCTGTTTATATCCTTTGCCCACTTTTTTTTTTTTTTTTTTTTTTGAGACGGAGTCTCGCTCTTTCACCCAGGCTGGAGTGCAGTGGCACGATCTCAGCTCACTGCAAGCTCTCCGCCTCCTGGGTTCACGCCATTCTCCTGCCTCAGCCTCTCCGAGTAGCTGGGACTACAGGCGCCCGCCACCACGCCCGGCTAATTTTTTGTATTTTTAGTAGAGACGGGGTTTCACCGTGGTCTCGATCTCCTGACCTCGTGATCCGCCCACCTCAGCCTCCCAAAGTGCTGGGATTACAAGCGTGAGCCACCGCGCCCGGCCTTTGCCCACTTTTTAATAGGCCTTTTTTTCTTGTAAATTTGTTTATCTTCCTTAGAGATTCTGGATATTAGACCTTTGTCAGATACATAGCTTGCAAGTATCTTCTCCAGTTCTGTGGGTTGTCTATTTACTCTGTTGATAGTTTCTTTTGCTGGGCAGAAGCTCTTTATTAAATACTGTAATTAGGTCCCATTTGTCAATTTTTGTTTTTGTTGCAATTGCTTTTGGTGTCTTCATCATGAAATCTTTGCCAAGGCCTAAGTCCAGAATGGTATTTCTTAGGTTTTCTTCTAGAGTTTTTATAGTTTTGGGTTTTACATTTAATCTTTAATCCATCTTTAGTAGACTTTTGTATATGGTGTGAGAAAGGCGTCCAGTTTCAATCTTGTGCATGTGGCTCTCTAGTTATCCCAGCACCGTTTATTGAATAGGGAGTCCTTTACCCTTTGCTGATTTTTGCCAACTTTGTCAAAGATTAGATGGTTGTAGATGTGTGGCTTTACTTCTGGGCTTTCAATTCTGTTCCATTTGACTATGTGTCTGTTTCTGTACCAGTACCCTGTGGTTTTGGTTACTGTAGCATTTCAGTATAGTTTGCAGTCTGGTAATGTGACGTCTCCAGCTTTGTTTTGTTTTTTTTTTTTTGCTTAGGATTGCTTTGGCTATTTGGGCTCTTTTTTGGTTCCATATGAATTAAATTAATTAATTAATTAACTTTTTTGAAATAGAATCTCCCTCTGTTGCCCAGGCTGGAGTGCAGTGGTGTGATCTTGACTCACTGCAACCTCCGTGTCCTGGGCTCAAGCGATCCTCCTACCTCAGTCTCTTGAGTAGCTGGGGTTACAGGCATGTGCCACCACACCTAGCTAAGTTTTGTATTTTTGGTAGAGACGGGGTTTTACCATGTTGCCCAGGCTGGTCTCAAACTCCTGACCTCGGGTGATCTGCCCACCTCAGCCTCCCAAAGTCCTGGGATTACAGGCGTGAGCCACTGCACTCGGCCAAGAATGTCATCAGTAGTTTGATAGGAATAGCATTGATTGTGTAAATTGCTTTGGGCAGTATGGCCATTTTAACAATATTGATTCTTCCTATCCATGAGCATGGAATGTTTTTCCGTTTGTTTGTATTGTCTCTGATTTCTTTGAGCAGTGCTTTGTAATTCTCATTGTAGAGATCTTTCACCTCCCTGGTTAGCTATATTCTTAGGTATTTTATTCTTTTTGTGGTTATTGTGAATGGGATTGCATTCTTGATTTGGCACTTAGCTTGGACATTGTTGGTGTATAGAAACGTTACTGATTTTTGTACATTTATTTTGAATCTTGAAACTGCTGGAGTTGCTTATGAGATCTAGGAGATTTTGGGCAGAGACTGTGGGGTTTTCTAGGTATAGAATTATATCATTTGCAGAGACAGTTTGACTTCCTCTTTTCCTATTTGGATGCCTTTTATTTCTCTGTCTTGCCTGATTGCTCTGGCTATGACTTCCAGCACAATGTTGAATAGGAGTGGTGGAGTGGGCATCCTTGTCTTGTTCTGGTTGTCAAGGGGAATGCTTCCAGCTGTTGCCCATTCCATATGATGTTGGCTGTGGGTTTGTCATATATGGCTGTTATTATTTTGCGATATGTTCCTTCAATGCCTAGTTTGTTGAGGGCTTTTAACATGAAAGCATGTTGGGATTTTGTTTTTTAAATTTGGTTCTAGCAGTCTCCTAGAATACCAAACACTTTCATTTAATCATTTAATCTCTAGCAGACCCTGGTTATAGATCCACTCGAGGTCTATTCGGGGAGTTGTAAACATTTTATCATTTTTTTCTTTCAATAAATATCTTCTGAATCCTCTCATAAGCAATGCAGTGTGTAAGTATACCTTAGTATGTAGCAGAAGGGCTTATGTAAAACAAGGGGGCTTTTGCACAGGCCAAATAGGAAAGTAAAAAATCCATAAAGAATAAAATATGGGTGCTATACACACCTGTTGATTGAGTTTAGGGCTTCCCAGCTGAGGTGAGCTGCTGATGGCAGTGGTAGTAAAGAGAAATCCAGGTTTTTGAGATAATCTTTCTTAATGATAATCACACAGAGAGGTGACAGGGTGCTGGCAGTCCTCACAGCCCTTGCTTGCTCTCGGCGCCTCCTCTGCCTGGGCTCCCACTTTGGCGGCACTTGAGGAGCCCTTCAGCCCACCACTGCACTGTGGGAGCCCCTTTCTGGGCTGGCCAAGGAGGGAGCTGGCTCCCTCAGCTTGCAGGGAGGTGTGGAGGGAGAGGCGCCAGTGGGAACCCGGGCTGTGCGTGGCACTTGCGGGCCAGCTGGAGTTCCGGGTGGGTGTGGGCTTGGTGGGCCCCTCACTCACAGCAGCCGGCAGGCCCTGCTGGCCCCGGGCAATGATGAGGGGCTTAGCACCCGGGCCAGCAGCTGTGGAGGGTGTACTGGGTCCCCCAGCAGTGCCAGCCCACCGGCACTGCGCTCGATTTCTCACTAGGCCTTAGCTGCCTTCCCACGGGGCAGGGCTCGGGACCTGCAGCCCGCCATGCCTGAGCCTCCCACCCCCTCCATGGGCTCCTGTGCGGCCCGAGCCTCCCCGACGAGCGCCACCCCCTGCTCCACGGCGCCCAGTCCCATTGACCACCCAAGGGCTGAGGAGTGCGAGCGCATGGCGTGGGACTGGCAGGTAGCTCCACCTGCAGCCCCGGTGCAGGATCCACTGGGTGAAGCCAGCTGGGCTCCTGAGTCTGGGTGGAGATGTGGAGAACCTTTATGTCTAGCTCAGGGATTGTAAATACACCAATCAGCACCCTGTGTCTAGCTCAGGGTCTGTGAGTGCACCAATCGACAATCTGTATCTAGCTACTCTGGTGGGGCCTTGGAGAAACTTTATGTCTAGCTCAAGGATTGTAAATACACCAATCGGCACCCTGTGTCTAGCTCAGAGTTTGTGAATGCACCAATCGACACTCTGTATCTAGCTACTCTGGTGGGGCCTTGGAGAAACTTTATGTCTAGCTCAAGGATTGTAAATACACCAATCGGCACTCTGTATCTAGCTCAAGGTTTGTAAACACACCAATCAGCACCCTGTGTCTAGCTCAGGGTCTGTGAATGCACCAATCGACACTCTGTGTCTAGCTGCTCCGGTGGGGCCTTGGAGAACCTTTGTGTCGATACTTTGTATCTAACTGATCTGATGGGGATGTGGAGAACTTTTATGTCTAGCTCAGGGATGGTAAATGCACCAATCAGCGCCCTGTCAAAACAGACCATTCAGCTCTACCAATCATCAGGATGTGGGTGGGGCCAGATAAGAGAATAAAAGCAGGCTGCCCGAGCCAGCAGCGGCAACCTGCTCGGGTCCCCTTCCACACTGTGGAAGCTTTGTTCTTTCACTCTTTGCAGTAAATCTTGCTACTGCTCACTCTTTGGGTCCACACTGCTTTTATGAGCTGTAACACTCACGGCGAAGGTCTGCAGCTTCACTCCTGAAGCCAGCAAGACCACGAGCCCACCGGGAGGAACGAACAACTCCAGATGTGCCGCCTTAAGAGCTGTAACACTCACCTCGAAGGTCTGCAGCTTCACTCCTGAGCCAGCGAGACCACAAACCCACCAGAAGGAAGAAACTCCGAACACATCCGAACATCAGAAGGAACAAACTCCAGACGCGCCACCTTAAGAGCTGTAACACTCACCGTGAGGGTCTGCGGCTTCATTCTTGAAGTCAGTGAGACCAAGAACCCACCAATTCCGGACACAACACCTTTCACATATTCATGTACATTCTCATTTTGCTCTTGTCATTTCACTCCTCACAACAGTCCTGTGAGATAGAGCTCGTTACTCACATTTATATTTTTATTTTTATTTTTTGAGATGGAATCTTGCTGCATTGTCCAGGCTGGATTGCAGTGGCAAGATCTCAGCTCACTGTAACCTCCACTTCCTGGGTTCAAGCAATTCTCCTGCCTCAGCCTCCCGAGTAGCTGGAATTACAGGTGGGCACCAACACGGCCACCTACTTTTTATATTATTTGGTAGAAATGGGGTTTCACCATGTTGGCCAGGCTGGTCTCGAACTCCTGACCTCAAGTGACTTGCCTGCCTTCGCCTCCCAAAGTGCTGGGATTACAGGCATGAGCCACCGCACCCAGCCTTGTTATTCACATTTTACTGCATGAAAACTGAAGTCCAGAGGGATGAAGTGGTTTGCCCAATGTCACATGTCTAGTACATGATCTTGGTTTGGAGCTCAAGTCTGTGGGCTTGCAGGAAGTTCTCATTCCAGAGTACCAACTCTATGCTAATGTCAGAGCTAGCATTTTTTCACCAAATCTAAGGTGTCATTAATAAAATGCACCATTGTTTTATGTACCACTCAAGATGAAATACAAACTATGATATGCCATTGAATGAAGGATGCACTCAATATCAGAGATATTAAAGTGTTAGACATAGTTTTATAGGAAGCATAAATTTTATTTGGACTGGGCACAGTGGTTCACACCTATAATCCCAGCACTTTGGGAGAATGGTGTGGGAGGATCACTTGAGCCCAGGAGTTAGAGACCAGCCTGGGCAACATAGTGAGACTCCATCTCTACAAAAAATTAGAAAATTATCCGGGTGTGGTGGCATGCGCCTGTAGTCTCAGCTACTCAGGAGGCAGAGGTGGGAGTATTGCTTGAGCCCAGGAGGTCAAGGCTGCAATTAGCCATGATTGTACCACTGCACTCCAGCCTGGGTGACAGAGCAAGACCATGTCTCAAAAAAAAAAAAAAAAAAAAAAATCGAATATTTGTCTTGGACCTAGATACAGTCTATTTCCTATTGTTAATATATCTGAGAATATATAGTTCAATATTTTCTCTCCACAAATAAATAAAGTATTAGCTTAACAAATATGGTGCCTCATAAAACTTTCCTAAGAACTGCTGTGAGAAACATGTAAACGATGAAAAGGTCATGTTGTTGTGTTAAGATAATAATGGGCATAAGGGATGTGGCAACACCGAGGAGGAAGTGATCCATTCCATTATTGAGGGGGAAGAGGCATGAGGGACATTTATGCTCAGGAACTTGAGGAATGACACTGGGACAGAAATGGCAAAGCAGGTGTTGAAGCATCAGAGGAAGTTTGTCCTGGATCAGTGATTCCAAAATATAGCCTGGGGGCCAGTGCTACTCTACAATGACCCCCCCACTACAAGAGTGTTTTCATTGGTTTGTAGCAAAATGAGAAAAGTAAGAAAAAATATTATTTTTCATAAAACTAAATTTATTGAAGCTGAAAATTTATATTTATTTTGAGACTATGTCTTTCCTGTGCCGTCATTGATATATATATAATATATATATATATATTTGTGAAATCAGTTGTATTTCTATACATAAGCATCAAACAATTAGAAAATAAAATTTCAAAAATATGACATTTATAATAGCATCAAAACTGTCAAACACTGCCAGCATGGTGGCTTATGCCTGTAATTCCAGCACTTTGGAAGGCCAAGGGTGTGAGGATTGCTTGAGCCCAGGAGTTCGAAACCAGCTAGGGCAACACAGTGAGATCCCATAGTTGGCCATGGTGATGTGTATCTGTGTTCTCAGCTACTTAGGAGGCTGAGGTGGGAGAATCACTTGCCTGGGTGACAGGGTGAGACCCTGTCTAAAAAAAGAAAAAGAAAGTCAAATACTAAGGAACAAATAACAAATCATACGCAAAATCCCTATAAGGAAGCTATAAGATATGAAAAAGCAATAAAAACACAAATAAATGAAGAAACAGGCCACACTCAATATTTTAAAGACATAAATTATTTCTAAATGATCTATAGATTCAATGTAATTCCAATAAAATCCTAAAGGGTGTGTGCATGTATGTGTGTGTGTGTGTGTGTGTGTGTATGTGTAGAGGCAAAGGACCAAGAATAACCAAAAAAGAAGAGCAAAGTGAGAAGCCTTGCTCTGCTGGATATCAAGACATTTTATCAATCTAAAATATTTGGAACAATGAGGTATGGGCACAAGGAAGTGCTGATTTCCATCACAGTCAGGCCATTAATTACCTTTCGGGAAGGGAGAGGTCTGTTATCTGGAAGCAGCATATGGGAAGCTTCTGGGTGCTGCTAAAGTTTCATTGCTTAGCTAGGATGATAATTACACAGGTATTTGCCTTTTTTATAATTTATTAAACTGCATATTTAATGTCTTATATCTTTTTCTGTATGTGTAATTTTACAATAAAGCTTCTCCAAGTCACTTGGAGATGCAGATGTGGGGCTGGAGTGAGTTGGTGGGGAGGGGCTTTCTTCCACATTCTCCTATCTTCACGCACATCCATACTGTCACATACATACCTATACTCTCGGCACTTTGGGAGGCTGAGGCAGGAGGAAAGTTTGTGCCTAGGAGTTAGAGACCAGCCTGGCCAACACGGTGAGAACTCGTCTCTACCAAAAATACAAAAGTTAGCAGGGTGTGGTGGTGTGTGCCTGTAGTCCCAGGTACTTGGGAGGCTGAGGTGGGAGGATCACCTGAGCCTGGGAGATTGAGGCTGCAGTAAGCTGAGATTGTGCCACTGCACTCCATCTAGCCTGGGCAACAGAGTGAGACCCTGTCTCAACATAAATAAATAAATAAAATAAAATAAAATAAAGAGAAGCTGCTGTCAAGCAAGCCTGGATCTTGCCCTCTCTCTCGATTTTCTATTTCATGAGGTAATAGATTTACTTTTTAGAAAAGCCACTTTGAGATGGGGTTTCTATTAGTTACAGCTAAAAGGTACCGGACTGAACTAAATGAATGTCCAGGGCAGTGGGGTTTGGAGGAAGTTGTGTGGGGAACAGATTCAAGAGGAAGTAGGGGTAGACTCAATGGGACGCAATCACTGATTGGATGATGATGGTTAGAAGGGGTAATGTCCCTAAAATGGATGTACTGTTTTCCCAGTCTATTAGATGGCATCATGTACCATTAAGGATGAGATGCATAATGATATGAGAGATGTCAAAACACACAAAAAAACGTGTCTTAGAATCAACTAAAGAAAGTAGTATAAGTATAAATTTTCTTTTTTATTATTTTTGCAAATATGTTACTGTTTTATTAAGCCATTAAGTTTTCAGGTGGTTAGTTACACACAGTAATGAACAACTGAGGGGATGTTTAATTTTTTTCTCTAGATCTTGGGCCCTTGGTGTTAATTTTTTTTTTTTTTTGAGACGGAGTCTCGCTCCGTCGCCCAGGCTGGAGTGCAGTGGCGCAATCTCGGCTCACTGCAAGCTCCGCCTCCCGGGTTCACGCCATTCTCCTCCTAGCCTCTCCGAGTAGCTGGGACTACAGGCGCCCGCCACCACGCCCGGCTAATTTTTTGTATTTTTAGTAGAGACGGGGTTTCACCGTAGTCTCAATCTCCTGACCTCGTGATCCGCCCGCCTCGGCCTCCCAAAGTGCTAGGATTACAAGCGTGAGCCACCGTGCCCGGCCGGTGTTAACTTTATATACATGTATTTACACTTGTGAACTGTAAACTTAGAGACCTCTATTTTTTTTTTTTTTTTTGAGACGAAATTTCACTCTTGTTGCCCAGGCTGGAGTACAATGGTGCGATCTCAGCTCACTGCAACTTCTGCCTCCCGGGTTCAAGCCGTTCTCCTGCCTCAGCCTCCCAAGTAGCTGGGATTACAGGTGCCTGCCACCGTGCCCAGCTAATTTTATGTTTTTAGTAGAGACAGGGTTTCGCCATGTTGATCAGGCTGGTCTTGAACTCCTGACCTCAAGTGATGGGCCACCCTCGTCCCCCCAAAGTGCTGGGATTACAGGCGTAAGCCACAGTGCCTGGCTGAGACCTCTATTTCTAAGAGGTTGTTGTTTGTAAATATGAAAGCTGAGTATGTTCATTTTATTACTTATACTGATGAGTTAATTTAGTTTCTAATAGATTTAATTTTATTTAATTATTTTCCACATACACAGAGCAAATAGCTTCTAATAGATTTTAAATTTACAAAAGTATAACTTTTTTGCAGTTTTTCTTCTTGGGTGCTATTTTATTTTCTTCTATCAATATGTGAGTATTTTGTGCAAATCAGTACTTTGAACCAACAAATAGGAAATATTAGCTTAACAAAAAAGATATTCACAATCTTCATAAGAAAAGATTACAGTATCATTAATGCTATAATGACATTATGTATTAGGTGTATGATATCACTGGGGAAGAACCGAGCAATTCTATTATAACTGCAGGGTAGCATTTGAGAACTTCATGGCATAGGAACAGGAATAAGACAGGGGTTCAAAGCATCAGAGAGGTTTCCTATTGATTCAGTTTCAAATGAAGTCTGTAGTAAATTTTCCCTAGTTTGTGGCAAAATGACAAAATTAAGGACAAAGTAGTGAGTCTTTGTATGAAACTAAATTTATTCAAACTAAAGGTTTATATTTATTTTTTAAAATTTTTTATTCGTTTTGTGTATGTGTGTTTTGTATTTCTTCCCCCTCCATTCCTTTTTACCATTTTATTCAGAAATGATCACATTCCCATTTTGTTAAAATTTCCTTTTTCTATTTCTACGAATTGATAATTATGGCCAATGATTAATTTCATTTATTTATTTATTTTGAGATACCTAAGCTGAAGTACAGTGGCATGGTCATATTTCACTGAATCCTCTATCTCTGGGACTTAAGTTACCCTCTCGCCTTGCCTCAGCCCCACCTGAAACTACAGGCAAGTACCACCATGCCATGCTAATTTTTTTATTTTTATTTTTAGTAGAGAAGAGGTTGCCCTATGTTGCCCAGGCTGGTCTCAAACTCCTGAGTTCAAGTGATCCTCCTGCCTTGGCCTCCCAAAGTATTGGGATTTGAGCCAACCTGCCAAGCCAACAGATGCTTAATTTAGAGAACGTTTTTATTTTGCAAGAAAAGAAAGGCACAAAAGCCCAAAACCAACACCAACTCTTGTTAGTCTCTTCGTCTACTTCCTACTTGACACAGGTCCATGAAACCCCCAGATCCGGGAACAACCCTAGCAGGTGATTCTTAGGATTGGTTTTTTCTTTAGAACCTGTTAATTCCACTGTATAAATAACCTCCCTGAGATAACCAGAAGCCTCCCCTGCACTGGGCATTGTGCCAGGGGAGGGTGAGGCTGGAAACCTGGGTTGGCCCCACTGGGCTTCCTCCATAAAGCTTTCAGCGCCTCATTCCACATCAGGAGCGTTTTTGGAGAAAGCTGCACTCTGTTGCGCTCCAGGGCGCGGTGGAGGGAGGGAGGGAGTGAAGGAGCTCTCTGTACCCAAGGAAAGTGCAGCTGAGACTCAGGCAAGGTCTGCGAGTTGGGGGAACCCTGTTTTCAGCTTAGGTCTGCTTTTGGTCTCAGAGATGTGTGAAGTTTAAACAAAAGGCAAGGGGTTTTGGAGTCGTTGTAGGACTGGACAGGGGTGGGGCAGGGATGTAGAGAAAAATGATGGCCAAGATGGTGACCTTCATCTTGCTTTCTTTAGATTGCAATGAACCAACTCCGCTTCCTGCTGTTTCTCATTGCGGCCACCAGAGGGTGGAGTACAGGTGAGTCACGCTGCTAGGGAGAGCAGTTCCTTCAGCTGGGTGGCTTCTGGGATCCTGGTCTCTCCCAGGACACACAGCATGTCTTTGAGATGCACAGAGGCTGGCTTGCATGTAGACTGAGTGCTGATTTCTGGTCTCTGGCAGGATCTGGCCTGTGGCAGTGAGGGTATTGCTTGAGGCATGTCCTGGGTCCAGGCTCTGTGCTTTTGTGTGACCCTGATGGGGCTGTGGTAAGAACTGTGTTACCTCCCAGCCACTGCCCACTCCTGTGGCCTTGGTCGTGGGATTTCCATGGGAACTACATGGTCTGCTTTGTGCCTGGAGAATGTTCTCTTCACAGTTTTCCTCTCTACAACAAGAATAACAATGACATTTAAAATTTTTTATTTTTCTTCACTGTTTAAAATTTTTTTTTAAAGAAAAGGCTGTTTGGAAATATCTTCTTACTTCATATTTGCAAAAGCACTGTTTATTAACTGTGTTTTAGGTATGAGGAAACTGAGGTCAATCACCTCTGACCTCAAAGCTTTCCCCTAGACTGTTCGAATAATTTGCAGACTTTTTGGAGTAGAGATTAGTCTCACCACTCCCTACTTCACACCCCATGTTTCAGCCATATTAAGCAGTTTGTAGTTCTACAGCTGGACTACGCTGTATTTTTTTTTTTCTCTAGGCCTTTGGATATGCTGTTTTTCCTGCCTTGGATTCTCTTCCTACCGATAAATCATGTTTATTCTCTCAGAATAAGCTAAGATGTCACCTGGACTGGAAGGTCTTCTGTGACTAAGACATGAGACAACCCCTCTTGCCTTCTTCTCCCAGGCAACTGCCCTGCTCGCTGTCTGGCCTTTCCATTCTCCATTCTTACCTCAGAGTCTTTCTTTTGTTCTCTTGAGTTTGCCTTTCTTCTGCCATTTATTCTCAATACAATTTTCTGTTGACTTGTCAGCAATTCCCTCTAGAGGCAAGCTCTTACTGGGGAAGTTTAATGTCTTTGATTACTCAGTGCTTAGGGCAGGACCCAGCACAAGGACAGGTCTTGTGGTGGGAGGCATGCTTTAAGCCTGTGCTGGCTGTTGGTTCGGATGGGCTGAGTGGATATGATGCCGATCGGCTGAGTGGATGTGACACTGATGGGCTGAGTGGATATGACACTGGCTGTCTCAGGCCTTACCACCCAGGCAGCAAGGTTCTGCCACAGCGGTGGAATGAGTGTGGGACTGGCGATAGGAGAGGCTAGGTTTTTTGTCAGACCAGGAAAGAGAGTAAAACTCTGCGTATTCTCTAGATGAGGCTAAAACTTACTCCGAGGAAAGGACCTGTTCTTCGTCTCCGTCTCTGCCCAGAAGCTGCAAGGAAATCAAAGACAAATGTCCTAGTGCATTTGGTGAGTGATGAGACATCAAACAGAGCTCAGTCAGGGCATCAGGACTGTGTCTTCTGGGAGTCTTTTTGTCTTTTAGTTAAAAAATTATGGTAAAGTATATGTACATTATAATTTACATAGGATTTGTCATTTTAAGCAATATTAAATGTGCAATTCAGTGGCATTAATTACCTTCAAGGTTGTGCAACCATCACAGCTATCCATATGCAGAACTTTTTCAGTGCCCCAAACAGAAACTCTGTACTTAATAACATGGAGGGCCCGGGTGCGATGGCTCAGGCCTGTAATCCCAGCACTTTAGGAGGCTGAGATGGGTGGATCAGTTGAGGCCAGGAGTTTGAAACCAGCTTGGCCAACATGGTGAGTCCCTGTCTCTACTAAAATACAAAAATCAATCGGGTGTGGAGTGCACGTTTGTAATTCCAGCTACTTGGGAGGCTGAGGTGGGAGGATCGCTTGAACTCAGGAGGCAGAGGTTGCAGTGGGCCAAGATAGTGCCACTTCACTCCAGCCTGGGCAACAGAGTGAGACTCCATCTCAAAAACAAACAAAAACAAAACAAAACAAAAAATAACATGGAGTTATTAAGCAATAACTCTCTTCCCTCAGTCTCTGGTAGCTGCATTTTACTTTCTGTCTCCATGGATTTGCCTAGTGTAGTTACCTCATATAATTGGAGTCATATGGTATTTGTCCTTTGGTGTCTGGCTTATTTCACTTAGCACAGTGTTTTGAGGGTTTGTCCATGTTGTAGCGTGGGTATTTCATTCCTTTTTATCCACTGTAGATACATATATGCACACACCATATTTTGTTTATTCATTCACCTGTTGGTGAATATTCGAATTGTTTCTTCAGTTTGGCTCTTGTGACTAATGCTGCAATGAACAGTGGTGTAAAAGCATCAGCTTGAGGCCCTGTTTTCAATTCTTTTGGGGATAGACCTGCAGTGGAATTTCTGGGTCATACAATAATTCCATGTTTAACTTTATGAAAAATGTCACTGGGATTTTATACAATTCTATGTTCTGTCTCAGTTACAGGAGCATGATCTTCTGAACTCAGGGAGGCCCCAGCGCCCCTGGGAGCACTTAGTGATGTGACTCAGGACAGGAGCCTTTAGGCCGTGTCTCTGGTTCCTAGGGCGTTCTTGTCACGGGGCTGAGATGAACCCTCAGCTCTCAGACAGGGAGGCTCTGGGCTGGTTCTCTCTACAGATGGCTTGTATTTTCTCCGTACTGAGAATGGTGTTATCTACCAGACCTTCTGTGACATGACCTCGGGGGGTGGCGGCTGGACCCTGGTGGCCAGCGTGCACGAGAATGACATGCGTGGGAAGTGCACGGTGGGTGATCGCTGGTCCAGTCAGCAGGGCAGCAAAGCAGACTACCCAGAGGGGGATGGCAACTGGGCCAACTACAACACCTTTGGATCTGCAGAGGCGGCCACGAGCGATGACTACAAGGTTGGTGCCACTTCTTACCCACTCGGGTGAGGGTGAGGAGTGGAGTGTGGCTGGCCACAAGCCTGCAGGAGGGATGGCTGGAAGGTAGGGATGTGGGATGGGCTGGAGAAGAGGAGAGAAATACTTACATCTTTTTTTTTTTTTTCCTTGAGACGGAGTCTCACTCTGTTGCCCAGGTTGGAGTGCAGTGGTGTCATCTCGGCTCATAGCAACCTTTGCCTCCTGGGTTCAAGTGATCCTCTGCCTCAAAAGTAGCTGGGACTACAAGCGCCCACTACCATACTCGGCTAATTTTTGTACTTTTAGTAGAGACGGGGTTTCACCGTGTTGGCCAGGCTCGTCTCAAACTCCTGACCTCAAGTGACCTGCCCGCCTTGGTCTCCCAAAGTGCTGGGATTATAGGCATGAGCCACCACGCCCAGCCAACTTACACTTTGAATCACAACTTCCTCCTCACAAGGCTGTTAGGGCCCTGGGTGTGGTGGGATCATCGGCTGGGAGTGGGGTGTCTGAGTATGCTTGGCCATCTGCTCACCTGGAGTCCAGAGCTCTCAGTCCAGCTGAGGTTGCATGTGTGGACCTTCTGCCTCCTGGGACCTCCTGGCCCAGTCAGGCTCAGTGTCTGTTGCTTTCCAGAACCCCGGCTACTACGACATCCAGGCCAAGGACCTGGGCATCTGGCACGTGCCCAATAAGTCCCCCATGCAGCATTGGAGAAAAAGTGCCCTGCTGAGGTACCGCACCAACACTGGCTTCCTCCAGAGACTGGGACATAATCTGTTTGGCATCTACCAGGTACAAAGGGCTGCTGGCTGGGACTGGTTTTCAT
The DNA here is from genome assembly GCF_009828535.3 of Hylobates moloch. Lineage (NCBI taxonomy): Eukaryota > Metazoa > Chordata > Mammalia > Primates > Hylobatidae > Hylobates > Hylobates moloch. The sequence goes on from NW_026652283.1 coordinate 72,773,185, forward strand.
GGGTGTACAGAGAAGCAAGTGTTAGAGGCTGGGCAGGAGTCATTTTTTAATGGGCCTGTCTCCCATGTTCTTCTAACCTAGATTTGCTGATGGCTTCTGTTTCTTCTCTTAGGAATTCTAAGCCAGGCAAGAGAAAAGACCTATTGGAGAGGACAGCTGGGGCAGGAAGAGTGTGGATGGGTCAGGGAGAAGGAGAGAGAGAGAGAATGAAGTGGTCTAGGCTGCCTCAGAAGCACAGCTCCCCCCTAACTGGCAGCAGTGTCATGGAAAGATTCTTATTTTGACTGGTTTTGAAGTAATCTCAGTTACTGAGAAAGCACTGTTTCCCCTCTATGAATGGCAGCATCCCAGGAGATGCTGGTAATGGCAAAGCTATTGCCTTTACTCCATGACTTTTTCTATGTTCTTTGTAGAAATATCCAGTGAAATATGGAGGAGGAAAGTGTTGGACTGACAACGGCCCGGCGATCCCTGTGGTCTATGATTTTGGCAATGCCCAGAAAACAGCATCTTATTACTCACCCTATGGCCAGCGTGAGTCTTTAATGATCCTCTGAACTCTTAGTAGGAAAGGGAATACATTCAACTATGCTAGGTAACAGTTATGCATCCGACTGAAGCCTGGTTCTCTTCTGTAATGTTCCCTGTATTGCCTCACTTGATTTGCATGGCTGCCTTTGAGATCTGAACTATTATTAACCTCATTTTAGGAAACTGAAGCACTGAGAGGTTTAGAAACTAATGAAGATCACAAGGCATATGTGGAAGAATCAGCAACTGGGGTGAGGAAATTTGGCTCCAGACTTTTTTTTTTTTGAGATGGAGTTTTACTTTTGTTGCCCAGGCTGGAGTGCAATGGCGCAGTCTCAGCTCACTGCAACCTGTGCCTTCCAGGTTCAAATGATTATCCTGTCTCAGCCTACAAAGTAGCTGGGATTACAGGTGCCCACCACCACGTCCAGCTGATTTTTGTATTTTTAGCAGAGATGTGATTTCACCGTGTTGGCCAGGCTGATCTCCAACTCCTGACCTCAGGCGATCCGCCCCCTTCAGCTCCCAAAGTGTTGGGATTACAAGTGTGAGCCACCGTGCCCGGCCGGGCTCCAGACTCCAGACTCTTTACTCCTAACAACCCACTCTTAGCCCTGCAGGAGCTTGTTAGGACCAGGCCAGGTCTATGTGCACAGAACAACCAAAAAAATGGCGAGACTTTTTTTTCTGTTGTGAGTTTATTTTGTGTGAAGCCAAAGTTGGTAGCATAGTATGCTTCACAGAGGCTGAGCATATATTATAGAACTCAAAGCTGTTATTATTTACATTTGGGAGTTGAGATTTTAAAATAAAAGAGAAAAGAAAAATGTAAACAGGAACAGAGTGAATACATCTGTTAATTTCTGCAACTCAGCCCTTGGAGATGTTCAGTGGTGATCTTCCTGCAGAGTTGAATTTCTCTTCACAAGCCTCTGGCAGATGAGGAGCCCTCTCTGAGGACCAGCTCTTGGTCGCTGGGGTTGGGAAAAGGTCCCTCTTGGCCAAGTTTGAGGCAAGGATGCACCAGCCGTTGGCCACAGGGGTGCTGGTCTCCACCAGTACAGCTGGAGTGTTGGGCCATAGCCTGAGCTTTGGCATTGAGAGCCTCTGGGCTGGCCTAATGAAAGCGATTTCTAGCATCTTCCTTCAATGCTGTTTTCTGCCTCTTGTTTTCAGAGGAATTCACTGCGGGATTTGTTCAGTTCAGGGTATTTAATAACGAGAGAGCAGCCAACGCCTTGTGTGCTGGAGTGAGGGTCACCGGATGTAACACTGAGCACGTGAGTCTCTGTGGGGACCACAAGGATGTGTGAGTAGGGTCGAGTTTGTCAGTGTGTGTTGGTGTGTGTGTGTGTGTTGAGTGTGGTATGACTGGGGTGTGTGTGTCTGTGTGTGGGAGTGTGACCTTCTCTTGCTCATTGCTGGGCTTCAGGGGCCAGGGCTGTGGGACCTTTCGTCCAGGTATACACATCCTGTCCCTTTGAAGACCAAAATCAAGGGGTGAGGCTTCAAAAGAACCATTACTGGGTGCTCAGCCTTTGTGAGAAAACACTCAATCGCTTGGAGCTGGGGTGAGGCTTGTGTGCTGAAACACTCTGTAGAAGTCTTTAGAGCTGAGATTCCTTGAGAAACACAAGTGTTGTTTTCCTTCATCTGAGGTTTATATTTCAGAGAAAACCTGGGCCTCCCCAACCCTAGCCATGGTTTGCCTAGATACACACTGCACTGGGGAGTTGCTGGGACAGTCCTGGACATCATCTTCTAGAAACTTCACTCAGGCCATCCCTTGTGTGGTTGAAATGTTAAGTCTCAGGAATCCTGAATGGCGGGATTGATAAATTCCAAAGATTTTAAATGGAATACCAGTTGTATTAGTCCATTCTCTCACTGCTGTAAAGAAATATTGGCCAGGCACGGTGGCTCACGTCTGTAATCCCAGTATTTCGGGAGGCAAGGCAGTTGGATCTCTTGAGTTCAGGAGTTTGAGACCAGCCTGGGAAACATGGCGAAACTTGTCTCTACAAAAAATACAAAAATTAGCCAAGTGTGGTGGCACGTGCCTGTGGTCTCAGCTACTTGGGAGGCTGAGGTGGGAGGATCTGCTTAAGCCTGGGAGGTGGAGGTTGCAGTAAGCCAAGGTCACACACCACTGCACTCCAACCTGGGTGACAGAGTGAGACCCTGTCTCAAAAAAAAAAAAAAAAAAAAAAAAAAAAAAAAAAAAGAAAAAGAAATATCTGAGACTGGGTAATTTATAAAGAAACGAAGTTTAATTGGCTCATGGTTCTGCAAGCTATACCATAAGTATAGCGGCTTCTGCTTCTGGGAAAGCCTCAGGAAGCTGCCAATCATGGCAGAAGGCCAAAAAGGAGTGAGGTGTCTCCCATGGCAGGAGCAGGAGCAAAGGCAGGGGAGGTGTTACACACTTTTTTTTTTTTTTGAGACAGAGTTTTGCTCTTGTTGCCCAGGCTGAAGTACAGTGGCACAATCTAGGCTTGCTGCAACCTCTACCTCCCAGGTTTAAGCGATTCTCCTGCCTCAGCCTCCCAAGTAGCTGGGTTTACAGGCATGAGCCACCACACTGGGCTAATTTTGTAGTTTTAGTAGATATGGGGTTTCTCCATTTTGGTCAGGCTGGTCTTGAACTCCTGACCTCAAGTGATCTGCCTGCCTCAGCCTCCCATAGTGCTAGGATTACAGGCATGAACCTCCATGCCCGGATGGTGCTACATACTTTTAAATGTCCAGATCTCATGAGAAGTCACTCACTCTCACGAGGACGGCATCAAGGGGCTGGTGCTAAAATCATTCATGTGAAACCACCCCCATGATCCAATCACCTCCCACAAGGCCCCACCCCCAACACTGGGGATTGCAATTCGACATGAGATTTTGTGGGCAGGGAAGTCTAGAATAACAATGGTTCTCATTTGGGTGAGTGAGTGTCATTTATGAAGTCGGAGTGTCTGGATGATGAATAGGTTCTGGGTCAATGAGGGATATAATTAACTCTATTTTGGTCATTTGGAGCTTGAGATTCCTGTGTAGAGATCCAAGATGGACTTTGAGGTCTTCAGCATAAGAAGCATCTCACCAGGAGATGGAGATTTTGGGGCCATCAGTGAATTTTTGGTAATTGAGGCCACAGCGGTCATGCAGTTTATAAGGGAGAGGGAGATAGGTCCTCCACTATGGAGCAACGCTTAGAGGATTTATGAAAGAAGAGAACAGGGAGGGGCTCTGAGCATGAATATTCAGAAAAGTTGAAAGAAAGTCAAGACAATAATGTCTTGTCTAAAGGAAGAGATTTTTTTTTTCTTTTGAGACGGGGTCTTACTCTGTTGCCCAGGCTGCAGTGCAATGGCGTAATCTAAGCTCACTGCAACCTCCACCTTCCAGGTTCAAGCAATTCTCCTGCCTCAGCCTCCTGAGTAGTGGGACTACAGCTGCCTGCCACCACACCTGGCTAATTTTCGTATTTTTTGTAGAGATGGGGTTTCACCATGTTGGCCAGGCTGGTCTCGAACTCCTGGCCTCAAATGATCCACCCTCTTCGGCCTCCCAAACTGCTGGGATTACAGGTGTGAGCCAAGGAAGAGAGGTTTTTATGGGAAGGATAGATCAACACTGTCAATGGAGAGTCTGATGAGGACCAAAGAAATCACTAGATTTGGCTGTTAAGATGGCATTGGCCTCACTGGCAGATCTCTCATTATCGCCTCTTCCTGTCTTTGTTTCCCAGCACTGCATTGGTGGAGGAGGATACTTCCCAGAGGCTAGTCCCTCGCAGTGTGGAGATTTTTCTGGTTTTGATTGGAATGGATATGGAACTCATGTTGGTTCCAGCAGCAGCCGTGAGATAACTGAGGCAGCTGTGCTTCTATTCTATCGTTGAGAGCTTTGTGAGAGGGAACCCAGACCTCTCCTCCCAACCATGAGATCCCAAGGATGGAGAACAACTTACCCAGTAGCTAGAATGTTAATGGCAGAAGAGAAAATAATAAATCATATTGACTCAAGGCTTGGTGTTTCTGTGAATTCCTTTCCTGTAGGGGTGAAGTACTATAGGAAATTTCAAAAGCATATGTATTGCTCTGGCTGATTGTACTTCAACTGCGTGTGTGCTTGGACGGTTAGGACTCAGGAATCCTGATAGAGAAACATGCCATCTCTACTTCCCTTTCAGATAGCCCTTAAAATAGCCAGAGGCATACAGGGCAAGGGGAAAGGAAGCATTTTATCCTAACCCTTCCTAACTCACCCACATGGACTGATCAATTTGTATCCTCAACCTGAACACTTGAAAGGAGAAAAGAGTCCATTTTCCTGGGGTTGCCCCAAAGAAGAAGGAGATATACCCAATATCTATATCTAGTATGTTCTAACCTTAGTGACTAGGCATTCTCCTTAAGGAAGAATGGGCTGGCATGTTATGATGATGGTGACTCTCCTTGTGCAGTGGCTTAACCATTCCTGGGCTCCCATCTGCAGGTGCTCGTTCAGAAGGAGCCATGTGGCCAAATCATCCCCAGTGGGTTATTGGTACAGATAGGATGGGGATGGCATCAGTTCTTATCCATGACTAAATATTAGGCATAATATTGTGTTTCCTCTACAGTGCAAATTGGATTATGACAAGCCCTTCCAATGCTTCCCCACTCTAAGTGTCAATTACTTCTCTGGCTAGAAAATGAAGTTTAAAGTTCTCAGGCCTTAGAGGAATTAGAAGAGGAGGGGGAGGCCGGGCGCGGTGGCTCACGCTTGTAATCCCAGCGCTTTGGGAGGCCGAGGCGGGCGGATCACAAGGTCAGGAGATCAAGACCACGGTGAAACCCCGTCTCTACTAAAAATACAAAAAATTAGCCGGGCGTGGTGGCAGGCACCTGTAGTCCCAGCTACTCGGAGAGGCTGAGGCAGGAGAATGGCATGAACCCGGGAGGCAGAGCTTGCAGTGAGCCGAGATTGCGCCACTGCACTCTAGCCTGGGCCACAGAGTGAGACTCCGTCTCAAAAAAAAAATAAAAAAATAAAAAAATAAAAAAAAAAAGAAGAGGAAGGGGAAGAAGGTAAAGAGGAAGGGGAAGAAGAAGGGAAAGAGGAAGGGGAAGAAGTTTGCTTAGAAAATGTTTGGGAGGGGCGGGGTGCAGTGACTCACGCCTGTAATCCCAGTACTTTAGGAGGCAGATCAGGAGGTCAGGAGACCAAGACCATCCTGGCCAACATGGTGAAACCCCGTCTCTACTAAAAATACAAAAATTAGCTGGGCATGGGGGCATGTGCCTGTAATCCCAGCCACTCGGGAGGCTGAGGCAGGAGAATCGCTTGAACCTGGGAGGCGAAGGTTGCAGTGAGCTGAGATTGCACCACTGCACTCCAGCCTGAGTGACAGTAAGACTCCGTCTCAAAAAAAAAAAAATTGTTTAGGAGGGTTTTCTTTGTTGTTTAAACTAGATCTATTTAGACCTGGGTTAGAAATTGTTAGTATTCTCTCTAGAGCCTTTCTTTCTTTAGTTCTTTCTACCTTTTTAATAACTTGTTTTCTGTCATCTGTTCTTTCCTGCCTTCTCTCTTACCCCTTGTCCCCATTCTCTGTCCTGAAACACAGATGTCTCTGTCCCTCTTCACTCTCAGATCCCCTTCTTCCAACTAGAGGAGACAAATCTGAGTATGTTTTTATCTCTGGTTGGAGGTCCCCTGTATGTGACTCACCTTTTGTGTGCCAGACACTGTTGGCTGGGAGTGCACAGACGGTGGTGGGAGAGAGAGGTGAACAGTTTTTCTCTTTTATATATTCCTTTATGAATTAATTCCAACAATATTCATTGAGTGTGTACTAGTTCCTAGGCTAAGTGCTGGGGATACGGTGATAGAGAAGTGATAGAGAAGACAGATGAACCCAATTCTAAAGCTGCAGGTTGTGGAGCCCAGGGGCCCTTCAGGTGCAAGGTGATAAAGTCTCCCATGAGACCTTCCTGGGGAGCTGTGGAAACACAGGAGAGCGATCCCCAATCCAGAAAGGAATGGTAGGGAAGACCTCTCAGAGAAGGTGGCTTTCCCTTAATTCTCCCTGACACCTTGGCATGACCACAGAGATCTCTGAGCTGGGAAAGTTTTCACCCGTCATTGTTTTCATTGTGCTCCACATCCAGAGAGTGAAGTTGTTAAAGGTCTAAATGAATCTGACCCTTGAAAAAATTTTCATCTGTCAGAATCTCAGTTTCCTTTTCTGTAAATTACGGATAAGAGTAGTAAAGTCCTCACATGTGGTTTTCATAAATATTAAACGAAATAACGTACAGCCTTTAAAGGAGTGCCTGGCTTATAGTTACTGCTTGATATATATTAATTATTGTTATTATTTTTTGAGACAGGGCCTTGTTTTGTTGCCCAGGCTGGAGTGCAGTAGTGCGAGCTCAGCTCACTGCAACCTCTGCCTCCCAGGTTCAAGTGATTCCTGTGCCTCAGCTTTCTGAATAGCTGGGATTACAGGCATATGCCACCATACCTGGCTCGTTTTTGTATATTTAGTAGAGACTGGGTTTTGCCATGTTGGCCAGGTCAGTCTCGAGCTCCTGGCCTCAGGTGATCCACCCACCTCGGCCTCCCAAAGTGGTGGGATTGCAGGCGTGAACTACCATGCCCGGCCTATGAACAATTTTACACCAACAAATTATATAACCTGGATAAAATGGACAAATTCTTAGGAACATAAAACCTATCAAGACTAAATCATGAAGAAATAGAAAATCTGGGCCGGGCACGGTGGCTCACGCCTGTAATCCCAGCACTTTGGGAGGCCGAGGTGGGCGGATCACGAGGTCAGGAGATCGAGACCATCCTGGCTAGCACAGTGAAACCCCGTCTCTACTAAAAATACAAAAAATTAGCCGGGCGTGGTGGTGGGCGCCTGTAGTCCCGGCTACTTGGGAGGCTGAGGCAGGAGAATGGCTTGAACCCGGGAGGCGGAGCTTGCAGTGAGCCGAGATTGCGCCACTGCACTCCAGCCTGGGCGACAGAGCGAGACTCCGTCTCAAAAAAAAAAAAAAAAAAAGAAAATCTGAATAAATGTATACCTAATAAGGTGATTGAATCAGTAATAAAAAATCTCTTGATAAAGAAAGGCTCTGGACCTGATGGTTCACTGGTGAATTCTACCAGTGAAGAAACATTTAAATAAGAACTAACATCAATTCTTCTCAAACTTTTCCAAAAAACTGAGGAGAAGGCTAAACTCCCTAATTCTGTGAGTCCAGCTTTACCCTAATAACAGCCAGGTGAAGGCACTACAAGAAAAGAAAACCACAGATCAGTATCCCTTGTGAACACTGATGCAAAAACTTTGACAAAATACTAGCAAACCAAATATATATATATATAATACATGTATATATATGCATATCACTATTTTTTTTTTTTGTATTTTTAGTAGAGACAGGGTTTCACCATGTTGGCCAGTCTGGTCTTGAACTCCTAAGCTCAAGCAATCTGCCTGCCTTGGTCTCCCAAAGTGGTGGATTAAAGGCATGAGCCATCACGCTCAGCACCCCCCCACATATTAAAATGATTTTACACCATGACCAAGTGGGATTTATTTCTGAAAAGCAAGGATGTTTCAATATATGAGACTTGATCAATGTAACACATCACAATAACAGAATAAAGGAAAATAGCTATATGATCATCTCATTGGATGCAGAAAAAGCATTTGACAGAACTCAGCACTCTTTTGTGATAAAACACTCAACAAACTAGGAAGAGAAGAAAACAACTACAATGCATTAAAATAAAAGACATATATGAAAAACCCACAGCAAACATCATACTTAATGGTGAAAGCTTTTCTTTTATGTCAGGAACAAGGCAAAAATGCCCACTTTGGCTACTTCTATTTATAGTACTGGAAGTTCTAGCCAGAGGAATAAGTCAAGAAAAACAAATAAAAGTAATCTGAATTGAAAAGAATAAGTAAAATTATCTCTGTTAATGGATGATATGATTTTATATGTAAAAAAACCCTAAAGATTCCACAAAATATTGTTAGAACTAATAAATAAATTCACCAATGTACCAAAATACAGAGTCAACAAACAAAATCATTTGCATTTCTATACAGCAACAACGAACAATATGAAAAGTAAATTAAAAATTCCAGTTACAATAGCACCAAAAAGAATATCACACTTAGGAATTAACTTAGTCAAGGAGGTGAAAGACTCCTTGCAAAACATTTCTGAAAGACATTAAACGAGACTTAAATAAATGGAAAGACATCTCATGTTTATGGATTGAAAGACTTAATATTGTTAAGTTGTCAATACTACCCAAAGTGATTTATAGATTCAATGCAATATCTATCAAAATCCCAATGATATTTATTTGCAGAAATAGAAAAACCCATTTTAAGAGTCATATGGAATCTCAAGAGACTCCAAATAGCCAAAACCACCATGAAAAAGAACTAAGCTTGAAGACTCACATATCCAGATTTCAAGACTTGCTACAAAGTTACAGTATTCAAAGCAGTGTGCTACTGGCGTAAGATCAGGCATACAAACTAATACAATAGAATAGACCAGAAAGAAACCCTAGCGTACATGGCCAAATGATTTTTGACAAGGTTGCCAAGACCATTCAATGGGGAAAGGGCAGTATTTTCAACAAATGATACTGAGAAGACTGAATATCCACATGTAAAAGAATAAAAGTTGAGGCTGGGCGTGGTGGCTCACGCCTGTAATCCCAGCAGTTTGGGAGGCCGAGGTGGGTAGATTATGAGATCAGGAGTTTGAGACCAGCCTGAACAACATGGTGAAACCGTGTCTCTACTAAAAACACAAAAATTAGCCAGGTATGGTGGCGCATGCCTGTAGTCCCAGCTACTCGGGAGGCTGAGGCAGGAGAATCACTTGAACCCAGGAGGCAGTGGTTGCAGTGAGCTGAGATTGCGCCACTGCACTCCAGCCTGGGTGACAGAGTGAGACTCCATCTCAAAAAAAAAAAAAAAATTAACCCCAAATAGACCCATAACTTAAATGTAAGACCTAAACTATGAAACTCTTAGATCAAAATAGGACAGAAGCATCACAGCACTGGATTTGGCGATAATTTCTTGACTATGACAACAAAGCATAGGCAACAAAAGAAAAAAATGAACAAATTATGCTTTATGAAAATTTAAAAATGTTGTGCACCTAAAGACACTATCAACAAAGTAAAAATGCACAGAATGGGAGAAAATATTTTCAAATCATATATCTTATAAAGAATTAATATCCAGACTATGTAGATAACTCCCAAAATTCAACAACAAAATACTAAACAACCCAATTCAAAAATGGGCAAAGGACTTGAATAGACCTTTCTCCAAACAAGATATACAAATGCTTAATGTGCATATGAAAAAATGCTCAGCATCCCTAATCATTAGAGAAATGCAAACCAAAATCCCAATGAGATACCACCTTACACCCATTAGGATGGCTATTATAAACAAAACAAAACAAAACAGAAAATGACAAGTGTTAGTGAGGATGTGGAGAAATGGAAACTCTTATGCACTGACAGTGGGAATGTGTTTTAGTCTGTTCTCACATTGCTATGAAGAAATATCTAAAACTGGGTAATTTATAAGGAAAAGAGGTTTAATTGGCTCATGTTTCCACAGGCTTTACAGGAAGCATAGCGGCTTCTGCTCAGCTTCTAGGAGGCCCCCCCAAAACTTAACAATCATGGTGGAAGGCGAAGGAGCAGCAGGCACATCTTACATGGTGGGCGCAGGAGGAAGGGAGACGGTGGGGAGGTGCCACACACTTTAAAACAACCAGATCTTGTGAGAACTCTATCATGAGAACAGCACCAAAGGGAGAAATTCATCCCCATGATCCAATCACCTCCCACCAGACCCCACATCCAACACTGGGGATTACAAACGGACATGAGATTTGGGCAGGGACACAGATCCAAACCATATCAGAGTGTAAAATGGTATAGCATCTGTGGAAAACAGTATTAGGTTCCTCAGAAGATTAAACAGGCCGGGCATGGTGCTTCACATCTATGATCCCAGCACTTTGGGAGGCTGAGGTGGGCGGATCACCTGAAGTTGGGAGTTTGAGACCAGCCTGGCCACCATAGTGAAACCCTGTCTCTGCTAAAAATACGAAAATTAGCTGGGTGTGGTGGTGCATGCCTGTAATTCCAGCTACTCGGGAGGCTGAGGCAGGAGAATCACTTGAACCCAGGAAGTGGAAGTTGCAGTGAGCTGAGATTGTGCCATTGCACTCCAGCCTAGGGGACAGAGCGAGACTCTGTCTCAAAAAAAAAAAAAAGAAAGGTTAAACATAGAATTACCATATGATTCAGCAATTCCACTTCTGGGTGTATACCCAAAATAATTGAAAGCAGGGCCTTGAAGAGATATTTGTTCACCCATGTTCATAGCAGCATTATTCACAATAGCTAAAATGCGGAAGCAACCTAAGTGCCCACTGACAGATGAAGCAAAAAGTAGTATATATATATACATATATATACAAATATATGTATACATATCTATATCTATATATATATAGATATAGACAGGGATATTATTCAACCTTAAGAAGGAATAAAATTCTGACTGAAGCTACAACATGGATGAATCTTGAGAGCATTATGCTAAGTGAAATAAGCCAGTCAGAAAAAGACAAATATTGTATGATTTCACTTTATGAGTACCTATAGTCAAATTTATAGAGACAGAAAAATGGAATGATTGTTTCCTGGGGCTGTGCGGAAATGAGGAAGGAGAGAAAGATTTTTATAGTGTGCGTGTGTCTGTGTGTGTGTGTGTATTTTTTTTCTTTTTTTGAGACAGAATCTCACTCTGTTGCCCAGGCTGGAGTGCAGTGGCATGAGCACAGCTCACTGAAGCATTGACCTCCCTGGCTCAAGAGATCCTCCTACCTCAGCCTCTCAAGTAGCTGAGACCACAGGCATGCCACCATAGCTGGCTAATTAATTTTATTTTTTTTGTAGAGTTGTGGTCTCACTACATTGCCCAGGCTTGTCTCAAACTCCTGGACTCAAGCAATCCACCTGATTCAGCCTCCCAAAGTGCTGGGATTACAGGGGTGAGCCTCCACACCCAGCCACGTGTATGTATTTGTGTGTGTCTTTATTGAAGATCATTTATCAATGAAAGCTTTCTTTACCATTTACCTGTTGAAGACATGGAGTCAGTTAGTTCTTTCATTGCTGCTTGCAAAACAGACCATCTGATTTCCCTTTGGGCCTCTCTTTTATAATATATTACCAAAGGCAGCTGGTACACAGTGTTACATTCTGTTTCCGTGATGTCTTCCCTTAGAGCTCAAGGGTTCTAGGTATATAACGCACTTCTTGAGTGACCAAAGGCAATGCTCTTAACATTTTCACTTCTTACATAACATGGAGTGCCATCTTTCCAACCTTCAATATTAATTTCTTCATCACCAGTAAGCCTATTACCAAGCCAATGCTACGTGTTTTAGGTATTTACTGAAGCTGGAGAAGGGAGTGTGTTGACTGGTGCCTTGCTTCTCCTGAAGGCTTCAGCCTGACAGTGACACTTTCTGCTTACATTGCTTGGCCAGAGCAAGTCACATGGTCCTGTTTAACTTCAAAGAGAAGTGCAGCCTTCCGTGTCGCCACCCTGCCCCAAAAGAGGAGAATTGTATCAGAGTGAACAACACTAATGATTACCTGAAAAGTTTCATCATGAGGTGGTATTAGTGGTCTTTCTTTATGGTTGTAACAAGCAGCCAGAGACGCATGGCAGTTAGGTCAGCTCCCTCTCTCACTCTCCTTCTACCCCCGTCCACCTCTCTCCCACCTTCCTTTCCTTCACAATGCAATGGACACTTATGATGACACAACCCAACAACTAGAATATTATTAATAATCTACACCTACCTCTGTGTTCCTCTATGTCACTCCATCCCTCCCTTCTTCCTTAGTTGTTGCCATTATCTCAATTTGTGGTTAAGGTCCTATTGCTTAAACTACTTTTTAACAATCATGCACACACATCATGCACATGCCCAAACATCATGCACGTGCCCAAATAATATGTTTAATTTTTTGTTTTTAAACTATATAAAAATACTATCATATTGTATATTGTCTTCTGGTGCTTATTTTTTTCCTTTGACATTATGTAACTACTATTCTCCTTTGCTGTCCCACATTCATTTTCAATGCTATTGAATTTACATTTTATGAATAGATCACATCTTGTTTTTCCACTCTCCCATTGTCATTTGTTTTGTTTCCAGATTTTTCCCAATAAAAAACAATGCTGCTATGCACATTGCCATATGTGTCTCCAGGTATATATGTGCTAAACTTTCTCTTATATGTAGGTATATAACTAGATGTTATATTGCTGGATCATTGGAGTTTATAAATATTTTACTTTACAAGATAACACCAATTTATTTCCACAAAATTGTACCAATTTACACTCCCATCAGCTGTATATAATTGATCCAATTGATCCATATGCTCTCAAATACTTGGTGTTACCAGACTTCTTTATTTTTGCCCATTAAATTCTTGACCTCAGCCTCCCAAAATGTTGAGATTACAGGTGTGAGTCATCGCACTTGGCCAGAGGCAACTTCTTAGCAGGAGAGGGTATGCCAGAAAAACCCAGAGAGCTTCACATGAAAATCATGTAGGGAGGTTGGATAGGGCATGGATAGGGGAAGAAGAAGAGGAACTCTTAGAGGAACGGGAAGCCAGTTTTAGGTTCTTCATCTTCTATAATCTTATATGTGAATGTGTGGGCCCATGCAACCTGTGTGGTAGATTCAGTGACACATAGAATCAGGGAAACTGTCAGCACTGATGAGGATTCTACGTGAGGGATTAACAGCAATAGAATAAAACAGCAATATGATGTAGAATAAAATACTCCACAGTAAAGTTTTGTCATGTCAAAACAATTTCATGGTCAATTATGGATATTCAAACCATTAAAATAACAACTTGGTTGTAAGTTGTATTGGTCTGTTTTCGCACTGCTGATAAAGACAGACCCAAGACTGGGAAGAAAAAGAAGTTTAATTGGACTTACAGTTACACCTGGCCGGGAAGGCCTCACAATCATGGTGGGAGGTGAAAGGTACTTCTCACATGGTGGCAGCAAGAGAAAATGAGGAAGGAGCAAAGCAGAAACCCTGATAAACCTGTCAGATCTTGTGAGACTTATTCACTATCACGAGAATAGCACAGGAAAGACCCTCCCCTATGATTCAATTACCTCCCCCTGGGTCCCTCCCACAGCACGTGGGAATTCTGGGAGATACAATTCAAGTTGAGATTTTGGTGGGGACACAGCCAAACCATATCATAAGTTTATCTGATTACACCACTAAACTTTGATCACATTCATTTCTTTTTAGGTGTCAACCTCGCACAAAAAAATTAAAAGAGAACATTGGCTTGCACAAATGACTTTATCATTATAACCCCAATTTTGATTTTCTGTATTTGTAATTCACAAACTAGATAAAATTCACAAACTAGATAGTAGGGCACTTAGAAGTCATTATGTTTTTTTTTTTAATTGCAAAACACTTGGTCTACTAATATGCCAAACATAAAACTCTCAGAATATAATTTTATACTAAATCAGATTCTGATTTATACAATGTAATAAAAGATACAAATGTATAAGACAAATTTATATTTAATTATCTTTAAATAGGAGGCTATTCTATGGTGCATTTCCCTTGCAATTTGGGAAAACTTTTTTGTTCGTTTTTCATGTAGAAACATTTTGTTCCAACACAGGGAAGTAGAGATTGATTCCATTTGCCACACCACATTGCTAGTGTCAGAGAGATAGCCTGCAGTTCTCTGCATCGTCAAAGCTGTTTCTCACACTGAATCTGGGAATGGCAAATTTCCTGTTACATTGAAATTCTGAGATGAGTTAAGACATAGATTGCACTCTTTAGCCCTTGCTCCTGGGGATGTGGGTTCTCTGCGTTATCTGATGTCCCATAAATTGTTTTGAGAGGCTCTGTCTTCCATCTTCTTTATGAGACTGCTGCATCTCTTACCTTTAACCTGAACCTGAAAGTAATCGCAGCCAATAAATAAACAATAACTGGATACTTCTCTTCCAACAAGTGAAAGCCCACAGAAGATAAATATACATAGAAGGGAAAGTGATTTTCTAGCCCTTCTGAGAAAAAGAGACAGAAAAAGATAGGTTGTGCTTATTAAAAGTGTCATTATGGTTTCATTCAAACAGGAACACAGACAATATTCAGATGGTTAGAAATAAAGGCAATGAGTTCTCATTTAGTGTCTGGTGTTACAGAAGTTATTTATTGAATTCTTGAAAGATTGGTTGACTATACCTATAAGATCAGTTGGGCTCTTTGTGAACGGTTCATCTTTGACAACTTTAACAACTTGTTTCCAGTGGTGCAGTAAAGGATTAACCTTGTCCAAAGAGAGGCCCAACCTTTGCCCTTGGCTCTTGGGAGGTAATCTCTAAGCTTTGAAATGTCCTGCTTGATAAGAATATCTTCATTACTGGGGACCTTGTTAGCATTGTCAATGCTAATAATGTGATTTATGGTGGGAACTCTGGCCACATAGAGTCAACTCAATTTCTGGAGGGGCCAGAGACTATGGTTAGCCACATGGATGGTCAGCCACGTCTATGTGACCAAGCCCCAATAAAAACTCTGGACACCAAGACTTGGAAGAGCTTCCCTGCTTAACAATACTCTCTCTGTGTGTATTGTCACACATAGTTTCTGGGAG
The DNA here is from genome assembly GCF_009828535.3 of Hylobates moloch. Classification (NCBI taxonomy): domain Eukaryota; kingdom Metazoa; phylum Chordata; class Mammalia; order Primates; family Hylobatidae; genus Hylobates; species Hylobates moloch. The sequence continues at coordinate 72,788,518 of NW_026652283.1, forward strand.
AAGTAGGCCCTGTCTGCACAGCTCCACTGGGAGAGAACTGGAAGTGCTGTGACTGATTCCTTTGTTTGGGACTCTCCTGGACCTTGCCTTAGGTACCTCTTCCCTTGGCTCATTTTCATCTGTATTTTTTGCTTTAATAAACTCTAATATTACAGAAGTTATTTGTTGAATTCTTGCAAGATTGGTTGACTATACCTGTAAGATCAGTTGGGTTCTTTGTGAAGGCTTAAGTAAAACATTTGTAAAACAGCTTTCAGTGAGTTTTGTGAGTCATTCTAGTTAATTATCAAAACTGAAGGTGGTCTCGGGGACCTCAAACTTGCAATTTGTCTCAGAAATGGGTGGTCCTGGGGATTCATGAAATTTGTAGTTGGCATCAGAAGTGGGATTTACTGGAATGACCTTGACTCACTGAAACTTGATGAAAGCATGGTTTGGGCAGTGGTTTATGAAACTTTGATTCCCAGATGGCCGCTAACCTTTAAATGCCCCTGTCTGAGTCCCCTGTCCCAGACTTATAAAGACCTCGTGAATATGTATGGGAAATGTAGCTCAGGGAGTCTCTGGTTTATATTGATTTTGTAGGTCTCGGGTCCTCGCGCTAAAGTGGCTGAGTTGCACAGAAGGGCTCTCTGAACAAAAATTTGGCAGGGCAAAATAAAAACTCCACGAGGGCAGGGTCCATGGTGACTTAGCTAACCAGTCTATCTCAGGGGAAATAGAAATGTCTTCCTTAGGGAATTCATTCATTCCTTCAGCACTTGACAATCTACTAATCAACTCTGAAGAACCAGGCACTGGGTGAGGCTTGGAAACACTAAGCTAATGAGAGCATAGACTTTGTGTTGAAGAGCTCAGGGATGAGGAGGTCAGTGTGTAGAAAAAATGGCAGGTTTTTTTTTGTTATTGTTGTTTGTTTGTTTTTGCTCTTGTTGCCCAAGCTGGAATGCAACAGCATGATTTTGGCTCACTGCAACCTCCTCCTCCTGGGTTCAAATGATTCTCCTGCCTCAGCCTCCTGAGTAGCTGGGATTACAGGCATGCACCACCACACCCGGCTCATTTTTTGTATTTTTAGTAGAAATGGGGTTTCACCATGTTAGCCAGGCTGGTCTCAAACTCCTAACCTCAGGTAATCCACCCACCTTGGCCTCCCAAAGTGTTGGGATTACAGGCGTGAGCCACTGCGCCCAGTATTTTTTTTTTTTTTTTTTTGCGACAGAGTCTTGCTCTGTCTCCCAGGCTGGAGTGCAGAGGCATGATCTCGGCTCACTGCAACCTCTGCCTCCCGGGTTCAAAGGATTCTCCTGCCTCAGCCTCCCGAGTAGCTGGGATTACAGGCACACGCCACCACGCCTGGCTAATTTTTGTATTTTTAGTAGAGATGAGGTTTCACCATGTTGGCTAGGCTGATATCGAACTCCTGACCTCAAGTGAGCCGCCTGCATTGGCCTCCCAAAGTGCTGGGATTATAGGCAAGAGCCACTGCGATTAGCCTACAAATAGCAGATATTGTGTAATAGAGTTTGTCAGGGACCACAAGACAGACACACACTAAGTGGTACAGCTGCTCTGAGTTCAGTTTCCAGGGGATGATAGGTCATCCACATGCCTGGTGGGAAGGATGGAGCTGGTGCTGGGGTCAGGATTGGAGAGGCTGATTCCTAATTCACATTCATTAGTGGGTTCCAAAAGTTGGATCTTGTTTTCCACCTGGCATGTGAGGAATTTTACCCTTCTTTGTTATATCATGTCTTGTGCACCACTTCTCAAGGTTAAGGACATGGCCAGATCAACTCTGAAGAAATTCCCCAGGGTTGAGGGCTGACCCTTGGGAGGAGACAAAGGAGAGAAGAGATGATAACCATTAGACCAGCTGGAAAAAGCTATTCAGAGCTTAAAAAAATGAAAACAAAACCACAAAAACTTCATCTATGTCCAGTGTTTTTTGTGTGCATATTCTCAAGTATCATTTTTAATTTGATCCTGAAAACTACCTTGTGAAGGTGGGGAGGATGTATTGTTGACCCCACAGGCTCAGACAGCAACATGGCCAGAATCACATAGGTTGTAAGTTGCTGAATGGGAGCTCGAAGTCCAAGTCTTTGACTCTAAATCCAGTGGTCTGTCCAGAGCCCCACGGCTGCCTCTGTTGGCAGCTGAAGCTGTCAGTCTGCTGCTCCCTGCCCAGTTCAGACAGGGTGGCTGGAAATGGACCAAAGGATGGAAAAAGAGAATAAGAGCAGACTTGAAGGGAACTGAAAGTATTTGTTAAGGGGAAAGCAGAAGGAAGAAAGAAAGAGGCATGAACCCTGGGGTCTGGCCTTGAAGCACAGTCTTCCAGGGAAGGGGGGATGCCACTGTCCTCACTCCTCCATGGGGGCCTGAGCAGATCCAAAGCTGCCTGGCCTTCCTGGAGGGTGGCGTCCAAGCATGGATGGGAAGGCAGCAAAAATAGGCCCATGCCACTTCTGGGAGAAGGCAAAAGAGGGAAGAGAGGACTACTACAGAAAAGTAGAAAAGAGGAAGGGAGGGAATCTAGACATACAGATGGGAAATGTGGAGCAAAACAAATTCTTTTTTTTTTTTTTTTTTTTTTTGAGACAGAGCGTCGCTCTGTCACCTAGGCTGGAGTACAGTGGCGTGATCTTGGCTTACCAGAACCTCTACCTCCTGGGCTCAAGTGATTCTCCTGCCTCAGCCTCCCCAGTAGCTTGGATTACAGGTGTACGCCACCCAGCCTGGCTAATTTCTCTATTTTTAGTAGAGACGAGGATTCACCATATTAGCCAGGCTAGTCTTGATCTCCTGACCTCAAGTGATCTGCCTGCCTCAGCCTCCCAAAGTGTTGGGATTACAGGCCTGAGCCACCATGGCCCGTGCGAAACAAATTCTTATGAAACCAATTTAATTTACATGTGCTTAAACTTTGGTGTCAACTTGCATGGAATCCCCAGGCTTGTTAGATTTTTCCAGTGCCTCCAGCCCTTAGGTCTCTTCCTATGTTCTCTCAGCTACTCCGCCTTTCCTTCAACACTGTTAGCTGCTTATCCAGGGCCCTACTTCTCAGCCCACTTCTTCTCCAGCTCCTCTCCACTCCACCTCCACAATATCTGTTGGAATGGAACAGCCGGGGATACTGGCTGTTTGGCCCCCACGTGGGTCTCTCCGCATAGGATTCAGAGAATTGGAACATTTCTTGGGCTGAAGCAGAGAAAGGGATGCAATTTTGAAACTGGCTTTGTGAGTCACTGTGAACTTCAAGCACCCTCCCCCTTGAGGTAAGCTTCACCAGTTTGGCTTGTGGGAACTGTCAGACCAGCTCCAGGCGCTGGTGCTTTCTCAGCAGGCTTGTCAGCTCACAGCAGGCGTTAACGGCTTCTAATTGAGGAAACTGTGGCTGGACAGGTTGCAAGGCAGTTCTGCTCCCCATCGTCCTCTTGCTGACTGGGAACTGCTGAGCCCGTGCACGGCAGAGCATCTGGTGGGGTGGAGGGGCTGGCCTGGCCCCTCTGTCCTGTGGAAATGTTGGGGCAAGTGGTCACCCTCATACTCCTCCTGTTCCTCAAGGGGTATCAGGGCAAAGGTAAGGAGGTCCTACCTGGCGTGGGGTGGGGGATGGACTAGGAGCGGTGCCCCTCAGGGAGATCAGAGCCACAGCTTCTGCTTGTGCCACATACACAGTCATCTGGAACTTGACTCCGAGCAGCTCCTGACAGCTCTGACAGCCTAAATCAGGCAGGACAGGCTGGCAGTGCACTGGGAGGTCTGTGAAAGGGGCATCTGGCCCTGCCACCAGCAATCCAGGAAGTCTTGGGTGAGGAGATTCCTTCCCACTGGCTTCAATTTACTCTTCCTGGTAGTGGAGAGAGAAGCCTCCTTCCAGCTGCCTGTAAAGATGAAGACAACTGCATCCTCCAATTGTGGCATGAGAGAAGAGAAGCAGTCCCAAGGAAGTAGGTGGTTCTTGAGCTCAGAGACAGACGGATGGACTCCTGAGGCAGGAAAGCTGAGCCCAAGGAGGGGAGGGCGAGGCCAGCCGCCAGGGAGAGGCTGGATGGCATGGTCCTTCATTTCTCCGGCTTCTTCAGCCACACAGATGCCACAGGAGCCTGGAAATTATTAGGGACACGTTGGGTTGGGGCAGAAGAAGGAGACAATATGAGGAAGCTCCACAGCAAACCTAAAGCTGTCAGCCAGGCATGGAGCCATCTAACATTTACTCCTGGGGATCCCAGCTGAGGGCTGCTCCCCTCTTTCTCCAGTTCTGGGGTCCAGGATGCTCTGAAACCTGGATCCCGCATTTAATTTAATTGAATTAATTAATTTATTTCATTTTTAATTTTTATTTATTTATTCATTTATTTATTTTTTGAGGCAGAGTCTCCTTCTGTCACCCAGGCTGCAGTGCAGTGGCGTGATCTCGGCTCACTGCAACTTCTGCCTCCAGGGTTCAAGCGATTCTCATGCTTCAGCCTCCCGAGTAGCTGAAATTACAGACATGCACCACCATGCTTGGCTAATTTTTGTATTTTTAGTAGAGACCAGGTTTCACCATGTCGGCCAGGCTGGTCTTGAACTCCTGACCTCAGGCGATCTGCCCACCTTGGTCTCCCCCAACCAAAGTGCTGGGATTACAGGTGTGAACCACCATGCCCAGCCAGGGTTCTGCATTTTAGATCAGTGACTCTGCAGGGGCTTCACGGGGGTGGAGAGCGTGGAGTTAGAGGAGGGTACACTCTGGGCACAAAGAGGGGAAACTGAGGCATAGTGTTGTGTGGGTTCAGGGCCAGGTAGAAGCCCCATCTGCAATAAAGTTCTACGCCCAGGTACTCAATTCAGTTACCGAGTCCCTGAGCATTCTTGTGTCCTTCAGGAAGACACAGTCAAGGCTCAGGTGAACTCAACATTTGTAAGGATGCAGGCAGCCTAGGACAGAGCATGATGAGGAACAGGGAGCAGGGAGGGAGGTGTGGAGCCTGCAGCTCTTGTGGGTGGGTTGGGGGGCCTAGTGGCCCAGGATTCTGGGCAGGAGAGCTAGGTTGGAACCTGGTCTAAGGATCCTTGAAAGCAGCTCAGACAGCTGAAGGAAGACTGATGGGATTGGTGCCTGGCTGTGGGGATGAGAGTAACAGAGAACTGAGGTTATGACCCTGAGGTCATGAGACTGTGTGACAGAGGGTGATGCTCCCTCCACCCCCATTCCCAGGGCTTCAGCGCCTTAGCTGGGCTTGGCTATGCTGGCCGTTGCAGGGCGAAGCTGGTGAGTGACTCGTTAGGCACAGGGAGGGATGGACTTGGGTCTTCCTGAACTTCTTCCTCCTCCATCCTGTGTCTGTGGGGCTGGCCTGGCGTAAGTTGACTGAAGCTGCTCTATTTATTTAATTTTTAAACTTTTTAGTTTGAAATAATTGCGAAATTCCAGGGAAGCTGCAGGAATAGTTCAAAGGATTCTTGAATTTCTTTCATCTAGATTCACCAGTTAACATTTTATCATATTTACTTTATTTCTCTTTCTCTAGCTGTATGTATATGTGTGTATAAATGTATAATAATTTTTGCTGAACCACTCGAGAACAAGTTGTGACATTATGTCCCCTTACTCCTAAATATTTTACCACTTATATCCTATGAACATTCTCATGTTACTACAGCACAATTGTCAAATTCAGTAAATTTAACATTAATACCATCGAATATGCTGTCCATATTCACATATTACCAATTGTCCCAAGAATATGCTTTATTTATTTATTTTTTGCTGACCCAAGATGCAATCAAGATCATGTATTACATTCAGTTGTTATGCTTCTCATGTTCCGTCTATGACCGTACTTTAACCTTTCTTCATCTTTCATGATATTGCATTCTTGAAGAGGACAAGCCAGTTGTTTTGTAGAGGGTTCCTTAATCTGGGTTTGTCTGATGTTCCCTCATATGATTCAGGTTATCATATGCATTTTTATTTATTTTCTGTCATCATTATTATTATTTTTTAGAGATGGAGTCTCGCTCTGTGGCCCGGGCTGGAGTACAGTGGTCCAATCTCGGCTCACTGCAACTTCTGCCCCCCCGGGTTCAAGTGATTGTCCTGCCTGAGCCTCCCGAGTAGCTGGGACTACAGATGCATGCCACCAAGGCTGGCTAATTTTTGTATTTTTAGTGGAGACAGGGTTTCACCATGTTGGCCAGGCTGGTCTTAAACTCCTGACCTCAAGTGATCTGCCCACCTCCGCCTCTCAAAAGTGCTGGGATTCCAGGTGTGAGCCACTGTGCCTGGCCTATTATTATTTTTCAAGAGAGGATCTGGTTCTGTCGCCCAGACTGGAGTGCAGTGGCACGCTCACGGCTCACTGTAGCCTCGACCTCGCAGGCTCAAGCCATCCTCCCACCTCAGCCTCCCTAGTAGCTGGAACTAGAGGTCTGTGCCACCATGCCTGGCTAATTTTTTTTTTTTTTTGGTAGATACAGGGTTTCCCCATGTTGCCCAGGGTGGTCTTGAACTCCTGAGCTCAGGTGATCTACCTGCCTCAGTCTCCCAAAGTGCTGGGACTACAGGTGTGAGCCATCATGCCTAGCCATCATTTGAATTTTTAAAATTTTTTTTTTTTTTTAAATTTTTTTTCTGTGCCCATTGACAGCAGATATTATATGCATTTTTGACAGGAATACCACAAAAGTGATACTGTGTCTTTCTCAGCGCATCCCATCAGGAGTCATATGATGACAGTGAAATTTAAAAAACCACTTTGTTTACTGAATAATTTAACAGGAGTACTATTTATGTAAGATGTGCATATAACTCTTGAGCTTTGCAAAATTCTCCCAAAGGCTTCTTCTTTCATGCAGAGTAAAAGCCATGCATTTTACAATGGTGCGTGACCTGGCTTCCAAGACCCGCTCCTCTTTGTCTCTCCTCTTGCTCACAGCATTTCAGCCGTGCTGCCTGCTGGTCCTGGAGCTCACTCTCTGTTGTATCCACAGTTTTCTCTGCCTGGGATGCTGCTCCTTCGCTGGCTACATGGCCTCTTCCCTCAACCCCTCAGAGTTTTGCTCAAATACCTCCTTTTCAGTGATGCCTTCCCCACTGAAAATGTCAGCCTGCCATTCTGCAACCTCTTAGCTCTCTCTCCACTTAATTTTTCTCCATAGTCCTCATCTCCATTTATGTTCCATCCTGTTTACTTATGTTTTTCATTTTCTGTCTCCCAGTCCCCTCTTCAGCCCCCTAGACTGTAAGATCCTTGAGGCCAGGGCTTTTGTCTGTTTTGCTCACCGTTGTCTCCTCAACATCTAGAGCAGTACCTGGCACAAGTCAACCCTCAGTAGATACTTATTTTCACAATAGCAGCCCCCTCTCTGTTCCCATTCTTTCTCTGGATATATTTTGAGTAGCTCTGAATCAGGGCTATTGAGGATTCAGTGGCAAGTAAGTCCAGGGCCCGTTTATTCAGAGAGCTTACACTAGATTGCCTGAGTCACTGTTACTACAGTTGTGATTTGTGCCTGGTGCAGTGCCAATGCAGTAGGTGTTCAAAACATGTTTGTTGTTCAAAACATGTGAATTATTTTCAGGCATCTTATGGGCAGCCTGGGATGTTTTTTGGGTTAGACATATTGGAAAAGAGGGATCTTCAAATCATTGCCCAAGGAATAGGCCTGGGCCCTGAAGTTCATTTTGGACCCAAAATTCAGGTTTCAGTTGTCTATTCTGAGGAAACCCCAAAGGACACACAGGCTGGAGGCTATGAATCCCCAGATGCTTTAGAGCCTGAGTTGAGATCTGCTGGACAATAAAAGGGCACAGGTGACACCTTATAGATTAGCTCCAAGGGTTGCCAGCTGTTTGCGTAGATTGCGTTGGAACTGTCACTTCTCAGGGAGTGGTGTCTAACTGTGACTGCTTTGGCTGGGATCCAGGCAAGCTGTAGAAGGGCTGGAGTCGTTTTTGCTCTTCTCTTCCTCATTGCACCTCCCCTCCAACAAAGGGTGAATGGCTAAGTAGCTGGACACAGAAGAGAGATTGGATCTCAGTGTACCCTGGGCTGCAGCACCATCCAGAAAGGAATCCACTGAAATCACTTCAAGGAGAGCCAGGACATATCTTGTTTTATTTTTTATTTTTATTTATTTATTTTTATTTTTTTGTGAGACAGGGTCTTGCTCTATCACCCAGGCTGGAGTGCAGTGATGTGATCGCAGCTCACTGTAGCCTTGACCTCCTGGGCTCAAGCAATCCTTCTGCCTCAGCCTCCTTAGTAGCTGGGACTACAGGCATGTATCACCACACTTGGCTTATTTTTAATTTTTGTGTAGAGACGGGGTTTTGCCATGCTGCCTGGGCTGGTCTTGAATTCCTGGGCTCAAGCAATCCTCTTGCCTTGGCCTCCCAAAGTACTGGGATTACAGATGTGGGCCACTGCACCCAGCCAGGCCGTTGTCTTCACAGACAAACCTCTCTTATTGAAGTGCAACATACAGAAAAGTACACAAAATTATAAATGTACATCTCAATGAGCTATTGTTAAATGAACACACTCTTGTGTCTACCACATGTTCTCTCCCATTCATTACTTCCTCTGTCTTCCATAAATATAGCCACAATTCTGACTTCTAACATCACAGATTAGTTTTGTCCATATATATGGAATCAAACGGTATGCACTCTTGTGTCTGACTACTTTTGCTCAACATCTTATGAGATTTATGCATGTTATTATTTGTAGCAGATCATTTTCATGGCTGTATAGTATTTTGTTGCATGATTATATCATAGTTTATTCACTTATTCTATTATTGATGAACTTTTGGGTTGTTTTCAATTTTGTTTTTGCTATTATAACAATGCTGTGATGAGCCTTTTGTGCATGCATGTCTGTTGGGTATATCTCTAGGGGCAGAACCATGGAGTATGTGTACGTAACTCTAGCAGATGCTGTCAAACTGTTTTCCAAAGTGGTTGAACCAAATAGTGCATGAGAGTTCCATGCTGCTTTGGGGCCACTGGCTTTTGGTTCTGAAGGTCTGCAGATGGAAAATGAAATTGTGGGAATGTGGAGCTTGGCAAGAGGCCAAAGGCAAGGGAATTACAGCTCTGTGATTTCTCTGGTATTCTGCATGAAATTCTGACAATAGAGTCATTTTTAGGAGTTATGGGCCGGGCGCGGTGGCTCACGCCTGTAATCCCAGCATGTTGGGAGGCCAAGGCGGGTGGATCATGAGGTCAGGAGATCGAGACCATCCTGGCTAATATGGTGAAACCCCGTCTCTACTAAAAAATACAAAAAATTAGCCTGGCGTGGTGGCAGGTGCCTGTAGTCCCAGCTACTCGGGAGACTGAGTCAGGAGAATGGAGAGAACCTGGGAGATGGAGCTTGCAGTGAGCCAAGATCGCACCACTGCACTCCAGCCTGGGCGACAGAGCGAGACTCTGTCTCAAAAAAAAAAAAAAAAAAAGGAGTTATGTGAGATGCATTATTGAATTAATTAATTTAAACGGATTCATGAAGCCCTTGCTTGGGTTGTTCATTTTGCTGTTGTGATGTTTGAATTTCTTGTCTATTCTGCATATTAGTTGCCTGTAGGATTCATAGTTTGCAATTTTTTTTCCTATTCTATAGGTTGCCTTTTCACTCTGTGAATTGTTTCCTTTACTGTACGTGATTTTTTTTTAGTTTTCTATAATACCATTTGTTTATTTTGCCTCTGCTGCCTGTGCTTTTGAGGTCTTATTCATAAACTCTTTCCCCAGCCCTTATTATGGTCCAAGAACTACGCAAGGTTTCGTGGGGGAAACAAAGATGAAACAGATGTCTATTCTACCCTTAAGAATCTTTCAGACAGAGGAAAATAGGTGTGTATAATTACAACTATAAGGGAAGATGGAAATGCTATGTGTCATTAACAGGCAAGATACATTTAGAATAACATTTAGAATAAAAAAGGACTAAGAAGATGAAGATTCCTTCCAGGTAGGAACACTGGGGAACTGGCCTTGAAGAATAAATAAGAGTTTAGGAGGTAGGTACAAAGTAGAAGGACAATTGAAGCAGAGGAAACAGCTCAGAAAAGCCGGGGATGCATGGGGTTTGGATGGGGAATAGGAAAGGCAGATGCACTTGTTATCATGGAGAAAGAGTATGACATATGAGATCATTTGGGTAACTGATGCAAAGAGTGGGACTTGGGCTAGGTGAGTTTTGACAGAGGTAAGGGGGTTGCATTGCCTGAGGAGGGGAGTTAATATGGTCAGTATGAAGCTAAATAGAGAGGAAGAAAGAAATGGGATGTGGGCCCTGTAGGTTACTTTATCTATCTTATGATTTTGCCCTGACTAGAGCTGGATTGCCCCAGTACTTTTGGAATCTCACTGGACTCTGTTCACTCAGTCCCCAGCAGGTACATCTTTTGATGCCTTCACCCCAAGCCTGGTAGCACAAGCTCTAACTGAGAAAACGTTAACGTCTATTTGTTGGCTGGTGGAAGTTCCACTTGCTCTGAGACCCTCCCGTGCTCCTTCTCCCAGGTGCTCAGGCCCCACACTTTCCTCCGACTGGCAGGTCCAGGTTGGAGGAAGCTGAGCTGACTCAGAGCTCTGCACATGGGCTCAGGGCTGAGCGGGACTCACTTCTGGATCAGACTGTCTCCTTCACCATCCTCTGTATTTGTCTCCTTGACCATCCTCTGTTCTTCCTGAGGCTGCAGTGGAGTTAATCATCTGCCCTCTACCCTCCCTTTCAGAGTTACTAGTTCACCTCATCCGTTCTTAACCACCGGAAAGTGGCCCCCAAAGCTGCTAGTGGCAGGGGCCCGGGGGCCTTCCTGGACTGTGGCCTCTTTCCTCTAAACAATTTTCACTTGTTGAGTCCTCCTCTATGCCTCACTAAATGTGTGAGAACTTGTGTTGAAGTTATGTTTTCATAGTAGCATTTCGTCTCCCCTATCTGGTGTGTGTACCCCTCTGGGACAGAAACTGAGGTCTTTTTGTATCAGTCACAATACCCTGGACATAGTGACTTGTCTACTTGCCTTTTCACCGTATCTGCTCTGCACCCCTGCCCTGGCACCCACCCCTTCAAGGCCGTCCGTGGGAACTCATTCTAACCATCTTCCTCCTTCCCACACTGGACTGTTGGGGGCTGCAGGAGAAAATTCAGCAACAAACAGCAGCTACAGATTCGTAATCTCCAACCCCAGCTGGACTCTCAGTGTCCTGGGAATCCTCATTTCTGGCCCACAGCTTCTTCTATTCCCCAAAAGGTGGGAGAATTCCACACCTTCATCATCTCTTCAAGGCCCTCTTCCACTATCTTGGCCTCCACAAACCAACAACCTCCTTCTTTAAGAAAACAGAAGCACAAGTTAGGGATTCTACCAACCTTGCCAACAATTCTCCAGTGTCAATGCACTTCATCTACTCCTGTAAATGGCCACATTTGCCTCTGCTGAGGGCAAGAGTGCTCTTGCCCTGTCCTTGACCAATACTCCCCTGTGTGCTCAGGACACCAGAGCTTCTTTCAGAAGTCATCTGGGACCTGCTGTCTATGAAGACATCCCTGATCTTTCTTCAGCTGCTCCTTTTCTGTGGGCTTCCTACCTTTAGTACAATTTCCTTCCAGTTGAAAAATCAAACCAACAAATCAAAACAACGCCTGGTGTTCTCTCTAGCTCCTTTTTATTTGCAGACAAACCAGTCTTAAATGTATAAACTAATATAATATTACATAAAAATAAAATATAATGGCATAATTTTTAAAAAGACCCCTGGCCGGGCGCGGTGGCTCATGCTTGTAATCCCAGCACTTTGGGAGGCCGAGGCGGGCGGATCACAAGGTCAGGAGATCGAGACCATGGTGAAACCCCGTCTCTACTAAACAAAATACAAAAAATTAGCCGGGCGTGGTGGCGGGCGCCTGTAGTCCCAGCTACTCGGAGAGGCTGAGGCAGGAGAATGGTGTGAACCCGGGAGGCAGAGCTTGCAGTGAGCTGAAATCGCGCCACTGCACTCCAGCCTGAGCGACAGAGCGAGACTCCGTCTCAAAAAAAAAAAAAAAAGACCCCTAAGGCAATATAGCATGAGGACTGTAGATCACACCTTCGTTCTTTAAGTATTTAGAAGTCTATGGCTGGGAGTGGTGGCTCACGCCAGAACTTTGGGAGGCTGAGATGGGTGGATTACTTGAGGTCAGGAGTTCAAGACCAGCCTGGCCAATATGGCGAAACTCTGTCTCTACTAAAAATACAAAAAAAAAAAAAATTAGCTGGGGGTGGTGGCAGGCATCTGTAGTCCCAGTTACTCATGAGGCTAAGACAGGAGAACCACTTGAATCTGAGAGGCAGAGATTGCAGTGAGCCGAGATCGCGCCACTGCACTCCAGTCTGGGTGACAGAGCGAGACTGTGTCTTAAAACAAACAAACAAACAAGAAGTCTAGACAATAACTTAACCATTTTCCTGTGTGATTCCTATTCAGTTTTATAATAGCAGAGAACAACCTTCTTCTACATAGCGCTCTACATTCTGATCTACTGGTGGATTATATAGGAGTTTATGTTATTATTCATTATACACTACATTTATATTTAAGTACCTTTTAATATTTGTGCTACCTCTCACAATTTTATAAAAGATAAAAATAAAACCACCACAAAACACCTAAAAATTAAACTCATGTTCCATCGCCCCCTTCTCCAAACCTGCTCCATCTTTACCAGACCCATAAGCCACACGTGTGTTGTGTGTTCCCTTAACCATGCTACTGCTGTGTCCACAATACTCCCCTTCCCTGTTCCTTTCTGCATACACCAGGCAGGCCTTGGCTTTTTCTTTCAATGGCAGCTCCCACCCATCTCCTCTGGGCAGCCACTCCTAACTCTGCAGGGCAGAGGAAAACATGTTTTCCTTGTGCTTGCTTCACACCCTGGGTACACCTCCATAGCACATTCCATATTGCATTTCAGTTGGCTGTTTTAAGTCTATCTTCCCTTTTCACTTTTTTTTTTTTTTTGGCAGGGTCTTGCTCTGTCACCCAGGCTGGATTGCAGCAATGGTGCAGTCATGGCTCACTGCAACCCCTGCCTACCAGGCTTTTCTGATATTTAGCTAAGAGTTGGGTTTAGCTGAGATGAGTGAGGAAATCTACAAATTCACTAGCTATGGTAGTGTTTCCACAATGGGCAAGTCATACTTTGCTTTTACCAAAGTACATCTTAGTTAATGGTCAGAACAGTTCAGTGAGAGGTAGTCATTACTCCTTTTCTGCTTTTTTATCGAGATATAACTCACAGCTGTGTGCACAAAATTTAAATCAACAGCTTGATGAACTTTTATATGTGTAAGTGCATATTAACACTACCCACATCAAGATGTAACACATTTCTAGCACCCAGTCCTTCCTTTTAGGCCCTTCGAGTTGATGACCCCCCTCCTGCAAGGGTAATCACATTCTAACCTCCCTCACCATAGATTAGTTTTTCCGGATTTTAAACTTTATATCAATGAAATAATTCACTTATGTACTCTTTGGAGTCTAGCTTCATTAATACTCATCATTGTGGTGAGATCCATCCACATTATTGCCAGGAAAAGTAGCTTTTCTTTTTCATTGCTGTGTAATATTCCTTATAAGACTATAACATGACTTATTTGCTCATCTAATCGTGATAGACATTTGGGTTTTTTCTCATTTTGAATTATTATGACTAAAGCCATTAACACTCTTGTACATATTTTTAGTGGATATAAACACCAGATTTTCTTTTTTTTTTTTGAGACAGAGTTTCACTCTTGTTGCCCAGGCTGGAGTGCAATGGCATGATCTTGGGTCACTGCAACCTCCGCCTCTCAGATTTAAGTGATTCTCCTGCCTCAGCCTTCCAAGTAGCTGGGATTACAGGTGTGCACTGCCACGCCCAGCTAATTTTTTTTTTTTTTTTTGAGATGGGGTTTCACCATGTTTGCCAGGCTGTCCTCAAACTCCTGACCTCAGTGATCCACCTGCCTCGACCTCCCAAAGTGGTAGGATTACAGGCATGAGCCACCATGCCCGGCCCAGATTTTCTTGTGTATAAATTCTTCTGGATCAAAGGGTATATGTAAGTTTAATTTTAGAAGATACCGTAAAATAGTTTTCCAAAGTGCTGGTACCAATTTACACTCTCACTAGCAATAAATGAGAATCTCAGTTGCTCCCATCTCTGTCAACCCTTGGAATTTTCATTTATTTATTTATATTTATTTTTGAGACCAAGTCTCAGTCTGTCACCCAGGCTGGAGTGCAGTGGCGTGATCTTGGCTCACTGCAACCTCTGCCTCCTGGGTTCAAGCAATTCTTCTGCCTCAGCCTCCCAAGAAGTTGGGATTACAGGCACCCACCACCATGCCCTGCTAATTTTTGCATTTTTAGTAGAGATGGGGTTTCACCATGTTGGCCAGGCTGGCCTCGAACTCCTGGCCTCAAGCGATCCGCCCGCCTCAGCCTCCCAAAATGCTGGGATTACAGGCTTGAGCCACTTCCTCCAGCCTTCAGACCTTTAAATGTTAGCTATTTTGGTGGGAATGTGAAATCTCATTGTTCTCTGATAACTAATTATGTTGGGCACCCTTTTGCATGCCTATTGGCTATTGGCTATTCTCTTTTGTAAAGTGCCTGCCCAAGTCTGTTGCTTTTTTTGTTGTTATTGTCATCAGTGTATGTATGTATGTATGTATTTATTTATTTATTTTGAGACAGAGTCTCGCTCTGTCGCCCAGGCTGGAGTGCGGTGGCGCAATCTCGGCTCACTGCAAACCCTGCCTCCTGGGTTCATGCCATTCTCCTGCCTCAGCCTCCCGAGTAGCTGGTACTACAGGCGCCCACCACCAAGCCCAGCTAATGTTTTGTATTTTTAGTAGATACGGGGTTTCACAGTGTTATCCAGGATGGTCTCGATCTCCTGACCTCGTGATCCACCCGCCTCCGCCTCCCAAAGTGCTGGGATTTCAGATGTGAGCCACCATGCCTGGCCCCGTCGACTACTTTTCAATCCTTGCAATACTGGAATGCTATCTTAATTTCTGAAGTTTTACAATACATCTTGATATTAGGTAGTGAAAACCTTCTAGCTTTGTTCTTCAAGATTGCCTTGGCTATTCTATGTCTCTTGCATTTTCATATAAATTTTAGAATCAACTTGTTAATTTCTATAAAAATAACCCGCAAGAATTTTTATTGGAATTCTATTGAATCTATAAATTAATTTAGGAAGAACTGACATCTTAGCAATATTAAGTCTTCCAATAAAAACCATGGTATATTCTCCTGTTTATTTAGCTCTTTAATTTTTTCTCAGAAATCTTTTGTTGCAATAGGTCTTAAATATTTCTTCTTGAAATTATTTCTATATATTTTAATTTTTTGTGATGCTGTAAATAGTGTTGTTTTCAAAATTTCATTTTTATCTGTTTGTACTAATATATAGAAATAAAAATGATTTTTGTATATTGACCTTATATCTAGCAATTTTGCGAAACTGACTTCTACACTCAAATAATTTTTCATATATTCCTCTGGGTTTCCTATATACACAGGTATATAGTTTGTGAATAATGACAGTTTCACATATTCATTTTTTTTTTTGAGACGGAGTTTCGCTCTTGTTGCCCAGGCTGGAGTGCAATGGTGCCATCTTGGCTCACTGCAAACTCCACTTCCCAGGTTCAAGCGATTCTCCTGCCTTAGCCTCCCGAGTAGCTGAGTAGCTGAGATTTCAGGTGCCTGCCACCTGCCCGGCTAATTTTTGTATTTTCAGTAGAGATGGGGTTTCACTATGTTGGCCAGGCTGGTCTCCAACTCCTGACCTCAGGTGAGCCTCCCAAAGTGCTGGGATTACAGGCGTGAGCCATGCGCCCAGCCTCACATATTCATTTCTAATTTTTATTCCGTTTGACTATTTTCCTTGTTTTGTTGAACTAGCCATGACCTCCAGTACAATGTTGATTAAAAGAGGTAACTATGGAATCCTTTTTTTGTTCCTGAGTTTGCAGGGACATGGATGAAGCTGGAAGCCATCGTTCTCAGCAAACTAACACAGGAACAGAAAACCAAGCACCGCGTGTTCTCACTCAAAGTGGGAGTTGAACAATGAGAACTTATGGGCACAGGGAGTGGAATATCACACACCAGGGCTTGTTAGTGGGTGAGGGGCAAGGGGAGGGAGAGCATGAGGACAAATACCTAATGCATGTGAGGCTTAAAACCTAGATGATGGGTTGATAGGTGCAGCAAACCACCATGGCGCATGTATACCTATGTAACAAATCTGCACGTTCTGCGCACGTATCCCAGAACTTAAAGTAAAAAAAAAAAAAAAAGAGAGATGGGTACAAATGTGAATGTTTGTTGTTTTGAACAAACCTCTCCAACCATGTTTTTCCTCTGCTCCCACATCAAAATAACAACAATCATCAACATAGAAGACTTCTGTGACCAAATGCAGGGAGGTGGATTTCTCCTCACAGCAAACTGAATAATGGATTCTGCAGTGGACACCAGCTGGGTATTCTCCAATTCAGTTTAGACACTAACTGGAGAGAGTGTCAGACCACAGAGGTTGGGGGTTCATTCCCCAACACCATCCCTCCACCATACCAGTTGTAAGTCTGGGCCTCCAGAACTTCGGACCAACCAGCTTCCTCTTGGGGTTCTCACAACCCCCTCCTTGGGTTCAATTAATTTGCCGGAGTGACTCACATAAACCAGGGAAACATTTATGTCTGCTGGTCTATTATAAGAGATATTACAAAGGATACAGATGAAGAGATGGCATAGGGCAAGGTATGGGGGAAGGGACACGGAGCTTCCATGCCTTCCCTGGGCACACTGCCTGCCAGGAATCTCCAGCTATCTGGAGGCTCTCCAAGCCCAGTCTTCTTGGGTTTTTATGGAGACTTCATTTCATAGGCATGACCGACAACCTTGTAGAAATGTGACTGGACAAAAAGGGTATGATTCCATACTAATATGCTGAGTGGAGAAACCCAGCAAGGCCTGTCTGTTCAGATTCTTCTTGGTCTCTCTGTGTAGCATTTCTTTCTCTAGAATCTGAGGCAGGAACTTCTCTGGAATGAGGGTCTTTTGATTCATATCAGATTAGAGTTGTCTACACTCAGCAATGGTGATCTTCTTGCTGGTCTTGCCATTCCTGGACCCAAAGGGCTCCATCGTGTCTACAATATTCATGCCCCCTTTCAACTTGCTAAATACCACACGCTTGCCATCCATCCATTCAGTCTCGGCAATGTAGATGAAAAATTAGGAACTATTTGTGTTGGGTCCAGCATTTGCAGTGGACAAGATGCCAAGACCTGTATGCTTCAGGATGAAGTTCTCACCATCAAATTTCACCCCATAGATGAACTTGCCACCAGTGCCATTATGGTGTGTGATGTCAACATCCTGGCACATAAATTCTGCAATAATCCTGTGAGAGCAGGAGCTCTTGTAACCAAATCATTTCTCTCTAGTGCTCAGAACACAAATGTTTTCTGCTGTCTTTGGAACTTTATCTGCAAACAGCTCCAAGGAGACACGGTCCAAGGGTTCATGGTCAACTGCTATATTAATGAACATGGTGGGGTTGACTACGGCTGAGAGCAAGAGACTCTAGGTGGTGAAGGCACCTCCAAAGCACCATATATATATTTTAACACTTTTATTTAATGAATTTACTTTTGGCTTTGCTAATTTTCTCTATTGTGTATTTGCTTTTTATTTTATTGAGGTTAGCTCTTACCTTTACTTTCTCCTTTCTCCTTTCTCTGGGTTATCATCATTGTCATCCTTATTTGAATTACTATTTCTTTTTTTTTGGTTTCTTGAGATTGAATCTTGCATTATTGACTTGCAAACTTTCTTTTTTTTGCAATATACAAATTTAAAGCTATAAATTTCCCTCAAAACACTGCCTTAGCTATATTGCACATTTGATACTCATTATCACTTAGCTCTAAATATTTCCCAAATTTCATTTGATTTATTCTTTGACTCATGAGTTTTTAGAAATATGTTGCTTATGTTTTAAACATTCAGAGATTTTCTGGTTATTTTTCTGTTACTGATTTTTAATTTAATTCTACTGTGCTTAGAGGGCATATTTGGTATGATTTCAATATTTTGAACTTTGTTGACATGTTTTAATGCATAGCATATGATAATACTTTGGTAAATATTGCATGTGCACTTGAAAAGAATATGTATTCTGCAATTGTTAGGAGAATTGTTTTACATATAACATATATATTGGTTTAATGATCTTCAAATTCTTATAGCCTTATTGATTTTTTTGTGTGCTTCTTGTATCAGCTAGAGAGACAGATGTAATAAAACTCTCCAACTATGATTGTGGATTTACTTCTCCTTTTAGTTCTATCAAATTTTATATATTTTAAACTTGTTATATGCATAGAAACTGAAGATGATTGTTTATTCCTACTTAATTGGTTCTTTTATAATGATGACATTTCCTTCTAGTTCTGTATATTTTTTATACATTTTATGTCTTTTTTGTTCCTCATTTTCTCTGTTATTGCCTTCTTTTGTATTTAATTGATATTTTTGTGCTGCATCTTTTTGATTCCCTTCTCATTTCTTTTTCTGTACATTTTGTTATTTTCTCAATGGTTACCACAGGTATTACAATGAATACCTTCAACAATATAGTTTGAATTAATACCAATTCAGCCTCAATAGTATAGAAAACTCCTATACAGCTCTATTCCCCCACTTTTATTGTCACAAATTACATCTGTTTCTATTGCTCTTCACTTCTTGTGCCTGAGTTTCCATTTTCTTTATATCTAAAGAACATCCTTTGGCATTTCCTTTAGTGCAGGCCTTTTTGTGACAAATTCTTTCAGTTTTTTATTTTTTCTAAAAATGTCTTTATTTCAGCTTCATTTAAAAAATTATTACTATTTTTTGAGACAGAATATCACTTTGTCGCCCAGGCAGGAGGGGAGTGGCACCATCTTGGCTGGCTGCTGCCTTGACTTCCTAGGTTCAAGTGATTCTTGTGCCTCAGCCTCCTGAGTAGCTGGGATTATGGGCGCATGGCACCGTGCCCAGCTAATTTTTGTATTTTTAGTCGAGATGGGGTTTTGCTATGTTGGCCAACCTGGTCTTGAACTCCTGACCTCAACTGATTCACCTGCTTCAGCCTCCCAAAGTGCTGGGATTACAGGCATAAGCCACTGTGTCTGCCTTCATCTTTGAAGTACTGAAATTCTAGATAGGCAGTTATTTTCTTTTAGCACTTTAAATATATCATTCCTTGGAAAACCAAACAACGTATGTTCTCACTGATATGTGGGAGTTAAGCTATTGAGGATGCAAAGGCATAAGAATGACACAGTGGACTTTGGTGACTTGGGGTAAAAGTGGGAGGGGAGTGAGGGATAAAAGACTATAAATACAGTGCAGTGTATACTGCTCGGGTGATGGGTGCACCGACTCACAAATCTCTACTAATGAACTCTCTCTTGTAACCAAACACCACCTGTACCCCAATAACCTATGGAAAAAAAAAAAGATACCATTCCATCATCTTCTGCTTTTTATTATTTTTGCTGAAATGTCAGCTAAGTTGTTTACTTTGTGAAGGGAATTTAGTTTTCCCCCACTCTGGCTATTTTACGATTTTTCTATTTATGTTTGGTTTCCATAATTTTTTTGATGTATTGAGAGGTTGTCTTTTGTTCATTGGTTTGTTTGTTTTCTTGAGACAGAGTTTCATTCTTGTCACCCAAGTTGGAGTGCAATGATGCGATCTCGGCTCACTGCAACCTCCACCTCCTGGATTCAAGCGATTCTCCTGCCTCAGCCTCCCAAGTAGCTGGGATTACAGGCGTGCACCACCATACCTGGCTAATTTTTGCATTTTTAGCAGAGATAGGGTTTTGTCATATTGGCCAGGCTGGTCTCAAACTCCTGACCTCAGGTGATCCATCCACCTGGGCCTTCCAGAGTGCTGGGATTACAGGCGTGAGCCACCGTGCCCAGGTTGTTGGTTTGTTTTGATCTTGCTTGGGGTTTGTAACACATTTTACAAATCTATCTTGATGGCTTTTGTCAGTTTTGGGAAATTCTTATCTGTTATCTCTTTTGCTTAGTTCCTCTTTCCTCTCCTGTCTCCTTGCATTCCGATTACACTGAGTTTAGGGGTTTTGTTTTGTTTTGTTTTTGCTATATCTCAAATATCTCTTACGCTCCTTCTTGTGTATTTTTATCCTTTTGTTTTTCTTTACTTCACTCTGGATATTTTATAACAGTTTTCTAATTCTCTTTACAATAGCATCTAAATGGCCTTTTTAACCCTTCAATTGAGTTTGTTTTACAGTTATTTTAGATTTTATTTCTGTAATTTTCATTTAATTCTTTAAAAAAAATCCAATTTCACATAACTATTGCTGCATAATGACCCACTCCAAAATCCAGTAGTTTAAAACAACTACCTATTTAGTTAGTGATTCTGCTAGTTGGCAATTTGGGCTGGGCTCAGTTAGGTGGTTCTTTTGGTTTCCTCTTGCATCAGTCATGCATGTGTGGTCAGCTGCCAAACTGGCCATGGGTGGCTGATTCATTTATTTATTTTTTATTGTTTTTTGAGATTAAATCTTGCTCTGTCATGCAGGCTAGAGTGCAGTGGCATGATATCTCGGCTCACTGCAACCTCCATCTCCCGGGTTCAAGCAGTTCTTGTGCCTCAGACTCCCAAGTAGCTGGGGTTACAAGCGTGTGCTACCACGCCTGGCTAATTTTTGTATTGTTAGTAGAGACGAGGTTTTACCATGTTGGCCAGGGTGGTCTCGAACTCCCGACCTTGAATGATCTGCCCGCCTTGGCCTCCCAAAGTGCTGGAATTACGGACATGAGCCACCGCACCATGCCAGGGGTGGCTGATTTAGAATGGCCTTAGCTGTGTTGGTTTATCTGTGTATCATGTGATCTCTTATTCTCCAGCAGGCTATTTTAAGCTTGTTCACATGTCAGCCAGATGAGGTTCCAAGAGAACAAGTAGAAATGTGCAATGCCTTTTCAGATCTAGGCTTAGAACTGGCAGAACATCATTTTTGCTGCATTTCATCATGAAGACCAGCCCAGTTCCAAGAGATAGGGAAATGAACCCCATTTCTTGATGACAGAAGGAGCTGTAAAGTCACATTGCAAGGACATGGTATTTTTGCATTCTATCACACTAGTTCTCTGCTGAAATTCTTAAACTTATGTTTTATTTCCTTGAACATATTAGACATGATTAAGGTTTATGACTGACAACTCTATTATGTAGATGCCCTGTTTGTTGGTTTCTATTGTCTCTAGTCTTTTGGTTTTCGGACATGTTTCCTTTTCTTATACTTCATTTCATTTTGGATATCGTGTATGAAACATTCTAGAAATAATTTAATGCTCTGGTTGATGTTATTTTCCTCTAGTCATAACTTATATTTGCCTCTAGTGGGCACCCAGGTTAGGGCTACTAGAGATTCCAGATCATTAGTTCAGTCCAGGGTTGTGTTGATTCAAAACTGAGCTTCGGTTCCCGTGAGGGCTGTTCATTTCTCGTTCACTCTTACTCTTAGTGTATAGCCCTCTGTGGTACCAACCTCAACACTGATGGATTTTAGGTATATCCACTTTCTAATAGGAGGGACCTGAACTTCATGTTCTCTTAGTCCTTGAGTTTTATTGTGAGCTCTGCTCAGCTTCTCAGCCTTTTAGCTGCCATTTATGGAATCAGAAGATGCCTCCAGGGAACAACAGTCAGAAATGTTGGTCTCACCTCTCTGAATTTCCTTCTTCCACATCTTGGCCCCATAATTTTTCACTGCTTTATAAACTCTCTGATAACTTTAACAATGTGCTTTTACATGTTGTTCATTTTTCTTCTAGTTATTTTTAGTGGGAGGATTGGTTAGCATGTCTTAACCTGGATTTTCATTACATAATTAGAATTCCTTAGATGATTATTTATCTCAACAATTAAGGGGATGCTGTAGAATGAAAGTGTTCTGTTTCCAGATCACAAACTCTCTGGAGTCAGGAATCATGCCTTATACATGAAGAGGCCCTGCCTCTTCGGGGGCTGGATTAGAGTGGACTCAGTAAGGACTGAATAATTGATGAGGACAGTATATGTCCTTCTTGTAGGCTTAGTAATGATTTTTTCCATTCACCTTTGTTCTCAGGGTCTTTGTGCAATATTTGGTAGGTTGACCTGTTCTCATAAATAATGCTAGGATCGTGGGAGAGGGAGACACAGCGATGCACAGCACAGTCTCTGCTTTTGAGAAGCTCTGGGTTGGTAATGGGCAGAGCCAGTACAAGTCATATAAATATAAATGGGAACCTACGTGTTTTAGTCTTAGAAGCATCAAGATCAAAGAAACATATTTCATCAAACAAATAGTATTACAAGTCCTTTAATTGTTTACTTAGTCTCGAGAAAATGCCAGGGTGAATCTGTGGCTTGGAGAGATTGCATTCATAATGCACTGGACATCTAAAACCCCCTCTGTCTCCATTACTCTCTTCTTAATAGCCTCCATTTTAACAGAGCCACTTGTAAAACTCTCCCCATCTACTGTTCTCTCTTCCAAATCCTCCCTGACCCTCCCCAACTCACCCAGAGAGACTTTTTAATTTCCTGCACCTGCTGGGCCGTGCCGCATAGCTTTGTTACTAAAAATGGCTGTAGGAACTTGCAGTTTTGTACACTGACTGCACTGAATTGCTCTAGGTTGTCACACCCCCATATTCATTAGGTTTCATCTTGATCCCTTGAGAAGGAAGTGCTGGGATCTGCCTGGAAAGTGTAGTTTTGTTTTAAAAATTGTTTTCTAGGGAGAAATTTTTGTGGAGACTTTCTGATCACGGAAAAACTGGCAAACCTCAATAAGTAATGATCAAAATCCAATGAGCCAAGTGCCACGAGAGAGGATTATGTATTCAGCTCTCTGACAGGACGGTTGAGGGGCCATGAGTTCAGCTTGGAGGGTTAGTCTTCCTGGGCCTGACCATTCAGAATTTCCGACAGTCACTACTTGCCATTAGTAGTTGCCTCAGCACTGCTTGGAGGGAGTCACATGAGATGTGGTATTTATAACATCGTGGTTAAGAATTTATCCTCTCAAGCCAAACTGCTGTCTTTACAAAGAGTAAACAAATAAGCCGGGTGCAGTGGCATGCACCTGTACTCCCAGCTACTAGGGAGGTTGAGGTGGGAGGATTACCTCAAGCCCAGGAGTTCAAGGCTGCAGTGAGCTGTGATTGCGCCACTGCACTCCAGCCTGGGTGACAGAGTAAGACCCTGTCTCTAAAAAACAAAACAAAAGAAAACAAAAACATAACACCAAACTGACTAGGTTTCAGGCTCATCATTCTTTTAACTCATCATACCTTTTAACTTAGTTAAAACGTATAAAGTGTGAAACCTGCCTGTCACATAGTAAGCACTCAAGATTTTAGCTATTGGTCTATGGGATCCTTCAGACTAGGGACATAGAGCTTGGGGACAAGGGGAGGCAGATGGAGGGGATACACTTTAAGGTGCTCCTAGGCTCTAGGCTCCTCATACTCATCCCCACCCTATTGGCTTAAGGGAAGTCACATCCAGCTGCCCACATTGCTCAGGCCTGACACTCTTCCCGCTACTTGCAGCTTGGGTTCTCTTTCCTAGGATGCCAGGGAACAGGTGACCATGTGGTTAGCATCTCGGGAGTGCCTCTCCAGTTACAACCAAACAGCATACAGATGAAAGTTGACAGCGTTCAATGGAAGATGTGGCTGCCCTCACAAAATGAATTTCATGAGATATTGAAGTGGGAGAATGACTCTTTGCCTTCCAATACTTCCAACGATAGATTCAGTTTTACAGTCAAGAACTTGAGTCTTCTCATCAAGGCAGCTCAGCAGCAGGACAGTGGCCTCTACTGCCTGGAGGTCACCAGTGTATCTGGAAATGTTCACACAGCCAAGTTCCAGGTTTTTGTATTTGGTAAGTCTCCAGGACTGTTCATACTGCCCTCTCTGATTCCTATAGGCCTCTAATTTCTGTATTTCCAATGCCTTTCTGATCAGAATCTCTGCTTCCAGATAAAGTTGAGAAACCCTGCCTACAGGGGCAGGGGAAGATCCTGGACAGAGGGAGATGCCAAGTGGCTCTGTCTTGCTCGGTCTCCGGGGATGGCAATGTGACCTATGCTTGGTACAGAGGGAGCAAGCTGATCCAGACAGCAGGGAACCTCACCCGCCTGGAGGAGGAAGTTGACATTGATAGCAAGCACACATATACCTGCAATGTCAGCAATCCTGTTAGCTGGGAAAGCCACACTCTGAATCTCACTCAGGACTGTCAGAATGCCCATCAGGGTAAGTGGAACACACTGGGCTATAACAAGCGCTGAAGGTTTGGACCCCACGACCAGGCTCATGTGCAAGACAGATGTGGTATGAGATAAAATCCCTTGGCCTCCTCTCCCAGTGCCTTGTAGCCCTTCCCAGGGTAGCCCTGGCCTCCAGGCACACAGTTCCTGTAAAGCTAGGCCTATCCTACTCTGGAAAAAAATGTTATCCCTATTTCCTTCTGGGAGACGCAAGCTTTCCTTCTGCAGAGGGAGAGCATAGTTGTTTGATGAGTGACAGTCCTGAAATGGCTCCTGAACATTATTTTCTTCCGGGAGAGGCTGATGGAGAACTGTCCTCTCCTCTTGAGTGATAACTTTCTCCAAGCCACATAGTTGAAGAGATAACTACGCTGTGCAGCAGTAGCCTGGAGCAGGAGCATCAGGATGATCCCAGGGATACCTAGATGAGTTCTTGGGCTGTTGCTTATGCTCATCCTAAGAGTTACCTGAGTTAACTTTCCACAACTTTTTATTACATAAACAGGGACTTAATGTGCCAGCAGCATGGGCATTATAGGAAAAAAAGCCATACAGCTCTCATTCATAAGGAACTTATAGCCAAATAGGGGCAACAAAAATAAGTACTTGTGGACAAAAAAGAAACAAGACTGAGGCAGGCCAGGTGCAGTGGCTCATGCCTGTAATCCCAGCACTTTGGGAGGCTGAGGTGGGTGGATCACAAGGTCAGGAGTTTGAGACCAGCCTGGCCAACATGGTGAAACCCTGTCTGTACTAAAAATACAAAAAATTAGCTGGGCGTGTTGGCGGGCACCTGTAATCTCAGCTACTCAGGAGGCTGAGGCAGGAGAATCGCTTGAACCCGGGAGGTGGAGGTTGCAGTGAGTCAAGATCACGCCACTGAACTAGGACACTGGCTTTATCATTCAGAAGCTCTGTGATCTCTTAGAGGTTAGGTGTGGTGGCTCACACATGCAATCCTAGCACTTCGGGAGGCTGAGGTAGGTGGATCACTTGAGTCCAGGTGTTTGAGACCAGCCTGGACAATATGGCATAATCCCATCTCTATTTAAAAAAAAAAAAAAAAAAAGAAGCTCTGTGATTTCTGGCAGGCTCATTAACCTCTCTGAGCCTCAATTTTCTTCCCCCCTTGAGTAAAATGGAGATGATAATAAGTACCTCACAGGATTGCTGTTAAGAGTAAATGAGATAATGTTTGTAAAGAGCCTTGTCGGCCCTTGGAACACGTAATTCCTTTTCCTTCCTCTTGTTGGCTGGATTATATATCAGGCTACATGTGTGACACAAATCTTTTAAGTAGAAGTTCAAATGAGGAAGAGCCATGAAGGAAGGAACAGTAGAAAACTTGGCTGTGCAATGAGTATTTTTTTTTTTTTTTTTTTTTTTGAGACGGAGTCTCGCTCTGTTGCCCAGGCTGGAGTGTGGTGGCGCAATCTCGGCTCACTGCAAGCTCCGCCTCCCGGGTTCACGCCATTCTCCTCCTCAGCCTCTCCGAGTAGCTGGGACTACAGGCGCCCGCCACCACGCCCGGCTAATTTTTTTTGTATTTTTAGTAGAGATGGGGTTTCACCGTGGTCTCGATCTCCTGACCTCGTGATCCGCCCTCCTCGGCCTCCCAAAGTGCTGGGATTACAAGCGTGAGCCACCGCGCCCGGCCACAATGAGTATTTTTTGAGTTAAAAACAAAGGAATGGATAAATGTAACATTTGTTGTGCTACATGTCCCTCAGTATCCATGGTGAATTGGTTCCAGGACCCACCCCGCAACCACAGATGCCAAGATCCACAAATGTTTAAGTCCCTGGCATAAATAGGTGCAGTACTTGCATATAACCTATGCACATCCTTCTGTATACCTTACATAAGTAATCTCTAAATTAGTTATAATGCCTGATGCAATGTAAATGCTATTTAAATAGTTGTTATACTATATTGTTTAGGGAATAATGATAAGGAAAAAAGCCTCTACCTATTCAATACAGAAGCAATTTTTTCCCTGAATATTCTGGATCCACAATTCATTGAATCCATGTTGTGGAACTCAAAACTTTGGAGGGCAACTGTATTAGATCATGTAATTAACCCCTATAGGTAGATAACGTTATCCCCTTTTAAGGTGAGAAAATCTAAGAGGCTCTGAGGCATCTTCCAAAAATAAGATGACTTGAGAGGCCCAGAGAGGTTAAATAAATAGTGCAGAGCTCACAGAGTTAGAATTTGAGCCAGGTCTGTCTGATATGTCCATGCTCTTGGCATCACTCAGAGGAGGTTAACCAAATGAGCAAAGAGAAAACTTTGACCGTGAGTTCACAGAGTGCGAGGCAATCAGCCACACCACAGAGAAAAGTGGGTTTTGAGGCAGCCCCTGCAGCAGGCAGGTGGGAAGGAAGAAGAGAGTGAGCTGACAGCTCAGTTCTCATGCCTTCTGTCTTCCTCAGAATTCAGATTTTGGCCATTTTTGGTGATCATCGTGATTCTAAGCACACTGTTCCTTGGCACCCTTGCCTGCTTCTGTGTATGGAGGAGAAAGAGGAAAGGGAAGCAGTCAGGTGAGTGGAAGGTCCTTGGGGTGGTGCTCCTGCCTGAGGCCTTGGATCCTGTGACTTTGTCCTGCGTCCAGTGGGATGTGTCTGGGAGCACAGCATCTCCTTTTCCTCAACGAGCTTTGGTATGTGTGCGTGCGTGGTGGCGGGGGGAAAGCAGGCTGCTAGGCTCTCTCTCTCAGTTCATGCCTTCTGATCCCAAATGCGCAGATTTCCCTGTAGACAGCTGGTTTGGGAGGAGGTGCGGGAGGGGCAGTTTGGTTGCTGCCTCTGTGCTCTTTGGGGTTCTTGGGAAGAGCACTAACCTGCCTCCTTTCTAGAACCTTTTTTAAGGTTTGGCCATTTGAGGTGGAAGTGGGACCTGTTAGAAGCAAAAGCCCTTCTGGAGGTTTCTGCAGCTCTGCTCTTTGTTTTCTTCCTCCCTCAGAGACCAATCCCAAGGAATTTTTGACAATTTATGAAGATGTCAAGGATCTGAAAACCAGGAGAAATCAAGTATGTCATCCCGGAGGCTGGGGTCTCTCTCAACTGGCTTGGAAAATGCTCTTTCAATGATGGTTATTCAGAGCAGAGGGACAAAAAGGACTGAACAACTGTCCTTTTGATGTGACCCTCAGCCCTTCCCCATCTATCTTTTCTCCACCTGCTTCCTATTTCTGGTGGTGGAGGAAAAGAGGAAACAAAAGGAGCAGAGAAGACGAAAGGGAGGCTGAAGGGGCATCTTGGTGCAGGATTGCACCTGCTGAGAAGGGATGGAGCACAACAGAAATCAATGGCAGAGGCAGAGTGCTGCTGTGGTATTTGTTGTCTGACCACAAATTCTTTTTCCTAATGAGTCAGGGCTTACATTCATGAGTCCCTTAATGGTGACACAGGCTGGGAAGTGTGACCAACCAAAGCGTAACAGTTTTGTAGCTGGCTCAATGGACTGCATTCACAGCCTTTTGGGAGAAGAGGCCTGAGTGTGGCTGAGGTACTAGAGAGAGTAACCAGCCTGGCACAAAGCCCACCAGCCTGAGTGGGCCCCTCCAAGAGCCTCTCACTTGCTCTCTGCAGCAGGCAATGGCCAACTCTGCCTGTCATCCAAGAATTAGAAGAGGAGGAAATTGCAGAGGGCCTGAAGATGCCCCCGCTGCTGTGTCTTGCTTAGGGCAGATGTGGTGACAGGCCCAGGGGAAAAGCTCTGATGGAGCCTAGCAAACTGCTGGCAGGAAGTGGGGTGGGTGGGTGAAGTGGGGCAGAAGTGCCTTCCTTCCACTGCCCCCTGGTGCTTGGCTGTGGAGGCCCAGCAGCACGCAGGAAGCACAAGTGGTGGGGCTCTTCCGCGCTGGCCAAATACGTGAGGCCCTGTGCAGCCTCGCAGAGCAGGCAAGCATCCTCTCCCAGATGCCTCTGGGTTCAGAGGCAGTTAGGGCAGCTCCCCATGCCTGGTTTTTAAATTTTTATTTATTTATTATTTATTTATTTATTTATTTATTTTTGCCCCAGCAGTGGCTATTGGAATGTGAAAAATAAAAGGGGACTTTGTTTCTCTCACTGCTACCAGACTCTGGTACAAATTCCTGAGAGCACGTGAATCTACCCACAGCCAGTGATGCCCGGGTGCTTGCTAAAAATAATCTATTTTTCCAAAAAGAAGATGACTTGAGATTAGGAGACCACAGGGGGAAAAACAACTTAGAGCAAAGGAAACCTCTTTGGGATTCAGACCTATTAGCTTACTTCTTCTGACTCAAGAGCTCCTCCCCGTCTGGCCTCAGCCCTCTCTGGCCTGTCCCTGTTGTCTCAGGGTTCCAATTTGAAGGCCTAAATCTCAAGTTTCATGTGGTCTCACTTTGAGACCCAGCTCTAATCTTTCTAGAAACACTTCACATGAGTCTGGACAGGAGAGAAAAGCAACAAACTCCTGCAGTATTTTAAAACACAAATGAAGTTGTTGACATTGTCAGATGCCCATGACTCCCCAGCCTCTAAGGACAGCTGAGACAGTTCTCTGCTTGTCTTAGCTTCTTCTTGCTTCCAGGAATTTTGCTTGCACCTTGCCTAATGAACCCTGCTGCATCCACTGGCTCCCATTAAAACCCAAACTGGCAATATGCTTTCAGTGGCCAGTAGCATGAAATACGTCCACCACCGATTTCCTAAGGGGCAGGAACAAGAAAAGGGAAGCAGGAAGCTCTGCTCCCTGCTTTGGCCCTTGGGTTCAGGGCTGCACCCAGCACTGTAGCTGCCCAGGGGGCTGGCTTGAGGTCAAGGGCAAGGTGGCCTCAAAGATGATCTAGAGAGGGCTTAACTGTGTTTGGTCTTTGAAATGTTTAGACTTTCTGAATTTCAGTGCTCTGAGGTAAGGCTCAGATAACAGCCCTATTCAGAGCTCTGCAAATAAGGGTTTCTAAGTTACTAAAGGAAAGAAAGTGACAGCATTCTCTTTGGGCAGGGTTGCTGGAATCCCTCACACCTGGGTGGTTCCTTGCTCCTGATACTAATGGCTCCACTCCAAACTGCTCTTCTTCCTGTCTCTTCCCATCCTGGGAGGATCAATGACTCTCCTCAGTCCTGCCACCTCCCTCCCAGGCTCCTGAAAACCCCTCTTCTTTGTGCTGTTTTTCCCCACTCAATCTAAATCTGGACAGACCCAACTGTTGCTTATGTTACCCCATCCCCATTTCTTGTGCAGGAGCAGGAGCAGGAGCAGACTTTTCCTGGAGGGGGGACCACCATCTACTCTATGATCCAGTCCCAGGTACCTCTCCAGTTTCTCTAGTCCATTCCATACCTATCTCTGGGGTTTCCTAATGCCCCCCTGAAACTCACACCATTGAATGGCAGAATAAGATCTTGGTGCTTCTAGAATCCAGAAGATAGCTTGGCTTCAGTTGTATTAACACATTATTTGAAAAGATCCATGTGATTCTAGAGCATCTTAACACAGCTGGGAAGCCTGATGTGGACATTCCTTCTTCTTCCATGTCTGGCAGAAGGTCTGGCCCAGATAAAGTCTACAGGAGCAGAAACCTGGTTAGGGGACTCAACTTCTGCTTTCTTGCCCTGCTGCTTCTTCTAATACTTGGGGCCCTTGCACTTTTTATCCCTATTCCCTATTATATTCGTTTTCAGGAAAGAATGAATCTGCATTGGTCTCTTTTATTTTATTATGACTTAGCAATAATGTCCATTTTCTTTTCTTTTAAAAAAATTTTATTGTTTAGACCCAGGGTCTCTTTATTTATTTTTATTTCCATAGGTTTTTTTTGGGAACAGGTGGCATTTGGGGTCATGAGTAAGTTCTTTAGTGGTAATTTGTGAGATTTTTGGTATACCCATTATGAGACAGGATCTCATTTTGTCTACCAGGCTGAGTGCAATGGTAGAATCACAGCTTACTGAAGCCTTGAATTCCCAGCCTCAAGGGATCCTCCCACCTCAGCCTCCTGGGTAGCTAGGTCTGCAGGTGTGTACCACTGCACCCAGCTGTATTTTCTTACTAAATCTCACATAACAGCCTCATGAAAACAGTTCTAATACTTTAGAGGTGGTCTACATTCCATATCACAATGAGGAAACCGAGACTCAGGTCAACTGGTATCTCAAGGCTACATAGCTAGGTAGTGGCAGAGCTGAGCCAAAGGGTTTCTGAGTCTCCATTGCACCTCCTCATACTCCACCTCTTATATTCTGGGATTACAGAAATTCACTCATAAACTGGAGAAGCATCCTTTAATATTGACGGCTAAAATGTCATTGAAAACCCAGGCTGGGACATCTCTCCCAAGGGAAACACTGCCTCTTGGTGGCCAGTAATAAAAGACTTTCTGATAAAAATGGCTTTAAAAAAAGAAAAAAAAATTGAGCACCATCTTCAGTTTGGTGGCTGAGCTGTGGGGCAAAGAAAATCTGATTATAAGAGTGGTTGATATCTGGCAGTTCTCTAGTTTTAGTCACATTGAACTCCAATGAGAGGAATTTCTATCAGTGCAACAAAGAGCTCCCCTCAAACTATGGTGTTGGGTGAGAATGAGAGTCGTCCTCTGGAGCATCTGAAAAGGAGAATGGTTACCTGATTTAGAGGACACCTGGTTCCGGTCCAGGGAAGGAAGGCAAGTTGCCAAAGGGAGGCATTGAGGTGTTGAGGAAAGAGCCCTGCTTCTACTGTGTATGCACTGCCTGACTTGGGCTATTTATCCTTTTGGAGCTTTATTTGTGGCATGGGGCAAATTATGATCATTCCTATTTTATAGGAGTGTTAAAAGAGTTAGCGAAGAGGCCAGGCACGGTGGCTCACGCCTGTAATCCCAATGCTTTGGGAGGTCAAGGCAGGCGGATCACGAGGTCAGGGGTTTGAGACCAGCCTGGCCCACATGGTGAAACCCTGTCTCTAAAAATACAAAAATTAGCTGAGCATGATGGCGGGCACCGGTAATGCCAGCTACTCAGGAGGCTGAGACAGGAGAATTGCTTGAACCCAGGAGGCGGAGGTTGCAGTGAGCTGAGATCCGAGACATTGCACTCCAGCCCAGGCAATAGAGTGAAACTCTCTCTCAAAAACAAAAAACAGTTAGAGAAGAATATAAGATAAATGCTCAACAAATAGAAGCTTTCATTAATGACAGGGCGAGACTAGCACTCAGGTTGTCTGACCTCCTGGCTAGTCCAGGGCTCTTTTCACTAACACTTGAAGCTTCCATCTGGGCAGGGTTGAGGAGGAGGAATGGAAGAGATAAACTTCATAGGGTTGTGCTGGATCTGTGCTTCTGAAATGATTTTATTTCTCTTCTCATTAGTCTTCTGCTCCCACGTCACAAGAACCTGCATATACATTATATTCATTAATTCAGCCTTCCAGGAAGGTGAGCCTCTTCCTGTGGTGGTGGTGGGGTGTTGTTGATGTAGATGTGTATTTTGCATGTGTTTGCAGAGAGAGTGTGTGTGCACATCCTGGCAAGTTGTTCTTTATTGTGCGTATCTGAGTAGCTTCTGTTAAATGACTGTATTTAAATGTCAATGGGCCAATGAGAAATGCCTTTCTGGTTCTGTCTGGAGAAAAATAACAGCTTCTAGACTAAGAGAACAGTAGATTAGATGAGTTTTTGTGGGAGGTAAAGGACAATCAAAGACAGAAAGGAGGTGCTTTGCACAGAGAGACTACGGGGTACTTAGTAGGCCAGCTGAGGCTATGGTGAGAAATACTGGAGGGGTTTGCAAGGCAGGGCGTATTGCCTGGAGCTGGAGGAGTAGATTGGATCTAGAGAGACACAATCTTGACCTTCAGAGACCAGAGAAAGGTCCTGGCAAGTCAGTCACCTGCTGGTGGAGGCCTCCGGACTGAGGCAACCCATCCTTGTGCACTGAAATCCTTCTCCAAGCTGAGCTCTAGCTCTCTTGTGTACTTGGAAACAGAGTTGGGTATCCTGGTACACGTGGTCATTGTTTTTCTCTTGTATGGAAGGGGATGGGAAGACTGGTGTTCCCAAGGCTGGAGCCACAGTATGAAGCCAGAAAGCCTTAACATGGTAGTATGGGAATCTGGGAGTTCACACAACTGTGGAAGTCCATGCAGGTCGGGGACCACAGGTCTGAAGGGGTTTAGGACAGATTTTCAGACTTTTCATTCAACCTCCTTCCAATAAGCCATTCAACCTACTTAGATCCCATCATGAGAGAGATTTATTTTTAATTATACGCTACAATATAAGGCCATATAGATGTTCACAGGCACCATGTTCACGTGCTTTGGTATATGAAAACTCTATATGCTACTGAACGTGCCTCTGAATTCTAGTGCCCTTGGGTTGGCAATTATTTATATGCCTGGATTGTTTACATTAAGGGTGTGTGTATGCCATGCGTTGAAGAGATATGTGGTTTGGGGCAGTATTTGCATTAGGATTGCCTGAGGGATATGTGTGTATGTGTATGTGTATGTGTATGTGTGTGTGTGTGTGTGTGCGCTCTGGGAATCTGTATGTGTGTGTGTGTATATATATATATATATACACATATATGTGTATGGGTTTTAGGTATATGTGGGTATGGAACAGTAAATTCTGATTTTGGTTCAGAAATATCATATTATAGGCAAATACTCTATATATTGTGTCTTCCCCGGAGACCATAAACATCATTATTTGCTCCTGGAGTGACAGATTCTATTCGTTTTCCGGCTGAGAGTGCCTCAGAATTTTTCTGGGCCCTGAGTCTCTTTTGGGACCTCTCACATCATTTAGGAGTGGGAGAGCGCTTATCTCGAAGTTAAGCATTCTTTACCTTCTGAATTTCTAGTCTGGATCCAGGAAGAGGAACCACAGCTCTTCCTTCAACAGCACTATCTATGAAGTGGTAAGATTCTGGAACTCCTCATGGGTTTAGTGTCTGTGGCATAGCCCTGAAATCTAGCCACGAAAGGGTACGCTTAGGGAAAGGTCATTCACACAGTCTCAGAGTTGTAGGGAATTTAGAGATCTTCTAATGCAAGTCTTTGTTTTAGAGATGAAGACATCGAAGGCCAAGGAGAGTGAGGGTCTGACCCAAGATCATATTGCGTGTTTAGATATGATACTTACTGGGCAGCTTGGGTTCTAAATTAGGGCCATCCCCAAGCTAGTTCCCAGGCTGTGGGCCACAAACTGGACATCTCTCCTTTCCAAGAGTGGTTGGAGGAGGGATCAGAGAGGGGAAGATAAAGGACTCTAAATGATTTTCTAAAATTAGCAAGTCTTTGGGAGCCACTCCAGGACACAGGTGATCTTAATCTTCTGCAGGGGTCAACACTATTCAAAGATGACCACTGAGCCTGGTGGTTGAATTGATTCCCATCAGAGCATTTAGGGACTGGAAAGGAGGGACTCAACAGTTCTTGGGGGTTTATTATGGATAAGGTAGCCTGCCATATGGATTATTTTATTTAATCCTCACAGAATGCTACAAGATAGGTATAATTATACTTTGCATTTATACTCAGAGAAATTAAGGCATGGAGAGCATCCCCCAACCTCTCCCCCTACCCATTAGCCTGATACTACACCTGAGCCTCCCCACCTGTGGTCCAATAAAGATGCTGCCATTGGTCACAAGGGAGGGGTGGGTGGCTGCCTGCTGGAATTCCTGACACTTCAGCTATCACCCAACATTAAAGCCAACTGGACCACCTAGGGTCATAGAGGGCACTGTGTAGACCCAGGTAGCTTGTGAGGTCATGAAAAAGCATATGTCGTTAAGAGAGTACTGGAATTGGAGCCAGAAGAACTAGATTCAAGTCCCTCCTGCACTTCACACTAGTCGTGGATCCTGAGTAATTTGTTTTATCACTCTGAGCTTCATTTTTGAAATCTGTAAAATGGGGATGGCAAGTCATACCTCGCAGGATTGTGATAAGGACCTCCCAGTGGAAGGGTCTGAAGTTTCTCCTTTTCTTTTGCAGATTGGAAAGAGTCAACCTAAAGCCCAGAACCCTGCTCGATTGAGCCGCAAAGAGCTGGAGAACTTTGATGTTTATTCCTAGTTGCTGCAGCAATTCTCACCTTTCTTGCACATCTGCTTCGGGAATCGGCACAGTGGATGATGGCACAGGAGTCTCTATAGAACAGTTCCTAGTCTGGAGAGGATATGGAAATTTGTTCTTGTTCTATATTTTGTTTTGAAAATGATGTCTAACAACCATGATAAGAGCAAGGCTGTTAAATAATATCTTCCAATTTACAGATCAGACATGAGTGGGTGGAGGGGTTAGGTTGTTCACAAAAGGCCACATTCCAAGTATTTGTAACCTAGAAAGTGTTATGTAAGTGATGTTATTAGCATCGAGATTCCCTCCACCTGATTTTCAAGCTGTCACTTGTTTCCTTTTCTCCCCAATCTGTGTTGACTGCATTTCTAGACTCTCCCCGGCCCAGGCCCATCTTCCAAAGCAAGAGGAAGGAATGATAATGGTGACTCAGGGGAAGAAGAAACAGCCCTCCTCTGGAAGCCTGGACTGTCTGGCTGTGAACTGGCTGGCGGGTTCTGCACAGGGATGGGGGCCAGGGCCTGGGCTTTACTCAATTGCAGAGAAAAAACTTTCCCCCTACATCTCACACCTTTGCCTCTGGCCAGTTGGCCACCAGGGGGAGTGGGCTGAAGGGAGAGTAGATGGTGCAAAGCAAGCCCATCTCTGAGTAGAAAAATCACCCAGAGCACATGCTGACCTGATAACTGGGTGTTGAGACCAGCTTTGTCCATGATATGATGTTTGATTGATGAAGACATATTGTTAGAAATCCATCTGGCTTCTTCATAGAAGTGGCTTCCCAGAGGAAGAGGCCTCTCAGAAACCATGTTCTATTTAAGTTCTGAGACCTGATGAGGGTTCCCCAGGATGCACATTGAAGGGAGGGCTCAGGCAGCTGAGGGCTGAGAACGAGGCAGTTGGAATCTAGACACTATGCTGGGTTCCCTGAGTCGTCAGGCCAGACATTTCAACAAGGCCGTGGGGAGCAGGGCTGAGACTCTGGCTGAGCCCAGGAAAGCGACAAGGGTCAACTGGGAGAGGACTTACTCAGAGACCCCAACAGGTGATACTGCACAAAGCCTGGTTCTTCAATTGTCCTCCCCTGTATCTAACATAGGAGTTTCATATAAAACTGTGATATCACACAGATGAAGTCTGAATTCCTTGCCTGAATTAAATTTATGTATCCTCTCCATACCCTGCATTTTTATTCTCTATAGCAGCCAAAGGGCACTTGTGAGCCATCCATAAACATATGTCTGTTTGAATACTGCTGAAGAGGGTCTGAATTCCTGGTGAGCTGGCAGGGTCCTTCAGCCTTGTTCACACTGGGACAGCAGAGAACCAGACACTAGGGGCTATTCCATCTTGTGAAGGAGAGCCAAGGCACACACTTGGTCACACCCTGCAGGATCCCTTTCCCCTGAGACTGTGCTGCTGGCCAGGCTGGTTTCCTCCTGGAGAGAAGTGTGAACAGACCACAGCTTAAAGCAAGTGAGAAGCTTAAAACCCAGGGAAATATATTCAGAAAGAGCCTGGGGGTCCAAGGCAGGTACTGGGAGTTGAGTTGCAGAGTCAAGGAGTTTAGTGAGTAGGAAATGACGGGGTTCAGAAATAGTCCAGATGAACACCAGGGACTCTGACCATTGACGGCTGCTGGCCTTTCATGTGTCCTGCATAGATCTTGAACCGGCCAGATTTATTTAAGGAGCAGAAGAGACCCTATGGTGTCAGGGCTTTTGAGGATGCTGTATTCTAGAAAGAAAGATGTACAACATCATCATGTTATGTGTCTGATTGTTGAGCTTCCATGATAATGCCTCACAAAGATAATTATTCATGCAACAAGCCAGTCAATGAACAAGCAGTAATTGAGCTCCTGCTGTGTATGAAGCACTGCCTGGACTCCTGGGAGTACCCACTGCAGGTGACAGAAGTCGTACTGAGTTCAGGCTCATGTGCAGGAGAGTATGACAGAGGCAGCACACAATTAAACCTAGATGGGTTGCAATTAGACCTAGATGGGCTGCAAGGTGATGGTAACAGAAATGTACACCAGAGTATCATGAATATAAGTCAAGTATAGTGCATCTTACAGGTAGAGGAGAGGGCTGTGGCCACAGTCTTGGGGAGAGATACTGTGGGTATTCTGTGTCCAGACTGGACAATAAGGAGGGAAGTTCTTTTGGGTAAATATGGGAGGCTTATTTGAAACAGGCATTTTAAGCATCTTTACAAAATAGCAAAAGAGTAATACACACATATGGTTTAAAAAAATCCAGCAGTACAAAAAATTGTGTAGTAAAAAATGTCTCTTTCCCAACTTGAGATTCCTAGTTCCTCTCCAGAGGCAGCCACTAATGTTTTTTGTATTTCTTTCCATAGCTTTTCTATGCCTATGTAAGCATGTAGACTTACATTTTCTTTTTTCTCTTTCTTTCTCTTTCTTTCTTTCTTTCTTTCTTTCTTTCTTTCTTTCTTCTTTCCTTCCTTCCTTCTTTTTCTTTCTTTTTCTTTCTTTCTTTCTTCTTTCTTTTTCTTTCTTTCTTCTTTTTTTTTCTTGAGATAAACTCTCACTCTGTTGCTAAGGGTGGAAGGCAGTGGCGTGATCTCTGCTCACTGCAACTTCCGCCTCCTGGGTTCGAGTGATTCTCCTGCCTCAGCCTCCCAAGTAGCCGAGATTACAGGCACACACCACCATGCCCAGCTAATTGTTTTTTGTATTTTTATTAGAGACGGGGTTTCACTATGTTGACCAGGCTGGTCTTGAACTCCTGACCTCAAGTGATCTGCCCAAGTCGGCCTCCCAAAGTGCTGGGGTTACAGGCATGAGCCACCGTGCCTGGCCAACATACATTTTTTAAAAAATCCAACTGGTAGCATACAATACACATGGTCCTGAACTTTGTTTTTTCCACTCCATAATGTATCTTAGAGCCCATTCCATATTAGCACCTATTAGTCCTTGCTTGCTTTCCAAGTGGCAGGGTCTGCCATTGCATGGGTATATAATCATATATGTAACTGGATTCTCACTGAATGAATGGACATTTAGGTTATTTCCTGCCTTTTATTTTAAATAACACTGCAGTGAGCATGATATTACGTACATCTTGTGTCATGTGTGACAATTCTCTTGGGTTCATTTCAGCAGTGTTGAGAAGGTGGTGTAAAGGACAGCTGGTCCAGGCCCCTCAGCAACATTTGACCAGTCTTGGTAGAATTTCGAGGAGGAAACGCTATGAGTGTGCGAGGTGACAAATGGGGCAAAGACATCTGAAGCCCATAGGCTCCAAGAAGGAGCTGTGTCTGAACTATTAATGGGTTTGGGAGGCCTTGAGGGTGAGAAGGAGGGGGAGGGGCCACATCCAGGCATCTCTGAGGCACTGAAGGAAATTCTGAGGTGCTTCTGTCTGTGAGCCCCAGGCCCCACGAGGTCCAGCTGACTCTCCAACCCCACAGTCCCAGGAGAGAGGCAGCAGCTGCTTTTCCTTTCAGGTGAAATTTTCATAGGTAGGACTTTCAGGAATCTCAAGATCATTCTGTTGTAGTGGCGGCACCACCTGTGAGCCAAAAATCCACATAAGAATATGGTTAATAAAGCCTTGGAAGAGTGAGGCTGATGAAAGAGGAAGGCAAGCCCAGGCTATGACCGGTCCATCCTACAGAAGTAGAGTCATATGTGCTGACCCAGGGATGGCACAATCAACCAGCCTGATGCCAAGCATTTATGGAGGCTCCTAATAGGAAAGGCTGTGGGCTGGACTCTCTGCAAGGCCAGTACAAGACAGTTTAGTGCAGCAAATCCAGGGGATAACAAAATGACAATGAAGGGGCTTGCCCTCAAGAAGCTACTGTCAAATGATTCCAATCTCCACCCTGGCTGGAGAAACAAAACAAACATTTATATGAAGATAATTTAGATGACAGAGGTTAAGTTCCAAAGTAATGGTCCAGACCATTAGTCCCCAAGCTGTTTCGAGGGTTCTTAGGCTCCCCTGTCTGAGAGTGTTCAGGGAAGGCTCTAAAGAGCAGATAAGCTCTGCGCTGACCCAGACGAGCGGGAGGTTGGGTACCAGCAACAGCTTGGGGATAGCATAAACCTTTGAGATGTTGTGCAGAGAGGTATATCAGAAATAAGAACTAAAGTAGGTTTGAGAATTTCCGGATCAAGTAGGCAATAATGGCCTTCAGAGATCCAAAACCAGAATTCCTGGTCCTGACAGTTCTGAAGACAAAGGATATAGTTGTCAAGAGTTTGGCTCAGGAAATGCAATGATTTCCACTTACACTGTAGGTGAGGTGGTTTCAGGGGTTTCAGTCTCCAGGGTAGTGTGGGTGCCTTGCAGGACTGACCAGACATGTGGTGGTCATTCTGAAACTCAGAGCAGGGACTGACGTTCATGACTTTAAGTTTGACCGGTATTGACCCAAACACAAAGGGCCAGGCCGGAGTAGAAAGCAGCTCTGGGAATGCAGTGAACAGCACAGATTTGGCCTTAGGTTCCAAGGCAAAGTCTCTAGCTGGCTAAGCATTAGACTACTGTCTAGAAGTCAGGATGAGATGGATGATGGTTGAACCAAACCACACATCCCAACAAGTGTTTACTGAGCAAATTCTATCCATCTTTTAAGGTCCAACCCAAATTCCTTTTTCATGAAGTCTTTCCCCTTTACCACATGCAGTGATATCCCCCACCTTCAGCGTCTGAAAAACCCTTAGGAACTGTGCATACAATTTATTAAGCAGTCAAGTAACCTTAACCCATTTATGCAGGAGGTTGCAATTTTTTGAATTTGCGCATGAGTGAAAAATCAGACCTTGGTGATGATCTTGAACAGTAGAATATAAATAACTCCTACATGCTTAGTGTTCCAATAATGGAACACCAAGCATAAGTGCAACATATGTTTGAACTGTATGGCTACTTATATGCAGATTTTTTTTCAATAAACATCACACTGAGTGTGCCTGCCTCTCCTGCCTCCCCTTTTACCTCCTCTACCTCTTTTACCTCTACCACTCTCGAGAGAGCAAGACCAACCCTTCCTCTTCCTCCTTGGAGAGAACACTGTGTATGCACAAGTGTTCAACTTACAGGTGAGCCCTTCTGATCGGATGAAGGTCTTCATCCTCACTTACTCAATGTGAAGGTGAGGATGAAGACCTTTACAATGATCCAATTCCACTTAATGAATAGTAAACATTTTTATCTTCCTTATGATTTTCTTAACAATTTCTTTTCTCTAGCTTACTTTATTTTAAGAATACAGTATATAATACACACAACATGAAAAATATGTGTTAATCGAATGTTTATGTTTTTGGTAAGGCTTCTGGTCAACGGTAGGCTATTAGCAGTTAAGTTCTGGAGAGTCAAAGTTATAGAATGATTTTTGATTGCATGGAGTGGGGAGGGGTTGGCACTCCTAAACCCCTGAATTGTTCAAGGGTCAACTGTAGTCTTGTCTTGTCTTGTCTTTTCTTTTTTTTTTGAGATGGAGTTTTGATCTTGTTGTCCAGGCTGGAGTGCAATGGTGCGATCTCAGCTCACTGCAACCTCCACCTCCTGGGTTCAAGCAAGTCTCCTGCCTCAGCCTCCTGAGTAGCTGGGATTACAGGTGCCTGCCACTGCACTCAGATAATTTTCATATTTTTAGTACAGATGGGGTTTCACCATGTTGGCCAGGCTGGTCTTGAACTCCTAACCTCAGTTGATCCATCTGCCTTGGCCTCCCAAAGTGCTGGGATTACAGGCATGAGCCACCAAGCCCAGCCGAGAGTTTTTAAAAATATATTTTTTTGAATATGTTATAGGGAGGGAATTTGGGGGCGATTTGGAAGCAAAAGTATGAATGGACCCAATGTTTTCAGGAAAGTGAAAATGGAGTGGACAGTCAGATCAAGGTGAATTATTTAAGATTACTCAGGATGATCTTAAAAAGCCTCACGGTTCTTAATACCGGAACTTCCAACTACTATCTTTGTGACCTTAGGCAAAATTAACTTCCTTGAATCTCAGTTTCTTCGGCTATAAAATGTGGATGACAACACTTTTCTAGAAGAATTACAAAGATCAGAGAAGAATGTGTATCAAGGTATTGTATCTGCAAAACTTCATATAAAAGCAAGTTAGTTATTATTATCATTATGATTATTTAATGATAAATTCTACCTGTAAGGGATTTTTTTTTTTTTTTTAAGACATGGTCTCACTCTGTCAACCAGACTAGATTTCAGTGGCTTGATCTTGGCTCACTGCAGCCTCGAACTCCCTGGCTCAAGCGGTCCTCCCACTTCAGTGTCCTAAGTAGCCGGGACTACAGGTGTGTACCACCACAGGCCTGGGTAATTTTTTTTTAACTTTTTATAAAGACAGGGTTTCACCATGTTACCTAGGCTGGGATACTTTTTTTCTTTGTTTCTGAAATGGAGTCTCGCTCTGTTGCCCAGGCTGGAGTGCAGTGGTGCGATCTTGGCTCACTGCAAGCTCTGCCTTCCGGGTTCACGCCATTCTCCTGCCTCAGCCTCCGAGTAATTGGGACTACAGGTGCCTGCCACCAGACCCGGCTAATTTTTTCGTATTTTTAGTAGAGACGGAGTTTCACCGTGTTAGCCAGGATGGTTTCCATCTCCTGACTTTGTGATCCGCCCGCCTCGGCCTCCCAAAGTGCTGGGATTACAGGTGTGAGCCACCGTGCCTGGCCGGGATTTTTTTAAACACTAGAATAAAACTAACATACTGCAGGTG
The DNA here is from genome assembly GCF_009828535.3 of Hylobates moloch. Classification (NCBI taxonomy): domain Eukaryota; kingdom Metazoa; phylum Chordata; class Mammalia; order Primates; family Hylobatidae; genus Hylobates; species Hylobates moloch. The sequence goes on from NW_026652283.1 coordinate 72,829,713, forward strand.
ATGGCATATTTTCCAAAAATTCTTGTTGTTAAACTGTTAGCTAATTTTCAATGGTTTTGAGAAGTTGCCATTTAGGTAGATTAGGATTAGGGTTAGAGATAGATTTAGAAAACTATAAAGACCCTACCTTGTTTGAGTTTATAAGCTGTCATTCAGGTCAGTGTTAAAAATAACCAACATAAGATATTATTAAATCAATTAGAAAAGTTCAGCCTTTGGTCACACAGATGTCAGGAATATTTGTTTATGCATCTCTGTTGACCATGGAATGTATCTGAGGGCTGCATATTGGGTAGAATTTAAGATCCTTAGCCATGGGAATCTAGGATTTTCAGTTCAAAGGGTCTAAGGAATAGTTCTGCACTCTGTGGGCCTTGGGATACAGAGAATGTTGTTCTCACCATCTGAGGTTTCTGTATGGAGCAGTAGATTGTGGCTGAGCTCTCTTCCTTCTGAGAAACTGGGGTCTTTCCCTGTAACAGACCAACAGCAGATTAGCCCTAGCGACCACATGAGAGCTTTTCAGTTTTACTCTCAACCCTTGAGGAGAGGGGATACCCCCCAGCTTCCCATCTCACACACAGGGTGGGAGCTGCCTTAGTGCAGTGGGGACGGTGCCTCTGGTTCTCCAACACCTTCCTTATTAGTGGCCCAAGAATGAGAGCTGAGGGACAAGTCCCTCGTTCCGCAGGATCCCAAGGTTTGGTAAACATGGACACAGCCATGAGTCCCTGCCCGTATGCCACTAGTCCTGTTTTCAGGCTCCAGCCCCCAGTTTGGAGGAACTAGTCATCCAGGATCTCAGATGCCGCTAGACGTGGGAGGAGGAGGAAGGTGTATTGATCAGAAGGGCTCACCTGTAAGTTGAACACTTGTGCATACACGGTGTTCTCTCCAACCACAGACTCAACTTCTGTGACATATGGAGTGACAGGATCATCGTCTGCTTGGCCCTCAGGGGCTGGGTGATGTCCAGCACCCTCCTGAGTGACCTGGTCACACACCTCGTCTCTTCCACTGATGGGCTTGTGCACCTCGGGCCTGTCCTCATCCTCCTCAGTTGTGATGTTGCTGTCAGAGCTGCTGTCTGAGGTGGGTGTAGGCTGTTGCCTGGCAGGCCTGAGGGGAGTGTCCAGCTTCTCATACCCTTGGGAGAGCACAGAGTATAGCGTGTGGCCAGCTGTGGGTTCTGGAACACATTGTGCAGGGCTGATAAAAGTATGTCAACCCCACCTCTCTCTTGCTTTGCTGCAAGGCCCCAGCCTGCTCTGATGCCTGCATTAGATGAGGCCTAGAGAACTGAAGGAGATTGTTTTTTCCTGTCTTCCCTCAGGGGGTCCATTCCACTCTCCCTTCCTCCTTCCTTTCAAGCATTCATTTATTCATTCATTTGAAAAATATTAAGTATGACATGTGATGGACTTTAGCAACTCTCTGGCCCTGTGGGATAAACCATGCTAAGCATCATTACAGGTACTCTGGGGAAACACAAAGGTAAACTAGACCTGGTCCTGGAGGAGCACCCTGTCTAGCTGGGGAGTCAGGTGCATGTGTAAATCAGTAATGTAAGGCCAGCTTTGCCAAGTATCCTATGGAACGTATGAGGAAAGTGCAGAGTTGAGAGGAGATGACTCTGGTTAGAGAAACAGAGAGGAACCCATGAAAGTGGCAGAATTGAGGTGGGTCTTGAATAGGGATTCAATATTTCGATGAGTGGAAGGGTATTCTAGGTGGAGGAGGCAGCAGCATGATTAGAGGCAGGTGTAAAGCCTGGAGCAGTCTCCTTTTCCGAAAGGATGACATTAAAAATACTTAACAATTGCAATGGTCAGGGCTCAGGCAGTCAGCATGGGCACCTGTGAACACTGGCATGGTGGACGCGCTGTGAGGGCCGATGTCAACCCTGCCTGTGGGGCACATGAAGTAGCCCATTTTGATACAGGAGTTAAGAAGAAATTACTTAGGCAGATAGTAAGGGTATGGGAGTCCTTGGTCAGGCTTTTCTTTTTATTGAAAAGCAGCCCCAAATCATTTTCTAACAAAGAGCAGCCTGCAAGCTGGGAGCTTGCATGGGTGAACACCAGCAGGGACTAAGGACTAGACATTTTCAAAATGGCGGCTCCATCTTCCCTTCCCTGCCAGCCACGTGTATTGAAAGGAGCAGATAAGATGGTGCGGATAAACTGGAAAATCCATTTGCATAAGAAGATTAGGGTGGGGCAACCAGCCTTCCCCAGGCACTACCTAAACGTCATACCTTATCGAACCGGTCTGTGAGCCCTAGGTAAATCAGACACTGCCTCCTCAAACTGGACTATAGAATTCAGCGCATTCACCAGCAGCCGGTCCCTACCCCTCTGAGACCCCTTCCTCTATAGAGGAAGCTGTTTCTCTTTTTCTTTTCTTCTACTTATTAAACCTCCGCTCCTAAACTCCTTGTGTGTGTCTGTGTCCTAAACTTTCCTGGCAGGTGAGGACAAACCCTGAGTTTATATCTCAGACAACATAGCCCCTTCAATTTGACCTGATCCTCATATTTAGTAAGTGCCTACTGTGTGTGAGGCACAGTTCTAAATGCTTTTCATGAATACGTTTATTTAGTCGGCAGAAAACCCCATGAAGCATAGATAATAACTATCCGTATTTATTTTTTGTAGATGAGGAAACCCGGGCACGTAAAGATTAAGCATTTGCCCGAGAAAGTGGTAGAGCAAGGATTTGAACACAAGTAGTCTTGTCCCTGATGCTCTTAACCGCTGCTCAATCCTGCCCCCTCCCGGCTGGTCCCTCTTTCTCTTTCGCTCAACACTGAGTGAAAATAGGTAGATACCTTTATTTTGGAAGGTAAGGAAACTGAGGCTTAGGGATTCATAAGGAGGAGAGCTAGGGTTTGAGCACAGGATTATCCTACCTCAGAACCCATACACTTTACCACTTGGTTATATTGCCTTTTGAACAAAGGCCATTAGGGGCTATTGAGGGTTTTAGAGAAGTCAGAGTTGAGCTTGGCAAAGTGATGAGAGGGAATAGTCTGTAAAGAAACTATTAGCATAGTTTAGGAAAGAAGTAACAAGGAATGAGAATGTCTGTTAATAAGGACTGGTGAAGTAGATTAGTTAAACAAATTTGTAGAATGGAATAAATGGGAATCAGTTTTAATCTACAAATGTTAATATTGCTGGGATGTACTGTTTTTTTTTTTTTTTTTTTTGAGACGGAGTCTTGCTCTATCGCCCAGGCTGGAGTGCAGTGGCTCAATCTCGGCTCACTGCAAGCTCCGCCTCCCGGGTTCATGCCATTCTCCTGCCTCAGCCTCCCGAGTAGCTGGGACTACAGGCGCCCGCCACCATGCCTGGCTAATTTTTTGTATTTTTTAGTAGAGACGGGGTTTCACCATGTTAGCCAGGATGGTCTTGATCTCCTGACCTCGTGATCCACCCGCCTCGGCCTCCTAAAGTGCTGAGATTACAGGCGGGAGCCACTGCGCCCGGCCTTGGGATGTACTGTTAAGATCAGAAAGCAAGGTTTAGAAAAGTGTTATAGATTGCTCCCATATGTGAAGTTAAAGGAGCACCCTCCCCACACAAATATGTATGAAACCTGCAAATGCATTAAAAGTTTCTGAAAGGATTCAGGTCTATAGAAATCTCATCAGTGGTTGTCTCTTGGGGGAGAGACTTAGAACCTGGAGATTGGAATTTGGAAAGAGAGCTACTTTTAACTGTATGTCATATGAATATATGTCTTTTTTTTTTTTTTTTTTTTAGCAGAGTTTCACTCTTTTTTCCCAGGTTGGAGTGCAATGGTGCAGTCTCAGCTCACTGCAATCTCCGCCTTCCAGGTTCAAGTGATTCTCCTGCCTCAGCCTCCAGAGTAGCTGGGATTACAGGCTTGTGCCACCATGCCTGGCTAATTTTTATATTTTTAGTAGAGATGGGGTTTCACTATGTTGGCCAGGCTGGTCTTGAACTCCTGACCACAGGTGATCTACCTGCCTCAGCCTCCCAAAGTACTGGGATTACAGGCGTGAGCCACCGTGCCCAGTCTGACTTTTGAATTAAAAAAAAGAACTATTCAATTAAACAACAAATTGGTGACAACATGAACTAAGGCAGTGGCAGTGGATCTAGGGAAGAGGAGACCTTGGAGAGGTTAAAGAAGCAGGCCTTGGAGGTTCAAGAAGGGTTCTGGGGGAGAGAGAAGAGGTAGGGAGGAGGTGGTGGCCCCAACATCTCTTTACCCTCTGCCCAAGGAAGGAGGGTTCAGGCTGGGGGACACCAGGGCTCTGTCCTGCCAGTAGTGAGGAGGGAGCTGATGGGGAGCTTCATAGTCCAGCCTAATTCCCTTCCTTGCCTCCGTCTCTTGGTTATGCTTTTCCATCAGAAAAGCCCATATCGTCACATGCTCCCTGCCCAGTCCTGCCTCTGAGTCCATCTCAATGGGAAATCCCCGCCATGAGGGGTGACATACAGTTTTGTTTTTTTTTTTAAAGCAGGATTTGGTTAGAGTGAGCATAGGTTGGGGATTCCTTAGCACTCCAGAGCTCCAGAGTTTAAGGTGAAAATTTAGGACACTGTGGCATGGGAGTGGGGGAGTAAGGGCAGGCATCTCAGCTCCCCACACTAAAACCTGTGAGAGCAGTTCCATGTCCCGCAATGCTGTTAGGTAACAGGTGTTGTACAGTCTCCTGGGGTTTAATTTTAATTAAGTTTTAAATATTTTTCTACCACAGATTTACTGTTCCACCTGGCCTTTGTTTGTCTGTTCTCAGAATGGAGACAATAACTCCATCCTCATTGTAGGCCACGTTCAAATGGTGACGGTTAATGCCCAAGGAACCCTGGAGACCCTGGGGGACAGATTGCCTCTCCTAGCTCTGGTGACTATCTCTAAGGAGTCTGTCTTGGCTTTTGTTTCTATGCTACCTTCCTTTTCAAACTTCAGTGGGCATATGAATCACTTATGGATCTTGTTAAAATACAGGTTTGGAATCAGTATTCTGAGATGATGCCCAAGATTCTCTCCCTGCCTCCCTCCCTCCCTTCCTTCCTTGCTTCCGTCTTTTCTTTCTCTTTCTTTTTTTTTTTTTTTTTTTTTTTTGAGACAGAGTCTTGCCCTGTTGCCCAGACTGTAGTGCAGTGGCGTGATCTCGGCTGACTGCAACCTCCACCTCCCAGGTTAAATAGATTCTCATGCCTCAGCCTCCCGAGTAGCTGGGATTACAGGCGTGCACCACCATGCCCAGCTAATTTTTTCTATTTTTAGTAGAGACAGGGTTTCACTTTGTTGGCCAGGCTGGTCTTGAACTCCTGGCCTCAAGTGATCTACCTGCCTCAGCCTCCCGAAGTGCTGGGATTACAGGTGTGAGCCACAGTGCCTGGTCAGATTTTGCACTTCTAACAGGCTTCCTGGGTGATGCCCACATTGCTGGCCAGCAGACCACACTTTGAGCAGCAAGACTTTAGAACTTCCATTTGGACCAGAAACCCCATAGCCTGTGTCATGGGTGATGTTACCTGGTGTATCCCCTGGGGCCTCAGCTTGGCTGGAACAGAAGGCTGGGACTGAACCTGAGAAACCAAGTTAGACAAGGTTTATCAAGAAGGCTGTGAGGTGAGAGGTGTCTTTCATTCTGTGAGAGTCAAATGAGAAGGGGAGAGACTTCTGGGACATAGAGAGGGAAGAGGCTTCAGGAAGGAGGATGAACCCTGATGAGAAGCCAGGCTTGTGGGAATGGGTGGCCAGAGTCTAGGGCTACTTTCTGCAGAGGTGGAGGCTCTGGAGCTTCCTGCCATCCCTCCAGAAGGGAGAGCTCCTCTACCATAGCCACTGATCAGAGTAGTTTGCCTGCAATTCAGTAATTCTTCCAGGGACCTCATGTGTTCTACCCATTCTGCTCTTTTTGGCAGCCACTTCATTTCCACTCCAATACTGGGATTCTAGAGGAGCTGTCAATCATAATAGCGTATCTTCTTGGCTATAGAAATTGGTCCAAGCAGCAGCCACATGACCTTAACTTGGGCCAATCAGAGCTATTTCTGACATTCTTTAAATTGGAGTTAGAGGGAAGCACATTTTCTTCCCTGTCTGGTGTCAGAGCTGTTAGTACGTGCGGGTCTGGAGCTGCCAGCTGTTGTGTTGTGGTACACTCCTCCCCTCGCTCCCACCCCTCTCCTCAGCTGGCTGCAGTAGGAGAGTTAAGCTGACTCAAAATACATAGTAGAGATGAAAGGTGGAGAACTCTGGTGACTTTTGAGTCTCTGGTGACATTTCTCCATTATGCCAGCTCTATCCCTGCCTTCCCCACAGATTGATTATTTAAGTGAAAAAATAATAAATCACTCTCCCTGCCCCCACATGCCTTTATTTATTATTTTTTTTTTTGTCTAAGCTAGTTTGAACTGGGCTTCTATTATTTGTAAGTAAAGAGTCCCAACTGACAGCCCTCCCCCATTGCTCTGAGAAGAAATAAGATGCTGGCAGGGAGGGGTAGCACGGGATTGTGTGAGGGCAGAGAAGCCTCCACAAGTCCCAGGGAAATGGCCTAGCGCTGGCGGACAGCATTGATCTTGGAAACTCACACCGTCCTTTTCGCTTCCAAATGCACCAGCTGAAGATCCCAACGCACGGAAGGCAAACCATCAGGAACAACACAATCCAAAGCTTTGTGTTTCTCTCAGGTCCTTTGAGGAGGAAATGAGTGATGTTAATACAAATAATGACAAGACACACTAGAGCAAACAATGGACAGAACGTGATGGCCATCCTACCTGCCCCTTAAAATCCATGACGTTGCGGAAAGTCTTTCTTTTCATTCATTCTACAACCATTTTTCGAGCAAGCATTACTCTAGGCAAGAGGTTATAGCAGTACCTGAGGCAGACAGTCCCTGGGTAGAGAGGTTTACGGCTTGCCCAGTGTCACAGAGTTTCAAGTGTCTGACCTGAGGTTCGAGTGCAGATCCTACAGCGCCCTTAATCGTCACGTTACACTGCCTCTCTGTAAATGATATGAGGGGAGTTCCAGATTCCTGTTAAGCTGGACTCTAGATCTGTCTGCCAGACACAATCTGACCCAACATTGTCAGATCCTGGGTAGACCGTACCTTTTTTCTGCTTCCTTCTACAGAAGAGCAGAAGATAAGAGCTCAGGGTTCGAAACCAGCTTTTATGGTGTAAGCTTGGAGAAGTCCCTTATCTTTTCTGAGCCTCAGTTTCTTTATCCATATAATGGGGAAAAATGAGAAAATCTACTCTGTAGGATTGTTGCGAAGATTGTACAAAAATGCCTGAAGGCCTAGAATAGTGCTTGGCATTTAGTAAGGGCCACTGGGGCTTCTTTTCTAGCTCCCACTCACACAGCCTTTGTTCCTGTGTGGTCCACATCCCTTTCCATATCAGCTTCCTATCAGCTTTTCTCCACAAGCCTCTAACTCTGTGCTGTTCAATATGGTAGCCATAAGCTACGCATAAGCCCTTGAAGTGTGGCTAGTATTACTGAGACAACAAATTGCTTCTTTTATTTAGTTTTAGTTTAAATTTAAAAATGGCTACTCAATTCCTTCTTGAAAAACTGATAAGTATGCTTGGAATAACTTGGGTGCATAAATCTATTTTTTCAACTGTAAATTTTACAAAGTCTGAATATAGATTAAACACTTTCAGTGAAAATTTAGCATCGGAATCGAGACGTGCTGTAAGTGTAAAATACATACTGGCTCTCAAAGACAGTACAAAATAAAATGTAGTGTCTAATGAATTTTTTTTTGTATTGAATACACATGGAAATAATGATATTTTGGATATATTCAGTTGAATAAAACATATTATTAAAATAACTTTATCTATTTCTTCTTGCTTTTTCTTTTTCCTTTTTTTTTTTTTTTTTGAGATGGAGTCTCGCTCTGTCGCCCAGGCTGGAGTGCAGTGGCGCAATCTCGGCTCACTGCAAGCTCTGCCTCCCGGGTTCACGCCATTCTCCTGCCTCAGCCTCTCCGAGTAGCTGGGACTACAGGCGCCCGCCACCACGCCCGGCTAATTTTTTGTATTTTTAGTAGAGACGGGGTTTCACCGTGGTCTTGATCTCCTGACCTCGTGATCCACCCGCCTCGGCCTCCCAAAGTGCTGGGATTACAAGCGTGAGCCACCGTGCCCGGCCTTCTTCTTGCTTTTTCTAATGTGGCTATTAGAACATTAAAATCACATGCGTGACTCATGTATCTGTGGAAGCATGCCACTTTAAAGGGCTCTCACCCGTAGCCTCTCACTGCACTTCATAAAGAATCAGTCGGGGTGCAAACTCTTGGAGGCCCCAAGGCCCTGTGACCTGAGTAAATAGAGATGGAGGGAAACCTGAACAGATGTTCTCAGAAAGAAACTGGTGGGAACTGTTGCTGACAGGGTTGCTGGCTGTGCATGTGAGGTTGGGGTGATTTTCACCACTTCTCCATGAGACATTGAGGTGTGATTCCCCTTGGGACACAATAGCTTCCTTCTACAGCAGGGTCCATGTGTACATGACAGTGTTTCCCCCGTCCTCCACGGAGCAGGTCAGGCTGATCCTGCAGATGCCATCCTCACTGTGCCTGAGTCTCCACGTGATTTTGGGCTTCCTCAGCCTCCGTGTGAGGAGAGAGGCAGACTCCATGTGGAATCAGGCCTGCCCCCTGAGCAGTCACCTGTCTTCATTCATTGAAAATATATTCATGAAGCTGAGTGTTGATACTGCCGGCAAAGTGCCTCCAGGAGCCACAGGAATTTTGGAGTATACCTGGCATTTTCCTCACTACTTGTGACATCTCAGACACACCTCTTTACCTCTTGATGCTCAGGTGAGAAACAAGGGAAATGATGAAAAGTGAAGAAAGATACAACCTCATTCTATACAGTTAGTTACAGCTGTGAAAGCAAGCAAATCAATCAACACAGATGAGCACAACACTTCCATGTGCTGTGAAGACCCTTCAAGGCTTGCCTTTGAGGCTGATTTGTTTACTTATGTGAGATAAGGGATGCAGAGAGGTGAGCGCTGTACCTGACACAGAGTAAATGCTCAATAAATGTTAGCAACTTTAAAAGAAACAGTAAGACTGACTCTATTTGTTTCCTGTTTATTCTTTTTTTTACTTAACCTTGTGGGTTCTTTTATATTTGAGGCACTGTGGGCAATAGGCATGGACTTGGCCGACTTGCTGCATATTTTAACAAAACCATGATGGTGACTCTTCACAGATACCTAGACACTGACAAACTCAGGCAGGGGGTAGGCTGACCATGTCTGAATGGCACAAGTGAAGGAACAGGTAAACATAAACCATGCAAATTGCCAAGCCAAGCTCCTGTGAGGCCCAGGGCTGACGAGGTAGAATGCAAATTCTGTTCCTCACGACAAGGGGAACTGAGTGGCCCACCTTCTTGGAGGCCACAGTGTCTTTGGACACCAAGGGCTTCTCCTCGGTCTTCTCTGATTTCACCCCAGCCAACTCTGGCCTTATTCAAAATGATAATAGTTTATAAAAATGCAGGTTGGGGCCAGGCGCCATGGCTCATGCCTATAATCCCAGCACTTTGGGAGGCTGAGGCAGTGGATCACCTGAGGTCAGGAGTTCGAGACTTGCCTGGCCAACATGGCAAAACCCTATCTCTACTAAAAGTACGAAAATTAGCTGGGTGTGGTGGCGCGTGCCTGTAGTCCCAGCTACTTGGGAGGCTGAGGCAGGAGAATCCCTTGAACCTGGTAGTTAGAGGTTGCAGTGAGCTGAGATCGTGCCACTGTACTCCAGCCTGGGTGACAGAGCATGACACCATCTCAAAAATTTTAAAATGCAGGTTGCTGAGTTCCCAGTCCCTTTGTTTTTTTTTTTTTGTTTTTAGACGGAGTCTCGCTCTTTCTCTCAGTCTGGAGTGAAGTGGCATGATCTCAGCTCACTGAAACCTCTGCCTCTTGGGGTTCGAGCGATTTTCCTGCCTCAGCCTCCGGAGTAGCTGGGATTACAGGTGCCCACCACTGCACCCAGCTAATTTTTGTGTTTGTAGTAGAGATGGAGTTTCATCCATCTCTTGAGATGGCCAGGCTGGTCTCAAATTCCTGACCTCAGGTGATCCACCTGCCTCAGCCTCCCAAAGTACTGGGATTACAGGTGTGAGCCACCGCGCCTGGCCTCCTAGTCCCTTCTGACACTCAGTGCAGAAGGACCGGGGCAAGCACCTGAAGTTGGGTGGTGGAGGCCTAACTGGCAGCCTAGAGTCAGGGGCACTTTGGCAGGTAGACTTGTCCAGCAGCTAGTCATGAGTTTTCCTCCTGTGAATCAACTGGTGTGAACTGAGCAGCTGTCCTAGTGGTCTGAGGCATTTCAGTATGAGGGAAGACCCTTGGAGAAGGGGGAGGTGGAGAAGGCAGCAGAGGAGAAAGCTTTCAGAGAAGGAATCTGGTGATGGGTGCCCTGCCCAGAGACTCACGGTAGATGAGCAGGGTGACATGTGTCGTGCTAGTGACTCTGGAGGCCTCTGAGCACACGTAGGCATGGTAGGGGCCGGCGTCCTCTATCTTCAGCCGGCCGATCTTCAGGGAGCAGTCCTGGCTGGAGACCCACAGCCTGTTCTTGTAAGGATCCCTGGATTTAATGAGCGGATCTGCCGTTGCTGCTTCTTCCCTCTCTTTGCTGATGACAGATGTGTTAAACAACCAGACAACCTTCTCTGTGTCCCGGCAGGCTGGGAGTGCCAGTGGCAGGGTGACTGGCTCCCCCAGGACCCCTACCACAGTCTCCCCCGTTGTTCCTCCTCTGGAGGCTCCTGGATCTGGGGTCACAGATGAGACACTGCAGCTTCAGTCACTGTCCCTACTCCCTTGGCCCCCAGGCATCCTAAAGGGGACTGAGGGGACTGAAGTCCCTCCTCCTCTTCCTCTTCCTCCTGGCCTCCTCCTCTGAGGGGCATGCCTGCTACTTCCCCATGACCACCTGTTCCACTGGGCTCTGCCCACTGAATACTTGGACTCTCATGTCCCCTCTCTGGCCTTCTGAGGGTACCCGGAAACACCTCCACCCAAGCAAAGACCAATCTGGACTCCTGTATCCATATTGTCTTCTCCTCCCTTACTCTAACCTTAGAGTATTACAGTGTTCTGGGCTTTCCCAAGTCCTGCCAGCCTCTCTCAGGCCCCTGAGAATAGAGAATAAGGGGTTTTGGGGCCTGTCCTCTTGCTTCCCCACCCGCTGTGTGTCCGACCAGGACCCTAGAGTTTAGACTCCACAGCTGCTCCTATTGTTTCTGGAATTCCCTCAAGGGCCAAATTGGAGCCAGGTACCTGTACAGAACTGCCCAACGTGGACGGGGAGGGAGCTGCTCTGGCTGACGGGGTTCTGGGCTGTGCAGGTGTATGGCAGGTCTGGGTCACAGGGCGTTCGGGAGATGGTAAGAATGGAGCCTCCATTGGACTCAGAAGCATGGGGGTCCCTTGGTGTCCAGCTGTACAGAACACTTTTCTCTGCCCCCTTCACGGAGCACATTAGAATGATGTTACAGGAGAAGTTCTCAGACACCTTCACAGACTTCATGGTGACTTGGGGCTCCTGTAGCTGCTCTGCAGGGACAACAGCATGGGAAGATGCTCAGATCCTTTTGCCAGCAGGAAAGCGCTGAGAGAAGAAGGGAGTGATAATAGGGGAGTTGGGGACAGCAGAGAGAGGACAGCATTACCTGTCACAGGGACATCTTCTCTGCAGGCTGGGTTGACAGCCTCTCCTCTGTGCTCCCATAACATCGTCTACAGGTGTTATCACCATGACTCAGCATGACTAATAGTCTGATTACTTCTCTCTCTCCCTGACCAGTATAAGAACTCTTTGACGACAGGGCTGATTCCTGTGTCTGAACATCTAACACCCAGCCTGCCATATGAAAAACACTCATGAATGTTCAATGAATAAACAGGTGAATAGCCCAGCCCCAAACACTATGGAGTGGGGAACTCTGCCTCTAGAATTTGAGTTGCCCGTGTCTTTGGTCTGAATTTAGGATGCATTGTGCTTCTAGATCTTCTTCCTTGTCTTCTCCTTTCCTTTTGTTCCATCTCCACTGTTCACCATGTATGTGCACATGTGTGAATGTTTCATTAAGTTATATTTCTTTTTTGAGACAGAGTCTCACTCTGTTACCCAGGCTGGAGTGCAGTGGCGTGATCACTGCTCACTGCAAATTCTGCCTCCCAGATTCAAGCGATTCTCCTGCCTCAGCCTCCTGAGTAGCTGGGATTACACGCACACACCACCACACCTGGCTAATTTTTGTATTTTTAGTAGAGATGGAGTTTCACCATGTTGGCCAGGCTGGTCTCGAACTCCTGACCTCAGGTGATCTGTCCGCCTTGGCCTCCCAAAGTGCTGGGATTACAGGCATGAGCCACTGCACCTGGCCCAATATTTCTTCTTTTGAATAGGTAATACATTAAAAAATTGAGAAAATACAAAAGGTACATAATGAAAAAAGTAAGCTTTCTAGCCTCCAGCCATTTATTTCATCTCCCTAAGAATTACTATTCCTGGAGGCAACTACTGTTATGGGTTTCTTGTTGATCTTTCCAGAGGTATTCTAGATATAGACAGATATATGCATACTTTACACACTGTTTTGAACCTTAAAAAATTAACAATATACCTTGGAAATTATTGTATGTCATATGTCAACACATGTTGAGTTGATTCATTCTAATTCTATTAACTGCACAGAATTCCATTTCCTTAATAAATACAGAATACCCTACAAATCAATGAAAACGGTCAAGCTGTCTGATAGAAAGATGGTGTTATGAGGTAAACTGTGTCTCTGCAAAGTTTAGATGTTGAAGTCTTAACCTCCAGCACCTCAGAATGTGACCGTATTTGAAGATAGAACTATATTTGGAGATAGAAGTGATTAAGTTAAAATGGGGCCATTAGGGTAGGCCCTAGTCGGATATGAGTGGTATCCTTATAAGAAGGTGAGATTAGAGCATAGACAATACAGACAGAGGGACACCCATGTGAAGACATGGAGAGAAGGTGGCCATCTGGGAGCCAAGGAGAGAGGCCTCAGAAGAAACCAAGCCTGCTGATACCTTCATTGGCCTCCAGAATTGTGTTCTGGAGAAATGTGGAATACATTTCTGTTGTTTAAGCTAGTCAGTCTGCAGTATTTTGTTATGGCAGCCCTAGCAAACTAATACAGATTTTGATACCAGAAGTGGGATGAAGCTCTAACAATCTAAAAATGTGAAGTGGCTTTGGATTGGGCTGATGGATAGAGATTGGAAGAATTTTGAGGTGTGTGCTAGAAAAATCCTAGACTGTCTTCACGAGACTCTGGGTAGAAATATGCATGTTAACGAGAATTCGGGTGAGCACTCAGAAAGAAAATAGGAACACTGCAGGGACAGCTGCTTAGAGATATACATATGTCATCATGAGCAGAATGTTGGTAAAAATATAAATAATAAATGTATTGCTGGTGAGGTCTCAGACAGAAATTAGAAATACGTTATTGGAAACTGGAGGAAAGGATATACTTGTTATAAAGTGGCAAAGAACTTGGCCACGTTGTATTCTAGTGTTTTGTGGAAAGCAGAATATTTAAGTGATAAATCTGGGTACTTAGCTGTGGAGATTTCTAATCAAATAGTTGAGGACACTGCCTGGTTTCTCCTTGCTACTTATATAAAATGTGAGAGGAGACAGAGAGGTTAAATCAGGAATTGTCAAGCAAGATGGAGCCAGAACTTAAAGCTTTGAAAAAATGTCAGCCTATTCATATTGTGAAAAATGAGAAAGTGTGTTTGGAGAGAACACAAAGATTGTGGCTTGGCAATGTTTGCTAAAGAGGTTATGAGATTGGACCACCTCAGCAGAAATGCTGCCAGTTTGGACTGTAAGGGACAGAGACAGGACAAATGAAGGAGTGTGTCAGGCTTCTGGGATTTTATGAAACAAGTCAATACAGATGTACAGCTGCAAATATGTATTATCCTTCAAGAAAAGGGAAGAGTGACCCCACAGGCAGTTCAGAAGTAGGCAGAGCTGCCACTGCCACCATAGGCCTAGAGGGCACAAGCCTTGGGTAGGGTGAGGTGGTTTCCTCCTTGGTTCCAGGGGGCAGAACTGCCACCCAGGGCCAAGGAGGTGAGGTTGCTACTCCAGCGGGCCCAGAGGATAGAGCACTGAGCCAAAGAGGATTATGCCTGAGCCTTAAAATCTAATGGAATGTACCCTGTTAGGTTTTGGACTTGTTTGGGACCTGTGACTTTTTTCTTCTTCCCAATGTCTCCCTTTTGGAATGGCAATGTCTATTCCATACCTGTTCCATCATTGAATTTTGGAGGCAGATAACTTGTCTGGTTTTGCAGGTTCACAACTGAGGAAGAATTTTGCCTCAGGGTGAATCATATCTCAAGTCTCACCCATACCTGATTTAAATAATATTTAGATGGATTTTGGACTTACAGTTGATGCTGGAATGGGTTAAAACTTCTGGTATTGTTGGAATGGGGTGAATGTATTTTGCAGGTGAGAAGGACATGAATTTTGAGAGGCCAGAGGGTAGAATGTCAGGGCTGAATTCTGTCCCCCCACAACATTCATATGTAGAAGTTCTAATCCCAAGTACCTCAGAATGTGACTGTATTTGGAGACAGGGCATCTAAAGAGGTAATTAAGTTAAAATGAAATTGTTAGGGTGAATCCTAATACAATATGACTGATGTGCTTATAAGAGATTAGGACATAGACAACACAGACAACGGAATGACTGTGGGGGCACAGTGAAAAGGTGGCCAACTACAAGCCGAAGAGAGAGGTCCCAGGAAAAACCGAACCTGCCAACACCTTGAACTTGGATTTCTAGTCTCCAGAATTGTGAGGAATAAATTTCTGTTGTGTAAGCCATCTATTCTGGGGTATTCTGTTATGGCATCCCTATCACACTAATACAGATGAGTAAAGAATATTAATAGAGAGTTACAGAAAAGAGAATACAAATGGCTATTCAATACATGAAAAGATGGCTAGACACAGTGACTCACGCTTATAATCCCAGCACTTTGGGAGGCTGAGGAGAGTGAATTGCTTGAGGCCAGGAGTTCAAGACCAGCCTGGCCAACATGGCAAAACCCTGTCTCTACTAACAATACAAAAATTAGCCAGGCATGTGGTGCATGCCTGTAATCCCAGCTTCCTGGGGTGCTGAGACAGGTGAATTGCTTGGACTCAGAAGGTGGAGGTTGCAGTGAACTGAGATCGCACCACTGCACTCCAGCCCGGGCGACAGAGCAAGACTCTGTATCAAAACAAACATAAAACATAAAACATGAAGAGATGCTCATCTCATTCGTAAGAAAAATATAAATTTAAACCGTGAAATACTATTGTAACTACTCAATTTATCAACAAAGAAATGTTTGACAATACTTCGTTATTGAGAATATAAGGAAATGTTCTCTCAAACATTGCTGGTGGGAGGGTTACTTGATAACATGGAGGGAAATTCAGCAATATCTAGCAACATTAAAAATGTATATACTAAGCTAGGTGCAGTGGTGCGTGTAACACTAGCTTCTTTGGAGGCTGAGGTGGAAGGATTGTTTGAGGCCAGGAGTTTGGAATCAGCCTGGGCAACATAGTGAGAACCAGTCTCTACAAAATAAAATAATAATAAATAAAAATTTAGGATTTTAAAGCCAGGCATGGTGGCACATGCCTGTAGTCCCAGCTACTTGGGAGGTTGAGGGAAGGGGATAGCTTGAGTCCAGGAGTTTGAGACTAGCCTGGACAACAAAATGAGACTATGTCTCTATGAAATACTGGTAATAGTATTAGTAATAATAATAATAATAATAATAATAATAAATTCAGGATTTAAAAGCTGGGCATGGTGGCAAGTACCTGTAGTCCCAGCTACTTGGGAGATTGAGGCAGGAGGATCACTTGAGCCCAGGAATTGGAGACAAGCCTAGGTGATGTAGTGGGATGATGTCTCAAAAAAAAAATGCATATACCATTTGGTTCAGTAATTTGACCCCATGTATATATTCTAGATTTACCCATCAGAATATAACCTAGTCACATAAGCGTGAAAAGATAGGTGCACAAGAATATTCATTGCAGCATTGCTTATAACAGAAAATATTGGAAACAATATTTCTATAAGCAGAAACAATATTTCTACAAGTAGGAGACCAGTTACATGAATTATGGGGGTTATATAACATGTAAGGAATTTACGGGTGTGTCTTTTAATCTTGACATCTGTGTATACGGAATTAGGTGAAAAACGATCAATATAGTAGTCATATTTATCCTAGAGAGAGAAATTCCTGGAGAAAAAGAATGTCTGTTTTTAAAAATAAAAGATCAAGAGAAGGGGCTTTGAAATGGCTGACTAGAAGAATTTAATGCCTACCTCCTCTACTTAGAAGAACAAAAGTAGTATACAAACAGTCATATTTCAAATACATTTTCCAAGGGAGAATGCTGGAATTCAACAGAGATGTGACAGGGAAGGAGAAGGAACAGAGGCAGCCTCCCTGGCTGGGATCTGCTGGGAGCTGGGAATGATTTCCCAATAGAGGTGAGCAAGAGACCTCCAGTGGCCCACATCCCACTGCAGAATCATACAATCCTGGCCACATGAGACCCCTTTGACCCTCCCAATCCCTGAAACTACCATAGGGAGCTGGTGGGAGACTGTGGGGGCAGAACTGCTCCAGGGAGGGAGCTCCTACTGGGTTCCATACTCTTTCTGAGACCTCTGCAGTTATAGTAAGGGACCATTTCCAAACTTAGCCTTTGGCAGAATGCACGCTGTCCTGGGGCCCAACAGTGCTGGGTCTGAGGTGTTAGGAAAACTAAAACAGTTGCTGCTGAGACTAGAGTATGAACTGGGAGCACTCTGCAGGTAGAGCTAAGTAGCAAGAGAGGTGTGGGCTGCAGTTTCTGGTCCTAGGAAGTGAATGCTGCTGTGACTGAGACTGGGTAAAGTAGTGGGCTGTGAGTTGCTGCTGCAACTTGGTTGCAAGCTGGGCAAAAGCTCCTGCAGCTAGAGCTGGCTTGGGGGAAGCCCTCCGAGGACTGAGGCTGAGAGGGATGCGTATTCCCCATCTGCCATCCAAGGCTGTGGCCACTGAACCTGGCCTCACCTTCTCCAGTGGCAGGGCCTCACTGTGGTGGCTACTGTCCTCACCTGAGCACTCTGCCTGGGGCCTGAGGATGGCCCTGCTTCCACATACCATAGCTAGTGTCTGCTTTCACCACTGGGGGGCCTGAGCGCAAGCCCACTCAGCCTGGCTTCCCCCTTCCCCCTTGGAAGGAGAACACATAGGCCAGCATCTTGGGGATTGCCCAACCCAATCCACTGCTTTGGGCACCTGAGCATTTTTCCACAGGGGCCTAGGGTGGGCCTAACTCCCAGCCACTACCACCTACCTGCAAGTGCCACCTGTGGTCCTGGAGACTGGTCTGCCCAGGCCATTGCAGCCACCATCAACATCAATGCATACTGCTTGGGACCCAGAGAATCATCCCACTACTGTCATTGCCCATGCCACACTGACTGCCCGGGGGCCTGAGAGCCTGCTCACCACCCTTCAGCCCACTGCTGCCATTATCAGTATCTGAGCAAGCCACGTGGAGACCTAAAAATCAGCCTGCTGATAAGCATAAACACAAGTGACAGCATACACTGCCTTGAGGCACAAAGATAGGTATGCTGCCACCACTGTGGCCTGATGACTGGTCCACTTGACATTTCAATCCTCAGCACAACTTCACCACAGCCTCTGTTAATAACCACACCCTGACCTACTGAGGAAATCACACATACCACTAATGTTATTTACAGCCAAATAAATCATACAGAGACTATACTACTGCATGCACCCAGAGTCAAAGCCAGAGTGCCTTACCCCAACAACACAATAGACACATTTTTAGGAAAAAGACCTCCCCATGAAAGTAAATTAAAAAATAAGAAGAAGCTCAGTGAGATACAAGAGAAGTCTGAAAAACAATACAAAGAAATCAGAAAAACAATTCTGGATACGAATGACAAATTAACCAAAGAGATAGATATTTAAAAAACAGAATCAATAGAATTCTGGAATTGAAGAATTCACTGAAGGAAATACAAAATATATTTGAAAGCTTCAACAATAAACTAGATTAGGCTGAGGAAAGAATCTCACAACTTGAAGACAGTTCTTTTGAAATAATTCAGCCAAACAAAAAGTAAATAAATAAAAAGAATAAAAAAGAATGAGCCAAACCTTTGTTACATTTGGGACAACATAAAGTGATAAAATATTCAAATTATTTCATCCCTGAGGGCAAAGAGACAAAGAACTGATTAGAAAATGTATTTAATGAAACAATAGCAGAAAACTCCCCAAGTCTAGCAAGAGTCTTAGACATCCAGATACAGAAGGCTCAGCGATTCCCAGGAAAATACAATGCAAAAAGGTCTCCATGACACATCACAGTCAAACTGTCTGAAGTCAAAGAGTAAATCATAAAAACAGTAAGAGGAAAACATCTAGCCACCTATAAATGAAAGCCCAGCAGGCTAATGGTGGATTCTTCAGCAGAAACTTTGCAGGCCAGAAGAGAATGGAATAATATATTCAAAGTGTCAACCAAAAATACTATATCTGGGAAAATTATTCTTCATAAAAAAGGAGAAATAGCTTTTCTCAGAGAAGCAAATGCTGAGAGAATTTGTTACCACTAGATGGGGTCCTACAAGAAATGCTCAAGGGAGTCCTAAACCTGGAAACAAAAGATGACATTTACCATGATGGAAACACACGGAAGTATAAAACTCATTTGTAAAGCAATCACACAAAGGGTGAAGAGAAAGGACTTGAATGATGTCACTACAGATACCCACCAAACCACAATGACAAACAATAAGAGAGAAAGAAACAAAGAATATATGAGACAACCAGAAAACAATTAACAGTATACAGGAAAAACTTCACATATCAATAGTAACTCTGAATGTAAATGGATTAAATTATCCATTTAAAAGATGTAGAATGGTGGAATGGATTTAAAAACATGATCCATCTATATGTTAATTACACAAAATTCACCTTAACAGTAAAGATATATAGACTACAAGTAAAGAAACGGAAAAACAATTCCATGCAAATGGAAATCAAAAGCAAGCAGGAATAGCTAGCTATATTTATATCAGATAAACAGACTTTAAGTCAAAAACAGTAAAAAAAAGACAAAGAATGCCATTATATAATGATGAAGGGATCAATCCAGCAGGAGGATATAACAACTCTAAATGTATATGCACCCAACACTGGAGTACCCAGATTCATAAAGCAAATATTACCAAAGAGAGAGTGAGAGTAAGAGTGTGTGTGTGTGTGTGTGTGAGACTGCAACAGAACAATAGTGGAGGTCTTCAGCACTCCACTCTCAGCATTAGACAGAGCTTCTAGATGGAAAATCAACAAAGAAACATTGGATTTAAATTGGAGTTTAGACCAAATGGACCTAACATGTTTACAGGACATTCTATCCAACAATTGCAGAATATACATTCTTTTCATTAGTAGACGAAACATTCCCCAGGATAAACTATTTGTTAGGCCACTATACAAGTCTCAACAAATTTTAAAAAATTGAAATCATATCAAATATCTTTTCAATTCCAATGGAATAAAACTAGAAATCAATATTAATAGGAACTTTGGAAATGATACAAATACATGGAAATTAAACAACATGCTCCTGACCATTGGGTCAACAAAGAAATTAAGATGGAAATTTAAAAAAAGTTCTTGAAACAAATGAAAAAGAAAACGCAACGTACCAAAAGCTATGGAGTACAGCAAAAGCAGTGCTGAGGGAAGTTTATAGAAATAAATGCCTACATGAAAAAAGTATAAAGATCACAAATTAATAATGTAACAATGCACTTTAAGGAACTAGAAAAGCAAGAACAAACTAAACCCAAAATTAGCAGAAGAAAAGAAATAATAAATATCAGAGCAAAACTTAATGAAGTAGGGACTAAAAAAATGCAAAGAATCAATGAAACAAAAAGTTAGCTCTTTGAAAAAACAGACAAAATTAATAACCTAGCTAGGCTAATTAAGAAAAGAAGAGAGAAGACCCAAATAAACAAAATCAGAAAAAGTGGAGACATTACAACTGACATTACAGAAATACAAAACACCAAAATACAAAAGATCATCAGAGACTATTATGAACAACTATACTCTGACAAACTGAAAAGCCTAGAGAAAATGGATAAATTCCTAGAAACATACAACCTACCAAGACTGAATCAGTAAAAAATAGAAAATCTGAACAGATACCAATGACAAGTAGTGAAATTAATCTGTAATAAAAAAGTCTCCCAACAGAGAAAAGCCCAAGACTGATGGATTCACAGCCAAATTCTACCAAATATACAAATAATAACTAATATCAATCCTCCTGAAACTATTCTTAAAAATCAAAGCAGGAGGAATTTTCCTTAACTCATTCTATGAGGCCAGCATCATGCTAATACCAAAATCAGACAAGGACACAACAACAAAAAGAAAACTACAGGCCAATATTCCTGATGAACATAGATGCAACAATCCTCAACAAAATACTAGCAAACAGAATCCAACAGCATATCAAAAAGATAATACATGATCAAGTGGGATTTATCCCAGGGATGCAAGCATGGTTTAACGTATGTAAATCAATAAATGTGATACATCATATCAATAGACTGAAGGATAAAAACCATATGATCATCTCAATGGTTATAGAAAAAGCACTTGATACAGTCCAAATCCCTTCCTGAAAAAATTTCTCAACAAACTAAGCATAGAAGGTATATATCTCAAAATAATAAAGCCCATATATGACAATTCCACAATTAACATTGTACCAAATGGGGAAAAGTTGAAAGCCTTTCTTCTGAGAACTGGAACAAGATAAGGATACCCATTTTCACTACTTTTATTCAACATAGTACTGAAAGTTCTACTCAGAGAAATTAGGCAAAATAAAGAAATAAAAAACATTCAAAGTGTAAAAGAGAAAGACAAATTGTTCCTCTTTGCTGGCAATATAATTTTTTTTTTTTGAGACAGGGTCTCATTTTTTTCACCCAGGCTGTAATGCAGTGGTATAGTCATGACTCGCTGTAGCCTCAACCTCCTGGGATTCAAGCAATCCTCCCGCCTCAGCCTCCAGAATAGCTGATACTACAGGCACATGCCACCATGCCCAGCTAATTTTTGTATTCTTTGTAGAGATGGGGTTTTGCCATGTTGCTCAGGCTGGTCTTGAACTTCCGAGCTCAAGCAATCCACCTGCCTTGGCCTCCCAAAGTGCTAGGATTACAGGTGTGAGCCACCACGCTCAGCCTGATGATATGATCTTATAACTAGAGAAACCTAAAGACTCCACCAAAAAACTCTTAGATTTGATAAATGAATTCAGTAAAGTTGCAGGATAGAAATCAATGTACAAAAATCAGTAGCATTTCTATATACCAATAATTATTTAATCAAGAAGGCAATAAAGAAGTCAATTCTATTTACAATAGCTATTAAAAAACCCTAAGAATAAGTATAACCAAGGAGGTGAAAGATCTCTACAAGGCAAACTACAAAACACTCTGATGAAAAAAATCATAGATGACACAAACAAATGGAGAAATATCCCATGCTTACGGACCAGAAGAATCAATATTGTTAAAATGACCATATTGCCTAAAGAATCTACAGATTCAATGCAATCCCTATCAAAATACCAACCTTACTCTTCTCAGATTAGAAAAACAATCCTTTAAAAAAAAATTTTTTTTAGACACAGTTTTCACTCTGTCACCCAGGCTGGCATTCAGTGGTGTGATCTTGGCTCACTGCAACCCCTGCCTCCCAGATTAAAGTGATTCTCCCGCCTCAGACTCCCAAGTAGCTGGGATTACAGGCGTCCATCACCACCCCTGGCTAATTTTTGTATTTTTAGTAGAGATGGGGTTTCACCATGCTAGCCAGGCTGGTTTCGAACTCCCGACCTCAAGAGATCTGCCTGCCTCAGCCTCCCAAAGTGTTGGGATTACAGGCATGAACCACTGTGCCTGGCCAGAAAAAAAAATCCTAAAATATATACGGAACCACAAAAGACCCTGAATAGTCATAGCAATGCTAAACGAAAAGAACAAAGCTAGAGGCATCACATTACTCGACTTCAGTATACAGTATATGGCTATAGTAACCAAAACAGCATGGTATTATAAAAATAGACACATAGACCAATGGAACAGCATAGAGAACACAGAAATAAAGCCACAGATTTATAGCCAATTGACCTTTGACAAATCCAACAAAAACTTACACTGGGGAGAAAAGACACTTTTTATTTATTTGTTTATTTATTTTTTAATTTTAATTTTTTTTAGAGACCACGTGCAGTTTAATTGTGGGGAGGCTGAGGAGAGCAGCATTTTTACCAAATTGGTGTAAAAATGAAATGGGGTCCAGACGTGTGCACTGGCAGCTACAGTAAATTTAAAAATCTGAGCAGCAATTTGAACCATTTCTTGGAAAAACAAACACTGACAAACACTGAGTTGGTGCCCGGAGCGGCCCGCAGGGTTGGAGGCCAGCTCCGCATCATGGGTGCAGCTCCGCACTGTGGGCCTGCATCCCGGGGATCCCAGCACCTCGGGGAGTGGCCGGTGACCTCCCACGCAGTGGGCTGAGCCAGGCCTGGGTGAGAGGGGGCCGCAGCCAGCAGACCCGGGTGGCCGCCCGCACCCGCAGGGGACATCGGGGAAATGGGTGCAGTGTCCTGGACCCGCATGCTGCCCGAGGAGTCTTTGCAGGGTGGACAGGCCTGGGGGTCTCTACCAGCAATGCAATAAATAAGCAAATCCAAGCGGAGAAAGACCAAGCACAAACCTCACAGGCACACAAGGCCCAGCCCGGTTCCTGCGGGCGTCGCCGGCTCTTCACAGACCAGGAGTCTCCAAGTTGGCGGCTCCGATGTTCCCGACGTGCCATGGGAGGCGGCGGGTGGGTGGGACACGCCTAACGCCCACGTCTAGCAGCCTCTGGGGGCAGTGGCACTGGGCCGGGCAGGGTCCCATCGGCAGGACCCTTCCAGCCCCACTGCGCGGCGGTGACGTGGGGATGGCGGAGCGGTCTCCAGTGGCAGGTGGGGGCGCGGGCCTAGCCCTCCCGCACGCTCACACGTGGCTCAGGCAGGGTGCGGATGATGGACTCCAGGCCGCTGCCCTCCAGGAGGGTGCGGTGGTCACCCTCGATGACGTGGACGGACAGCTTTTCAATAAATGGTGCTGGGAAAATTGAATAGTCGCATGCAGAAGAATGAAGTTGAACCCCTATTTCTCATCATATAAAAACTCCTCAAAATCAGTTAAAGACTTGAATGTAAGACCTGAAACTATAAAAATACTAGAAGAAAACCTAGGGAAAACTCTCCTGGACGTTTGTCTGGACAAATAATTTATGACTAAGACCTCAAAAGCACAGGCAACAAAAACAAAAATAGACAAATGGGATTTAAACTAACAAGCTTTTGCACAGCAAAAGAAATAATCAACAGAGTGAAGAGACAACCAGTTGAATGGCAGATATATTTGTAAACTATTCACCTGACAGGGAACTAATATCCAGAATATAGAAGGAACTCAAATAACTCAACAAGAAAAAACAAATAATTCCATTAAAAAGTGGGCAAAGGATATAAATAGACATTTCTCAAAAGAAGACATACACATGACCAACAGATATATTAAAAAATGCTCAATATCACCAATTATCTGAGAAATACAAATCAAAATCACAATGAGATATTATCTCACTCCAGTCAGAATGGCTGTTATTTAAACACTAACCACATGTTGGCAGGATGTGGAGAAAAGGGGAACTCTTAGACACTCTTGGTGGGGATGGAAACTAGTACAGCCACTATGCAAAACAATATGAAGATTTCTCAGAAACTAAACATTTAATTAGCATTTGATCCAGTAATACCACTACTGGATATCTACCCAAAGGAAAAGAAAAGAAATTGATATATGCAAGGAATACCTGCATTTGTATGTTTATTGCAGCACTATTCTCAATAGCAAAGATATAGAATTAATCTGTGTCCCTTAGTGGAAGAATGGATAAAGAAAATGCAGTATACACATACATACATATATTTATACACATCATGGAATACTAATCAGCCATAAAAAAATGAAGTCATGTCTTTTGCAGCACCATGGATGAAACTGGAGGCCATTATCCTAGCTGAAATAACTCAGAAACAGAAAGTAAAATACCACACGTTCTCACCTATGAGTGGAAGCAATAGGTACACATGGACATACAGAGTAGGAATAATGGATAGTGGAGCCTACAAGAGGTAGGAGGGTGGGAGAGGAGTGAGGGTTGAAAAATTATCTATTGAGTACAATGGTCACTCTTTGGGTGATGGGTACACTAAAAGCCCAGACTTCCCCAGCATGCAATATGTGCATGCAATAAATCTACACTTGTACCCTTTAAATATATTTAAACAATTTAAAAATCCATAAAAAAGAATGAAATCATATCTTTTGCAGCAATGTGGCTGAAACTGGAGGTCATTATCTTAAGTGAAATAAGCTGGGCACGAAAATACACATATCACATGTTCTCACTTATATGTGGGTACTAAAAATTTTGATCATGTGGAGGTAGATGGTGGAAAGATAGCAGAGGCTTGAGAAGGGTGGGTGTGGGGAGTGGGTGGTGGGGGGATGATGAAGAGAAGCGGGTTAAAGGGTACAAACATATAGTAAGATAGAAAGAATCAATTCAATTTTTGATAGCAGAGTAGGGTGACTATACTTAACAAGAATATATTGTACTCAGGCAGCAGACACACTGAAAACCCTGACTTGATCAGTATGCACTATATACATATAACAAAATTTCACACATACCCCATAAATTTGCACAGATAAAAAAAAGAAAAGATCAAAACACAGAAGCTCTCTGGAACTCACCATAGACGAACAGGGTGAATTCCTCCTCAGTGGTGACTTCAAAATTCCTTTGGTTTATCTGGGCTTTGTAGAATCCTGCATCATTCAGAGTCAGATTTCTGATGTACAGGGAGTAACTCCACTTGGTGATGTCCAGTCGGCCCAGGTAGCTTTTGACCAT
The DNA here is from genome assembly GCF_009828535.3 of Hylobates moloch. Taxonomy (NCBI): domain Eukaryota; kingdom Metazoa; phylum Chordata; class Mammalia; order Primates; family Hylobatidae; genus Hylobates; species Hylobates moloch. The sequence continues at coordinate 72,854,925 of NW_026652283.1, forward strand.
AACAGTTACATTTTCTTTGGGACGTGCGAAAGCAAGAGCATTTTTGGGACCAATCCAGATGACGTGTTCAATCTCTGTGTCTACTGAGATGTTTAGGGGGAGAGTCACAGAACCCCCTAGGATCCCTGACACCACTGTTGGGGCTGAGTCCTTTCCAGAGGCTCTTAGTCCTGCAGAGATAGAAGAGGGATTTGGAGGAGCAGCTAGACTCCTTGAGCTAGCCTTCTTTCTTTCACTCTGTGAATATACATTGGGCATAAATGTCAGATGCTGAGAAATGAAATGAGATTCTTGTCCTCCTTCTTCTAGGTCCATTGTCTAGCAAAGTCATTAATTCCTCCATTCTCCAAACACTGTCTCCCTTAAAAGTAGCCACAGCAATCTGTGAAACAGATCTTCTGGGTTTCTGTTCCAGTAGGGGAATTAGCCTTGTGACTTTGGGTACATTTCTGAATTTTTCAGTGAATCAGTTTACTTATCTAAAAGATTGAAATGCTCATACCTGCACCATTTTATTCAAGGGATATGGTAAAAATGAAATGAAAGCAGGTTGCTGCAAATTGTGAAGAGCCAATGAACTAAAAAGGAGCATATTTTTAAAAATATGGGTGGGTAGAGGGATGGTTAGATGGGCAGGTGAGTGATAAAGCAAGCACAAGTAAAACGTTTGTGTTAGAATCTAGGTAGTAGGCATATGAATGTCCAGGGTAAATGCTCCAACTTTTCTGAATGTTTGAGAACTCTCATAGCAGTGTCGGGAACTAAAGGAGCTTCTCCTACCTCTACCTCACCCTACTTTTCCCCTCATTGTCCATGGGATCTCAGATTAACTTTGGTTTAGCCAGGTTTAGGGGTGGGAATAGCTGGTGGTACCAATACAGTTCCTGATTTCCTCATCTTAGGCAAGATCATATTCCTGATAAACATTGTTACCAAGGCATCTAGGAAGCTGGTATTTGGCCAAGGCAGTTAATTTTCTTGTAGGGACCCTATGGGTGTCTTCTGGGTGACCCTGGCTTGGATTCCCAGATTCCAGGGCTTCCGAGGCTCTGGAGAGCACTTTGGAAATTCTAGACCAAATCAGATGGGTTTGGGACCCAGACTCCACCAGGAATTCTGGGTGGGAAAATAAGTAGAAAAGGTTAGAGATAAAAAAGGAGCATAAGCATAGCCTGGAGGGGCAAAAGAAAGCTGAAGCAAGCTCTGAAAACCCAGAGGTTACAGAATATGCAGACATTGGAAGGAGAGAGGCTGCTTGGTGCAGGTCATGGCGGTTCTCTGCTTAGACCTCCATCAGCCAAGCACTTGCACCTTGTGGAGAGGCAGCTATGGAGCATGCAGGGCTAGGGATCCTGGATATGAGAAGGTCGGGTCAGGTGGATTCTTTAGGCAGATTCAGGCTGAGTTGATGTGAGGTTGGTTTGAGGTTTTCTAAAAGAGAGCTCTTCCCATCTGGAAGACACTGCTTATGATTGCTATGTGTGCATTAGGTACTTTATGTAAATTATCTCATTTAATTCTCATAACTATACTATAATCAGCTCCTTTTTACAGATGAGGAGCTGAAATTTAGAGAATTTAAGCCACTTCCCTGAGATTACAGAGTTGATCAGTCACAGAGTCTAGATCCTATGTCCATGATGCCCCGGAAGTAGGGAGGCCAGGAGTACTGTCCGTCTGTATCCTGGAAGCCCAGGAGCTGCTGGGTCTTGACTGGGTGCATATGACTTGTTTTGACTTCAAATTTTCTTACATCAGACAAAAACCATAAACAAAGCCTCACAGACTGTCAGTGGAGGGGGCAGGATGTGGGCCTCACAGGGCAAATCTTGTTGCAGAAGACAGTGCAATGCAGCTCCCAGTAAAATGACAGGTCCCCAGTACCAGTCATTTTATTTTGAATTGCACCATAGGACAAATAATAAAAGAGGATTCAAAGATTGCAATAAGTGAATTTGACTCACCTGTCTCTTAATAGTTTCCAAAGAATGCACATAACAGTAATTATAATAACAATCATAGCTTCTGCCAACTATGTGCCACTATACGTGTGTGTGTGTGTATAGATCATCTACAATCTGTAAGAGTGTTGCGTGATGCATCCTACTAACTATATTTTACACTTAAGAAATAGAGGCCCACACCACTAATAAATGATGGAGCAATGATTTAATTTCAGATGTTCCTGATACTAAAGTGAGAGGGGTCTTTTCACTCGACTGCTTTTTAAGTTCCTGAAATGACTCTTTGGAGATACAAAAGCATCATACTTTCAGGCCAAAAGAGTGAGATTTGAGGTCATCCTAATCAGTGGAGCCAGACCGAAGGAGATGCCTCTTTGCTCTGAACTGTTTGAAATTCACTGCATTGATCATTTGAGGCTTGGATGATGACCTTGAATGTAGCTTATTTCAGGTTTGCTCAACACAATCAAGGAGCACCCCAAAGGTTGGACGTAAACATACACAGCCTTGCTGCTTTCTGTGTGTTTTGATGAGCCAAGATAAAATTGAAAGTGAAGAGAGGTCAGACTGGACCTCAGCCCTGTGGCCTAGGCTCCTCGTTCACCCATATCTGCATCTAGGAGTGTTTCTAGAGCTCCCTTCAGGCACCAACAGCCAACCCCCACTGCTCTCAGATCTCTAGTGCTACCTGCACCATCGTCCCTGAAGCCCTGGAGAAAGCGGGACCACAGAACGACAGTAGCTGCCACAGTCCCAGGTGGCAGAGATCCTCTCTGGGGTACTGGATTGGCTCTATCTGTTGGACAGTGGGGTTTCGGGCCATGCAGCGGAGGGATGTTTCCCAGGAGTTGGGCCTTGATGGGGAGGAATAAGGTTGAGGAGAAAAGGATATCCAGATAGACGCCACCTTGCCCAGGGTCACCTAACTGCCTCCAGGTCCCCAGTTAAGCCTCAGTAATGAAGCCAGCATATATGATAACCAAGGCAGGATATGTAGAAAGAAGCTCCAGAAGTTCTCTCCATCCCTAGGAAATTGCTAGGTGGCTTCTCAGCAGGGGATTTTCCTGGATCCCTCTGTGGGTTTTATCCACACTATACAGGAAGCAAACTCATTATGTACTTGGCATTTCTTAGGAAAGTGTGAGGGTGAGAGAAATGTAGTTTGAGCCCAGAGCTACTTGAGACTGGGGCTAGAATGTTACCCCCTTCATAGTACAGGAATATGCACACATGCAGAGTAATTTCCGGCAAGGAGAGGAGCTTCCTGATTTCACCAACAAGAACTGGGCTCAAGCCTGTAATCCCAGCACTTTAGGTGGCTGAGGCGGGCAGATCACGAGGTCAAGAGATCGAGACCACCCTGGCCAACATAGTGAAACCCTGCCCCTACTAAAAATACAAAGATTAGCTGGGTGTGGTGGCATGCACCTGTAATCCCAGCTACTCAAGAGGCTGAGGTAGGAGAATCGCTTGAACCCGGGAGGCGGAGGTTGCAGTGAGCCGAGATTGCACCACTTCACTCCTGTGTGGCAACAGGGCGAGACTCCGTTAAAAAAAAAAAAAAAAAAAAAAAAAGAATCTCCCAGGCAGGGAATGCAACCGGCCTCAGAAGAACCCCAGTAGCAAGAAGTGGTGGCCATAAAGTGGACTTACCCATGAGCAGGAAGAGGAGACAGGTCTGTAGAACAGAAGAGAATATTTGCAGCTGACTCCTCTGTGGCTTACTGGAGAAAGGCCCAGGAGCCCAGTCATCTGTGTGACTCTTTGGTGCCACCATGATGATCTATTTTCAGAAATGAGACTGAAGGAGGATGCACTTACCACAGCTTCCGCATGTGTATGTGCGTGTGTGTGTGCATGTGTATGTGTATGTGTGTGTGTTTCAGAGGGAGGGTTGTTTATACAAAACACCGCAGACTCCTCCCATCTACGCAGGCAGGTAGAGGTCCCAAGTCTATTCAGGGCCTCATTTGTGACTGATGTGGAGCATCACTTGCTTTGACATCAAGGGACTTGGGTTCTAAATTTGGCTCCTAAAGGTGACTGCTAAAGATCTGTACCTCCTGGCATTCATGCCTCTGTGTAATCACCTCTTCTTGAGTGTGGCCTGGATTTAGTGACTTGCTTCAAGTGAATAGAATGTGGCAGAGATGTGGGATGGGTCACTTCTGAGATTAGGTTACAAAAAAGCTGTGACTTCCGTCTTGAGTTAGCATGTGTGTGCATATGCGCTCTCTCTTTCTCTTGCCCTCTCTCCTTCTCTCTCTTTCCCACTATCTCTGTCTCCCTACCTTACACTGAGGGGAGCCAGATATTATTTTGTGAGATACTTTATGGAGAGGGTTCCAAAACAAAGAACAGAGGGAGGCCCCCAGCCAACAACCGGCGAGGAGCTGATTCCTCTGACCAACAGTCCATGAGGACTGAGGCCAGCCAAGAATCACATGAGTGAGACTGGAAGTGGATCCTCCCCAGGAGGGCCTTGAAATGACTGCAGCCCTGGCTGACACCGTGATGTTAGCTGTGTGAGTACCTTAAGCCAGAGGCACCCAGCTAAGCCATGCCCAGATTCCTTATCAAGAGAAACTGTGAGATAATAAATGTTTGGTTTTAAAAATTTTTTTCAATTTTTTATTTTTCATCAAAAATGCTTATTGTTTTTAGCTGTGAAGTTTGGGGCAATTTGTTACACAGCAACAGATAACTAATACAGTGACCCAATACATTTTCTGTTTTGCTCAAGGCAGTTTGTGCTAGCTTTCTGTCACATGCAGTGAATGACTTTTAAAAAGCATCAGGGAGACTGCAATGGGGGTGGACATCGTATGTGACAGTGTAGAGGTGACTGAGTTGAAAAGGTAGGCAGGAGAATGGCATGATTCCCTATATCCTGACTTGGGAAGTTGTCTTTTTCTCCTCCTTCTTCTTGTCAGTAGTGTAATAGCTGACCATGCTGTAGTTTGTGTTTTGGGCTTCAGGTCATTTGTTTACTTAGGCTGTAACATTAAGGGGACTTGGCAGGAAAACTTGAGGCTGGCAGAGTGTGTAGTTTTAGCTAATATTCGATGAAAGCTTACAGAGTGCTAGTCCATCTTCTGACACTTTAACATATTCACTCATTTGATCTTACAATAGTTTTATGAGATATCTTTTATCACCCCTATTCTATAAATGAGAAAACTGAGGTGGAGAGGGGTTAAATAGCGTACTATAAGTTTTATAGTTAGTAAGGACTTGAACCCAGGAAGTCTGGGTTCAAAGGAAGAAGGGAGAGAGAGAGAGGAACCATTAAGATAATAGGCTTCTGTCCACGGAAAGCATCTTTAGAGGCTGGTCATGATCTGATGTTGCACAATATTGAAAGTGACAGAATCTTGAAAATCTTTAAATTTTGTGCACTAGGAGAGTGTCTTGTTTCACTCTAGCCTTGGTCCTGTGACTAGAACATGGGCTGTCTAGAGGGGATTGCAGGACTTACAGTCAGGAGAGGTTACCAGAGCCCAGATAAAGCATCCTGTTACCAAGCTAAAGGCAACAAGAATCCAGTAGGAGTAGGAAGCTTCCTGGAGCTGCAGAGTGGAGGGAGAATGGGTGGAAGGGATGAGCCTGGGGATGAGAAGACAGGTGCGGAAGCTATTGAAGGAGTCTGGGTACAGAGCATGAGATCAGGAACAGTCTGCATGGGAGGCGAGGGCAAAGGCAGAAGGGAATTCAGAGAGATTGGTAATAATAAAAATCATCACTAACATTTATTGGGTAATTACTATGAGTGAGACTGTGTGTTTAGAACTTTACATATGTTTTCTCCTTTAATCCTAAGATAGACTCTATTTGGATGATACTCCGATTATCCCCATTTTAGAGATGAGGAAACTGAGATTTAGGAAAGTAACATCACTGAAATGACCTCCTTTGAAGTTGTGACCATAGGAGGACACAGTCTTATGATACACAAAATCCAATTTAAGTATTATCATTTAAGTATAGTAAAACCTAAATTAATATAAATTTTGGTACAATGCATTTGTTAAGTGTGCCCTGTCCTCACGTGGGCAGGGCTAATATTCTCATCAGGACAGGGAGGCAAAGGCACTAGCATTGAGAATCAGGGAGCAACATCCAGTGATGTTGGCCCTGGGCGTCTCCAGTGTTGTCTTTCTCAGTATCCTTCAACCAGCCTAGCAAATGGGTGCGACTGGAAAATTTTTGAAATCCCTGCTACTGTCCTGGGAGTCCAGCCAGCTACAGGCCCAGAATCACCCCCGTCAACTGGGCATTGCCTCCAGGTAGCATCAGACTCCAGCCTGGGTTGAGATTTGGGTCTGGCAGCCACAACCACATACTCAGCTGTGTTGCTTCACCACCAGCCCCCAACCAACCCTTCATTCACTGTGCAATTAAGACGACCCTGCATTTTACACAGTTGCATTTTTTGGACTTTATTTTTAATGTTGTATTGACTTGCAGTATATATATGCTACTACAGATTGGAAGAATATGAAAGACTGTAGAATTTTGACAAGCTCAAAGCTTTTTACACTTAGATGAAAAGACAAATATATCGTAGGAGCTAAAGAAATTCAACATCAAATCAACTGCTGCAGCCACAGTAGAGGGAAGAATTAGGGAATGTCACAGTGTTCAAGTGGAATCTAGGAATATAGGCTATGAGACCAGCCTTTTAGAGGGTAGCAACAAAGCAAGCAAAAAGGGGTGCTGCCAGCTGGGCGCAGTGGCTCACACCTGTAATCCCAGCACTTTGGGAGGCCAAGGTGGGCAGATCACGTGAGGTCAGGAGCTCAGGACCAGCCTGACCAACGTGGAGAAACCCTGTCTCTATTAAAAATACAAAATTATTGGGAGGCGGAGGAGGGCAGATCACGAGGTCAGGAGATCGAGACCATCCTGGCTAACATGGTGAAACCCCGTCTCTACTAAAAAAAAAAAAAAAAAAACAAAAAATTAGCCGGGCGTGGTGGCATGCGCCTGTAATCCCAGCTACTGGGGAGGCTGAGGAAGGAGAATCGCTTGAACCTGGGAGGCGGAGGTTGCGGTGAGCCGAGATTGTGCCATTGCACTGCAGCCTGGGCAACAAGAGCAAAACTCTGTCTCAAAAAAAAGGGGTGCTGGTAATACCATTAGTTAACATGTCAGTGATATTTCTGGTCATTAAGCAACTTTAGCTAATTGAGAAGGTACCCCAAGAAATGGCTGTAAATGGGATGACATAATTGTTTCTTTTGTGGTTATGAATCTTTCAATCCTGGGAAAATAAGGAATACAAAATAGAAATGTTCAAGGTAATCAGTTAATATTTTTTAAGTATATGTAATGTTTGAGGAAATTTAGTTCATCAAAATTGTAGTAAACTTTGTTGCCATGGTTTGAATGTATTTGTCCCTCCAAAATTCATGTGTTGGAAACTTTTTTTTTTTAATGAGACGGAGTCTTACTCTGTCACCCAGGTTGGAGTGTAGTGGTGCAATCTCGGCTCACTGCAACCTTTGCCTCTTGGGTTCAAGTGATTCTCCTGCCTCAGCCTCCCGAGTAGCTGGGACTACAGGCACGTGCCACCACACCTGACTAATTTTGTATTTTTAGTAGAGACAGGGTTTCACTATGTTGGCCAGGCTGGTCTCCAACTCCCAACCACAAGTGATCCACCTGCCTCGGCCTCCCAAAGTGCTGGGATTACAGGCGTGAGCCACTGTGCCTGTCCTATATGTTGGAACTTAAACCCCAAAGCAATAGTATTGAGAGGTGGGGCCTTTTGGGAAATGATTAAGTCATGAGCACTCTGCCTTCATATATGGGATTAATGCCCTTATAAAAGAGACTTTAGAGAGTTATCTGGCCCTTTCTTGCCCTTCCTCTCTTCTGCCATGTGAAGACAGTGTTGATCTCCTCTGGAGGATGCAGCAACAAGGCCCCACCTTGGAAGCAGAGAGTGAGCCATAACCAGACCAAGAGTCTGCTGGCACCTTGATCTTGGACTTCCCAGCTTCCAGAACTATAAGAAATAAATTTCCACTACTTATAAATTGCCCAGTTTAAGATATTTTTGTTATAGCAGCCAGAATGAACTGAAATATTTGTGTTTCTTATTTGAACTATGTAATTGACTTACATTTGTGCATTTGTGATTTTATTTGGAAATCTTAATTTACATTAAGTATTGAATAATTTAAGACAGCTTAAGAATTACCACACTTATAAGTTTAATGTATTAGGTTTACAAGCCTTTGAGTATTTCGGAAGGTTTATTTGCTGATTAAAATACTTTAAAACAAAACTAAATATATTACATTTATTAGTTAGAATAATAAGGGAATCAAATTATAAATTTGTAAAGTGAGTCAAATTATTATTATTATTATTATTAATTATTATTATTATTTTATTTTATTTTGAGACAGGATGTTGCTCTGTGACCAAGGTTGAAGTGCAGCAGATCTCGGCTCACTGCAACTTTTGCTTCCCTGCTCAAGTGATCCTCCAGCCTCAGCCTCCTGAGTAGCTGGGACCACAGTCATGAGCCACCATGCCCGGCTCATTTTTGTATTTCTTGTAGAGATGGGGTTTCACCATGTTGCTCAGGCTGGTCTCAAACTCCTGATCTCGAAGTGATCAGCTTGCCTCGGCCTCCCAAAGTGCTAGGATTCCAGGTGTGAGCCACCTGGAATCTTATTAATCTTATTAATAGATTAATTAATAAGTTAATCTTAATTAATTAATAGATTAATTGATAAGTTAATCTTATTAATAGTCCTCAAGAAGGGTAGTTAAAACTTGCCTAATTTGTAAGCAGAACAGTAAGATTTGTAAGCTGAACTGAACTTAAGGCTGACTTAGGTTTTAAATTTATTTATTTAATAAATTGAATATGAGTTCTTAAAAGCAATATGGCCTATGAATAAATTTTTATGTGCAAAAACCATCTTCAAGGAAATAAATTATAATGGAGAACTCCTAACTCTTATTGATTGGCAGGTAGTTTGCCAAGGTCACACAACTAGCAAGCAGCAGAGGCAGGATTCAAACCAGAAAGCCTCATACCCAACCAGAAAGTAAAACCGCCTGCATTACTTTATTTTTTATTGACACAAATTTTCTTTCCCACTAGACTGTAAGCAACATGGTTGCAGACACTTCCTTTCATCTCTGTATCCCCAGTCCTTAGCACAGAGCCTTTGTGGCACCTAGCAGGACCTTAACAAATACACACTGAATGAAGGAGCGAGGAGAGCAGCGGGGGAACAGTATCCTGGCGTCCAGGAGGAGAGAGTATTTCAAGTGTCAAATGCCACAGGCAGTTGTGTTAGCCAGGGATCTTCAGAGAAACCATGCCTTGAATATATATATTGTTTCCTTTTTTCTCTTTTAATAGGAATTGGCTCACATGATTATGGAGGCTGAGAGGTCTCATGATCTGGTGACTGCAAGCTGGAGTACCAGGGAAGCTGGTGGTGTAGGTCCCGGCCTGAGTCAGAAGTCCTGAGAACTGGGAGGCCGGTAGTACAATTGTCCTGACCCATAACCACAGGCCTGATGTCCAACAGCAAGAGGGAATGGATGTCCTAGCACCATCCTAGCCTGGGGCTTCAGGGAGGCCTTTCCCAAGGTGGTGATGACTGGAGATGGGCAACAGGAGGGTGTTAGGTTGAGGTAGGTGAGGTAGATGACAGAGACTAGGGCAATCCAATCAGTAAGGTGGCCTGAGGGAGTAGAGCTGCATTTACAAAAATGGCAAATCCCAAGGGGACTTCTTTAGAAGCAGTCTGTGGTGACCGGAGTCCAAGCTGTGAGACTTGGTGACAGAGTGCGGCCAGGTAGGTTGGCAAGGCACAAGCCAATCATGAAGGGCCTTGTCCACGAGGACTTTGACCCCAGACTTTAGCCTTGTGGGGGTGGTACACTCCTGAGGGGTTTAAAGCAAGGCTGTGATGTCACCGGCATTGGCTTTTAAGTAGCTCGTTCAGGCGCTTCTTACCCTTCTTTCTTTTGCGTCCCCTCATCTTCATATCTTGTGACACATAAACCACATGTGATTAAAGTGGTGACACTAAAAACAGGAGCTGGTAGTAGGCTGACATTTACGCATGCATAGTCTGTCATCTGCTGCCATGTGACAAGTAGTTCTGCAGGTGCACTTTATGGCCCATTCTCTACCATGGTTCTTGCTCATCCTTGGTCTTTTCATAGGTAAGTCCACCCCTCCACTGCCTCCCAGGCTCGTCTATTTGCTGCATACACTGGTTTACTCTAGGAATGTGTAATTTTCATTGAGGTGCTGCCTCTATGGGAGCCAGGCTCTGTGTGTGTGTGTGTGTGTGTGTGTGTGTGTGTGTGTGCACGTGAGTCTGTGCCCATGTGCTATAATCTCAGGTCACGCAGCTCTAGACGGTGTCCTTGTGACCCTCACATCTCTGACTAATGTATCACAAGGAGTCTGAGCATTTCCAGAGAGGCTGAATTGTGGAGGCATGAGATGGAGGATCAGCCACAGTCAGTTCCAAGACGCATGTAGTCTGCATCATGCCATTTCAGTCATGTTTCCAGAGATGTCCAGGTTTTTAAAGACCTGTGGGGATGTAGTGCCTTGGGATTTGTGTTTTGTATCTGGTCCTCCTGCATCTCTTTCCCCTTCCTCCCTCTCCTGCCAGCCGCTGGGAGTCACCCTTCACCCTCAGTTGGGCCTTTCATGTCCCATAAGTGGTTTCAGTGGGGGAGTTCAAGCCTGGTAATTCCTGTCCCTGTGGATTCTCACTGCTCACCTCTAAGTACCTGAGAGATGGCAGGGAGATGGGCCTGGGACTTGGAGGCTAGGGGAACACAGATCTTGAGATATTCATGATGAGGCGACAGGTTCTACTCTTAGTCTCCAGAGTTTCAAGCTTTCACTTTTATTCTCCATCAGGGGAAAACCAGCACGTTCTATTTTTAGAGTCACCTGCGTTCAGGGTTGTTTTCACCCCAGCCTTTAGGGCTCTCCTTTAACAAACTGATGAATCCCCTAGATGTGTTTAAACCTTGATAGTTCATCAAGAACTTTAACTTAAATCTTTAAAAATGTGATCCCTGGCTGGGTGCAGCGGCTCACACATGTAATCCCAGCACTTTGGGAGGCCGAGGCAGGCGGATCACCTGAGTTTGGGAGTTTGAGACCAGCCTGATCAACATGGAGAAACCCAATCTCTACTAAAAAATACAAAATTAACCAGGCATGGTGGTGCATGCCTGTAATCCCAACTACTCGGGAGGCTGAGGCAGGAGAATTACTTGAACCCAGGAGGCGGAGGTTGTGGTGAGCTGAGATCGTGCCATTGCACTCCAGCCTGGGCAACAAGAGCAAAATTCCATCTCAAAAAAAAAAAAAAAAAAAAGTGATCCCTGTAACAGTCTTGTGATATGGATAAGGCAGGTAGCATTTCACCCATTTTATAGATGATAGACTGAGGCTCAGAGAGATCACGTGGCATCTTCCGGTGATCTGCGAAACTGAAAGTCAGCACAGCCCAACTGTAGAAACGTAGGAGCAACAAGGAGTGTCTCAGAGAACCACAGTGTCCCTGACCAAAGACAGAACTGAAACCAAGAAGCTGGATACTGCAATGTTTCTCACACCTGCGCTTTTCCTCTTCCTCTGTGGAGCATGCGTATCGGTGTTCTCCTCCCTCCACAGCATCTGGGCCAGGCCCTTGGTAGTCACTGAGCACAGGGGCATCTCTCGGGCCCATGGCAAGAGAATGAGCCAGACAAGTGTGGCCTTAAAAATGTTCACAGTCCCTCAGTTCAGTTCTAGAAACATCAGTTAAGTCCTCTTGTGTGCCAGGTCCTATGCTGTATGTGGCTAGGGAAAAGCGGGTGCCAGTGTGACACAGGAAAGAATTTGGCATGGGAAGGCCTGCTGCTGGCAGCTGGTGTAGTAAACAGAGCCTTGATTCTGGGGACAGACACACCTGGGTTTTAACCTGTACTCTGCTGTTCCTAGCTGGTGACTTTGGGCAAGTTCCTTAAGCTCTTTGAGTCTCATGGTCTTCCATCTATAAAGTGGAGATAAAAGAATACCTACCTTACAAGTTTGTTGGAAGGGTTAAGGAAAGTAATGTGCGTAATATGCTTGGCAAAGTGTCTGGCTTTTGGGATTTGTGCCCTGCATTTGATCCTTGTCTGTCTCTTTCCCCTCCTCCCTTGAATCCAGAAACAGGATTCACTGGATTCCCCCAACTACACCTAACTATGAGGCTAAACCGCTGGCCTTACTTTACCTTGTTACTCAGATATTAATTCCCTCCCAACTTCTCTCCGTGGGTTGCTCATGGGCTTTAGGGAAAGACACACAGCAGAGCTATTTGTATGAGGCAGAATGAAGTAAATGCTCGAAACAAAACAACTCAACAAAAGCACAGGCCAAAGGAAACTAAGGGGAAGGCATGGCTGAACCAGAAGTATGGAGCTCAGATAAGGCTGTAACAAGGAAGCAGAATGGAAACCGGGCTAGCGAGTTACCACACTAGAGGGTGCAAGCCGGGGGCAAAGCCGCTTGTTCCAGGTGGAATACCTCCAGCTTAGGTTTCAGGCCTGGGCTGTATTTGGGGAGAGGAATATCTATCTGGTGTCAGCAACACCCTGTGTGAGATGCTTCCTGCTGCCCACTCCAGGCAGAGCCAGAATAGTTAGTTCCATGGAAGAACATAACATTGGGCCAGCCAGTGGACTCTGGTGAGTGCATCAGGACACTGCATGTCCCCTGGCTTGGCGCACACACCCTCAAAAGACAGCAAACACCCTCCCACTCCTCGTGACCACAGCTATTGTCACAGGACCCCTCAGTTCAGCTTGGCAAAGAGCCTCATTGCCCAGCCTAAGAAGCAGTTATGTAGCCAGTGCTTCCAGATTCCAATTTCAAATCAGACCCTAGATCCCATGCTGCCTTTTCTCTCTATACACAGCTATATAGAGAGAAAAGTGTGTAGTAGACCTTGGTCAGCTTCAGCATTTCTGCCTCCTGGGACTGCATGTCTGTGCTGCAGAAATACTCTGACAGAGATAGGTCATGCTACTGAGGAGTGGTTTTCAAAATTGCTCTACAAAAGTTCTGACTGGTTTTGGTGAGGATGCAAACAAGGTGCACTCACTAATTTATTCCAGTGATGTAAAGTGTCTTTAATAATACTAATAGTGGATTGAAGTGAATTATAATAATTCACAATACTTACAGTGAATACTAATAATGAATAGTATTTACTTGCATTATTTCATTTAACCCTCACAAAATCCTAGAAGATGGCCTTTCCTGTTTTTCACAGGTAAGAAACCGAGATTCAGAGAGTTTTAGCACCCGCCCAAGATCACACAGCTAGTACCTGGTAGAGCAAGTTTGAACTCGGGCAGTCTGACTGGTTCCCCAGTGCTTACACTCTTCTCTTAAGTATAGGCTGGAATCCCAACAGCTGCCCCTTGAGCACCCTTAAACTGGCTTGGCCAGCACACCACAAGTTCTCCTGCTCTAGAAAGATGTGTTCCCAGGAATCCTGGCTAGGCCTCAGAGGATGTGACATCTGTTTCAGAAGTGGCTGGACAAAGCCTTCTGGGGATGTGGTCTCTAGCAAGTCACCTAAATTCTTTGTCACTGTTTTCCCATCTATAAAATGGGGATAACAATCCCCTCTCAGGCCTGTTGTGACCTTCTGGCATAGTCAGGCTACTCCCTGAAGCTTCTGTTCTGTGTCTGCAGGACCAGGGACTTCCAGAGGGACCACAGCACCCCTGGTGGTCACTGGGACCTAGGAGGATCTGTCATTCTGCCCCTGCAGCCGCTCTGGACAGCAGGTGGCGACCATCTCCTGGATATTGCGTTCAGTCCCCAAGGAGATCGCCACAGTAACCATGGGAGAAGCTGGGGGCCCAGACATCTTTTACCAAGCGGAAACCTGGTCCTCGGGTCGCTTGAGTGTCATGGGTCCAGGTTTATCCCTGCATGCAGATCAGCAACCTGAGCTGGGAGGATACAGGGCCCTACCGAGCCCATGTTAACCTGAGGATTTCCTGCAGCACCCTCACCTGGGAGTACCATCTGCAAGTCTATAGTGAGTGTCTTAGAGATGGCAGCAGTGGGTGAGGCAGTGTCAGCCTCTCAGTCATTTCTACAGCTTTAGTAACATTCGCAATTTGCAAGACTAATTTATGTGCACTGTTTTGTTTTTTGTTTTTAAAGATATGTAAGTTAGAGTTGCCTGAGAGAAACTCCTGAAAAATGTCAAGCCTCAGGACCTACCCTAGACCACCTGAAGCAGAGTTCTTGGGACAGTAGTGGTCAGAGAATGGGATTTCAGGCCCTGAGAACTGAGTTTTTCCACAACCTCCTCTTGTGGCCTGGAGCTTCCTCATTACTAAAATGGGAACAATTCCTTCTTGTGAGAGTGAAAACATATGAAAGTGCTTTGGAAAGGCCTATGCAGATGCAGAGGGATGCTCTTATCAAATTCCTTAAAGAAATTTAAAAAAATTTTTAGCAGGAGAAACTACAAAGGAAGCAATGAGGTGGGTATCAAGCACACACAGCACCGAGAATGGCCTATGAAAGATGCTACGCTGAGCCACTTTGAGATTCAGACAGTTGATTATTCATATAATGAATGGAAGAGTAGCCAAGGGTTCCAGATCCCTGGGCACTTGTCCCACACCAGAAAAGATGACATTGAAACAGAAGGGGCCAGATGGCTGCAGTGGGAGCCGTGGAATACCCGGACGCCGAGGGGCCAATTCTACCTTCAGCAAAGAGGACTTAGAGACCGCAGCTGTGTTCTGAGGACAGGAAGTCCCATACTGCATCAGAACCCCAGGGGCCAGGGGAAATAGTCTCATGACAGCCTCCCAGGGGAGATGGCTTCAAGGCTGTGCCTCACACACCACCTGAACTCTCGTGTTCTGGGTGGATCAAGGCATTTTGCCAAGACCCAGTTTAGCAGAGGTTGAAACCTTTGCCTGAGAGAGATGTGCAAGGTCTCGGGGTGCTATGGCAGAGCCGTTTCCCTGCAGTGAGCGAGGGGGACAGGTGATGAGTGAGGATGGACATGGGAAGGCCGGCAGAGAACCTTCGCAGACATTTTTCTTGGATTCTGTGATAGGAAATCTTCCTATTAGATGAAGGCACTCTTTTAGTGGAGTTGATGGGGCTGCTCTCTGGTCAGGTCCACATGGCTGGGGAGAAGGCGTGTCTGCCATAAATCAGGCCTGGGCTGGCTATGGCCTGCTTCTCACAACAGGACCAGGGCACAATGGAAGTGGGTTGCTGGGACCTGCGCTTGGGTTGCTCACTGGGGTAGGGTGGTCCCAAAGCTGGTGGGAGAGGCCCTTTGGCCTCTCTGATAGTCATTCTGATAGCACTAACTTAGTGTGGTATGGTGTCAGGTGGATTCTGGGTAGAGGATAGGGTTGTGCCAACCCGTCAAGGGTGGGGTCTTCCAGAGAGCACTTCTCTCTCTGGGCTGACATCCCAATGGCAAGGCGGTGCTAATGGTCAGGCTCCATCCTTCACAGGGTGTTTCCCGTCACTGCAGCCTCACAATAGCCCTGCCAGTATGCAGGTCAGGAGTTTTCATTTCTAGGAAGGAAATTGAATCTTAGAAAGGGAAAACAAGACACCTATGACATGGACTAGAAAGTGGCAGATTTGGGAATCGAACTCAGGTATCCCGATGCTGTACCCTGTGCCTTCGTTCTCTGGGTTTCTGGTATGTCACCATATTTATTGGATGAGAAAAGGGCCAATAGAATTCAAAGGGCTTGCATCCCAGGGCCTGATCTATAGGAGACACATTGGGGAGAGCCAGCAGCAAGGTACCCACCCATGGGAATGTCCAGGCTGCCTTCTCCTGGGGGACACGCTGGGCCTGTGTGGTCCTACTTCGCACAGTTGAGCTGCCCCTGGGGCTGCAGTCGTGTGGGCCACAGGGCTGAGGCTGAGTAGCAGAGTAGCCTTGTTCTATGCAATATGACTTTGTTGAGTCTGTTTCAGGCCTGGTGTCTGCAGCTGCTCTTCTCGCCTCCCCCAAATCCTCCTGGGTCTGGCCTGGGAGGCTGGAGGACAAATAATGGCGATGTGGACACCTCAAGCACTTAAGAATATCTGGGTCATGGCCCTGGGGCAAGAGGAGACGGGGAGCAGGTCCAAGGGAGTGCAAGGGAGTGGGAGAAACCTCAAAGGCACACAGCCACCTCCTCTGGGACTCTTGATCAACACCTGGAAGCTCAGTGTATGCTGCAGAGCCCCCTACGGGGAAAATATGTAATTACAACACAGCTCCGTGCTTGCTATTCAGGGCAGGGTTGGGAACCTCAGTTTTGGGGTCGAATTCACTGGATTTGGGTTTTGGCTTTACCACTTAACTAGATGAGACTTTGGGCAGGTTATCTAAGCATTCCGAGCCTGTGAAATGGAGTTGATATAACATCTTCCCTGTCTAGTTCATGGAGTTGTTCTGGAAATCAACTGAGATATTAAGTGACATGGCCTTACATAGCACAAAGTTCTGGAACAGATGTGGGCAGATCCTGCCTCTGCTGTTCCTTCTGTGTATTCAAGGTGATGCAAGGTTTGGGCACCAATGCCGTGCATTTTCTGTCCTGTGAAGTGGAGGCCCAGAGCAGTTTCCCAGTCCTCAGTTTATTCCCTCTTGCACACACAGAGCAGCTGGCCTGGCCTCATGTCACACTGAGCTCCAGGATTAGTGAGGATGGATGCTGCATCGTCACTCTCATATGTCATTGACATGTGTGGCAGAGAGCAGAGGAGGCAGTGTGACTTACAGCTGGACACCCCTGGGACCCCAGACTGTTGTTGAGTCCTGTGGAGGGTCTGTCCTCAGTGTCTCCTTGAGGCTTGGGGACAGTGCTCTAACTTTTACCTGCGTGGTCAAGAATCCATTCAGTAACAGCAGCTCCCACCCTATCTCAGTGCCTCACTTCTGCATAGGTACCTGGCTCCTCAGTCTGCCCAGGGGCCTGAGCAGCTCTGGGGTTTACAGAGAGGGTGGAAGAAGAAGTCCTGGTTCCCTTCAGACCCTGGGGCAAGGGGGCTAACACCGTTGGGAGCGTGGGAGTCTGGGGTGGGTGGGTGTTGGTCTGTGTGGTCATGGCAGTGGGAGGAGAAGACCCACTGGAGCTGGTGGAGAGGCTGGAGGGACTCACACGGGAGGAGCTGGATGGAGCCTGTGGCTTTCCTGACTGGGTGGGGAGACACTGACACTGAGGTTGTGGGTTCTCTTCTTTGTCTACAGGGTCAGGAACACTGGGAGAGGATACAGTGGGGAAGATATCCTTGGGGAGTTGGCCACTCGGCCCCTGGAGGTCCCAGCAGAGCAAGAGGTAGAAAGTGTTACATGGAGCTCTTGAGAGCGTGTTGCTGTTTTACAACAAGGACGAACAGGCAAACCAGTTCTGGTTCCTGAGACTCAGGGACCCTACAGTGGATGACTGAGCATTCCCCACCACAGCTACTCTCTTCAGATCAGCCCCCTGAGGGTGCAGGACTATAAGCTTATAAGCCTGGGTAACTCTGCATACTTCCTCAATCATTATCACCAGGGATTTCACCCTGCTTCTCTATGGTAAGGAGGGCTGGAGGGCCCCACATTTGAAATTGAGCTTTCCTCTACCCTATTTGGCCAGACCAGAGCCTTCTCATAGCTCAAGCTTTCCCTTCTTGGTTCAGAGAGGCTGCAGGAGCTGAACGTCTTTGCCAGCTCCCAGATCATGAAGGATGGGACCTGCTTCATCACCCGGCCTGCTCCCTGGAACAGGCTGGAGAGAATGTGCAGAACAACTGGGAGCCTCCCAGTCATGGGGCAGTTGTGTCCCATGGGGGGACCACTCTCAGTGTCCCCTGGATATCTGGGGAAAGTGAGAGCTACCACTGCACTGCCAGGAACCCCATCAGCCAGAGCTCCAGCTCCGTCCTTACCAGACCCCTTTGCTCAGGTAATGTTTTTCCTTCTCTGACTCTCTTCTTCCTGGCAAGCCTTGGTCTCGTTTCTTAGCATCCCTGCCTCTCTTCCTCTTGGATCCAGGAGCAATTGAAGAAAGGGAGGAGCCAGATTAGTTGGCAGCAGGAAGTGTCTCTGGGGTAGCAGGAGACGAGGGCTCTGGAGCCACCATCCCAGGGCCCGCTTCGGTCCACCTTTTCTCTGTTGGCCTCGGTCCTCTGTGCCTGACCTGCTGCAGACTCAGCAAGGCATTCAGCTCATTCTTGGGACTCCCTGAGGAAAAGTGCTGCCTCACCCACACTCAACCCTGCACTGCCCACTGAGGAGAGCTTTGAAACCCCTTGTCTGTGTTCTCAGAGAGGCGTTACCACCTCCCCTTGCCTAGAGGTGCTCTGAGAGACACTTGAGACTGTGCTCTTCTGGCAGGCAAGGGGAGGCCTCTCATGGCGTCCCTGGTCCCATTTGGCTTAGTCACAGGTCATGGCTGGAAACTGTCTTAGTCCAAACATATCCTGTCTCTCCTCTTCTCAGTTGCCTTCTGAAACAGTTGTCTTTCCTGACTCCAGATCTTCAATCATTCATTTTTTACCCGCTTGCTGCTGGTCTGCCCCTCCAGCTACATCTTGATTGATAAATTCATTGGCCACTTTTAAATTCTATTATCCTTGGCTTCTCCCAGCACTTGACACATTAACCTGCTCTCCTTTGTCACCTGGGCTGCTCTCTCCTGGGACATCTTCCCTTAGATCAGCATCCTTCTCAGAACTGGTGCCTCAGGCCTTTCTCCACTCCCCTTGTTTTCTTTCTGTTGCCCAAGGCAGAAATGCCAGTGTCATTTAGGGCCCCTCCTCTTCCCCACCACATCCTGCCATTGCTCACCCTTTCCCTTTATTCCTTGCCTGGACCACTCCACAGACTCCTAACCACTCCTTCCTTCCTTAATCTTTTCCTTCCCAATCATCTTCCAGATTGCACTGCCAGAGGTCTAATTCTAAGTTAAGAAATGCTTGTGTTACTTTTCAGCTGAAAACCTTATGACATGAGAGGGAATGTGGAAGTGTTGATTAAAGGGTAATAGTTTCAGATAGACAGGAGGAAAAGGTTTTGAGATCTATTGCACAGAAGGTGACCATGGTCCATAATA
This sequence comes from Hylobates moloch, assembly GCF_009828535.3. Classification (NCBI taxonomy): domain Eukaryota; kingdom Metazoa; phylum Chordata; class Mammalia; order Primates; family Hylobatidae; genus Hylobates; species Hylobates moloch. The sequence goes on from NW_026652283.1 coordinate 72,874,019, forward strand.
ATGTATTATATAGTTCAAAATAGCTGAGGGAGTACATTTCAAATGTCTCACCGTAAAAAACGGTAGGTAAGTGGAGATATGTTAATTAACTTGATTTAATCATGCCACATTGTATACATTATCAAAAATCACATTGTTCACCATAAATGCATGCTGCTGTGATTTGTCAATCAAAAATAGTAAATATTTTAAAAACTAAAAAAAAAGCCCTATGATGTCTGCCCACTATCTAAGGTATAAGTATTTTAACAATTGTTCATTCGTTTAAGCCACAGGTATTTACTGAGCATCTTTTATGAACTCTGTGCTGTTCTAATCATTGTAGATACAATGAAGAAGAGGTCCAGATAAATTTCTACCCTTCATGTAAATCACTGTTACAATCATCACAACCTGCACTTGACTAGCTTTTTGGCCATTTTGTCTTCCAGTCAGCCCTGGGAAATGACTTGGGGAGAGTTCTGTATTTTGTTGTACAAAGACGACATTGAATGTGTTCTGTTATGGGCTTTTTGTGTCTGTGCTCTCCACTGAACTGTGAGAAAAACACATTCTTACTGTTCTCTGCATCCTAATACACAACAAGTAATAAGTATCAAAAAATGTGGGTCTGACAAGTATTTAAAAAGCATCTGCGCTGGGTGATATGGGACACATGGAGACACCATAATTGGCTGTAGACGTTCACAGTCTCCTTCTCTCTCTACGGGGCCTGCTGGACATTTCAGCTCCACCCCCACATTCGGCTTCCTGAAGGGGCCTCCAGCCCAACCATGCCTCTGACTTGTCCTTCAAAATCATTTTCCCTGTTTCTCTGTCTTCCTCTCTTCCTTTTCTCCCAGTTCCTAACCTGTGGTCATTGTTCATTCAGCCTCCTTTCTACCCCACTCCCTGAGGAAAGAATTTCTTCCTTTTTTGATTCTGGGAGTTTTGGGGATTGAACAGATTTCACCTGGACATGTGGAGAAGCCAAGAAGAGAAGTTTGAGATGGCGGCCATCCTGTGAGACACAGAGTTAAAGAAGTTGGCATGTGGAATGCTGCCTGAGGCCAGCATTTGCTGGTGTGAGAGAAGGACATTGACAGTGATTAAGGCATAAACCCCATTTCATTTGCAAACTGAGTTCAAAATTATCAGGAAACTGCTACATGTCTTCTGTTTAAAATAATCTGTTTATGTTTTGTCGAAGTGTGTATTTAAGTGTTCAGAAAGAAAAAGGAGCTTATTTATTTAAGAAAAATTGAATGGAACATAAAAACATTGTTATTGTCACACATATATAGCATTAAGTTTTTGTTAATGTTTAAATAACTAGATTCTGCCCAGCTTCAGCTTGAATGTCATCTCCTTGGAGCAGCCTTTGGCCACTGTAGTTAAGTAGATCTTTCCTCTCATTCATAATCAACGTGTGTTTAAAAAAATAATCTGGAGGCTATTAGGCTGAGACGGCCCTAGCAATCTGGGATTCTACACAAGCAAACAGAAAACCAACTCAGAATAACTTAACCAGTCGGAAACCACCAGTTAATCTCCAAATGGGGAATTCCATTTAAGCCATCAAATATTTTCTTTCCTTCTTTTTATTTTGCATAGAGACAGGATCTAACTCTGTTGCCCAGGCTGGTCTCAAACTCCTGGTCTCAAGTGATCTTCTCACCTTGGCCCCCCAAAGTGCAGAGATTACAGGCATAGACCACCATGCCTGGCACACTTATTTGTTGGTTTACTTATTTATTGTTTATTTCCCTCACAAGATATTCAGCTCTATGAGGATAAGAACTATTTCTATATATTTTTTTCACAACTAAAAACCCAAAGGGTAAGAGTGTTTGGCTTATGATAGATACTTCAACATTTATTGAATGAATGGAAGAATGAATTGGAGTTGAGAATATTATTTCTTAAGATTTGAAGAGTATTAGTTTCAGACAGACAGGAGGAAAAGGTTTTGAGATCTATTGCACAGAAGGTGACCATGGTCCTTTTACAAGGATCTGGGGCCTACACCATTGTCTGTTTTCTCTTTCTGCTTTTGATGGAAAGAAGAAGGAAATTAAATCTTTATCCTAAGTTTCCTAGAATGCTCAACAGTTAGCAAAAGAAGAAGTTAAAATAAAAAATGTCATTTATGTTTTGTTTTGACAGCAAGCTGCTCTGCAGTGCTAGATAGGTTAATCTAGAATTTGAACCATATACAAATAACTGAACCAAAAGCAAAATGCAGGTGGGAGAGAAACTTTGAGCTTCTCTTTCTTTTTTATTACTCTCAGTTGATTAGCTCATTTCCTAGTTCATTCACAGAGAGGATTGACAAATATCACCCATTACACACAAAGCTTCCAATCAAGTAGTTAACGACTTATTTGGAAATATAAGTGGGCAGACAGGATCACAAGATATTTGGGAAAAGCCTCTAACATGAAAGACAGTCTCCAAACCAAATGAATCAGGGGAAAAAAAGAAACTTGGAAGAAAAGAGATAATACAGGGAGCAGGAGAAAATTAAATAAAATCCCTCAAACTAAATATTCTTAGAGACATATAAAAAGATTTTCACTTAAAAACAGAAACAGGGTGCCAGAATAAGAAAAACTGAAAAGTCAGAGAGTAAGAAAGAGCCCTAGTAACAATAAATACATACATAAAAAGCAGAAAACTTCTAAAATTCAATGGAAGTGTTGGAAAATCAAATGGAGAAACTCTCAGAAAGTAGAACTAAAGACAAACAGATGAAAATAAAAGAGAAAAGATAAGGCCATTAAAGAATCAGCCCAGGAACTCCAACCCCTGAATAACACGGTTCCAGAAAGGTACATGTCTTAGTCTATTTTGTGCTGCTATGCCAGAATCCCACAGATTGGGTAATTTATAAACAGTAGAATTTTATTTGTCTCGTGGTTCTGGAGACTGAGAAGTCCAAGATCAAGGGGCTGCATCTGGTGAGGACCTTTTTGCTGCATCATAACATAGTGGAAGGCATAACATGATCAGAAAGTGAGTGTGTGTGTGTGTGTGTGTGTGTGTGTGTGTGTGAGAGAGACAGAGAGAGAGGGGAGGGGGCTGAACCCATCCTTTGATTAGGAACTCACTCCCACAATAACTAACCCACTCCCAAGATAATGGCATTAACCTATTCATGAGGGCTCTTAAAGTTCCCACCTCTCAACTCTGTTGTACTGGGGATTAATAGAGGCAGCAGGACCAGAGCACCCTGTGAAAGACATTATCAACTACAGGAAAAACAAAGAATTGTTAGGAAGGAAATTGAATCATTGTACTCTACATGGCTCAAATGCGAATACTCATTGTCATAAATGTTAAATACAGTTTAGCAAAAAGCTATGTTACAACATACTCTGGCAGGATGGGCAGAAAGGCCTGTGTGTTGCTGAGTGGCTAAAGAGTGTGGAGGACAGTGGATAAGAGAGCCAAATATCTATCTCCATAGCAGGAAGTCAATGACTAACGTCTAAAATCAAGAAAGGGCAGAACAAATATATCATTTCCAAATATCAAGGAAGTATCAAGAGAAAAAACAAATAATTGACAGTGGTTGCCAGCACAGCAGTTCTGGGTGTAGTGTGGCAGAAGTCTGCTGTTTTTTTTTTTTTTTAAATTTATTGTGTCTTACGCTATTAGTCGAATTTTATAACTATATATATGTAGTATTTTGAAAAAAATTAAAATATTAGAAAGCACATGCACCAAGAGATGAAGAACAATAACAAAAAAGAGAACTCAAAGGTCTAAGAACTTGACTGGGTGGAAATGGGAGGATTTCAATGGGCCATGGGGTTCTACAGGAAGAGTGAATGGTTTAAACAAAGAGGCAGAGACTCATCAGTCAAATTTTAGTTGAAACAAAATTAGAGTTGAATATCTTTTCTCCAAATCTAGCTCCAATTATACATTCAACAAAATTCAACATTACTGACTAGTTAATATTTATGCTTATTTACAGATATAACAAAATCTCATAGCTAGGGAAGCGGTTCTGGGGCTGTCAGTGATCTTGCTTGTTGTTCCAGACAACTGTCATTCAGGGACTCCGGGTATCATGATCCTGAGAGCAAATGCACCATTGTTAAAGGCATAGACGTATAAATACAAACCTCTGCCACAGAGCACTATTCACTCTTTGCGTCTGAAGAGAACCAGAACCCCTTAACTCTTGGGCGGCAGCCTGCCATCTGAATGTGAAGGAGAAGGAAGAATTAGTACAATACCTATTTTTGAGCTCTTCAAGTCACCAGCATTTTGTAGGAGTGGAATGCTTCATCTCCTGGCCCCTAACCTCGGGGTAGCAAAATGAGAAGCTAATACCTGCTGGGAAAGGTCCCAAGATACTGAAAGCTCTGAGATTGCACTAGAAGGGAAGCGCTCAAATCCTGCCACTTACCCACAAAAAGCCAGGGAAGTGGGTGTCTACTGGAAATTGTTTTAGGTGTGAAGTATGAACTGTATGTATCTGAAGGCTTCCTGCCTTGGTGCTGCCAGATGCCCTTGCTGTGTGACAGGAGGAGGTGAGAACAGGTAGAAAGAGGAGGAAATGACTAACGACCCTCAGGAGCAGATCGATTACCACCCTATGAAAGAGTAAGTTGACAGCTCAGACTATGCAAAAACAAATTGTTGGAAAAGCCCCCTTCATTTTTCTTAGCCAAAAAGTAAACAGATTGCTACAATCTGGCATCTCTGTAGTTTTACCCACTCTCTCCACACCCCAAAGTACAGCCATTAAAGCCCCATGGTCACTACACATGTCTCCGTGTTGTGACCTTGCTTTTCTTTCTCCCCGAGGGGACTCGTTGACCTTTCTCCATCTGGCTCAATCTGTGTCAAGCTGCTTCTTGACCCATTTGTTTTTCCATCAGTTGTGAGCTCTTTGAAGTTAGGGGTCATGCTTTATCCATCCCTGCTTCTTGGCCATAGCACATAGTTGGTGCTCACTAAATACTTGCGGAGACACTTGTCAACGGAAGAAAAGCCAAGTTTTTAAAGAATTAAAGTTAGTTTTATTTAGTCTTACTGAGGTTGGCAACCCAGGAGAGTCTTTCAGAGAGTTTCTGTTAGACTGCTCCAAAGCAGTGTTTCAGCCTACAGCTTATACATAAGGTGACAGACATTCTGCCTGTGCTCAAAAGTTATGTAAGAGCAAAATTTCACCAAAGTTTGGGTGCAAGGGTACATCTAGTTATAGATTACAGAGGCATAATGATTAATCCTGTCAGCCATTATCTTATGTACAGCAAAAAGACAAAGGCCAGGATCATTGAATTTATCTTTTCTAAAAATGCAGTGCTTTAGGTAAGAGATGTGGTAACCTGGGCTCTATCCTTCTTAGCATCTTCAGGGCATCCTTCTGAAGGGCTGTCTGCAGTCACTGAGTCAGGGGCTTTGTGAAATTCTGCTGGCAGCTGAATGAGCAAACATGGCCTCTTATGTTTGCTACTTTGTCTTACAGAGTAAGTGAATGTAAAACAAAAACAAAAACAGAATGAATGAATGAAAGTCTCTGTGAGAGAAGCAACCTATCCATTTCTGTTTGCCTTTCCCACAGTTCTGGGTTTGGCTAGGGAGAGTTCACATCCCTGCTGATGTTTATTTTAAATTTCGAAGCAATAAGGAAATTCAAAAATGGACACAAAATTCAGGGGTATCTATTTCCTTTCTATTCATACACCTTATATTTTGCCTTCTAAGCTATTCTTTTCCTTGTATTCTTTTTAGACTCTCATTCAGATTATATTACCTCAATATTCTTCCCTTAGAAGACTTTAAGAAGCAGATTCCATTCAACAGTTTTACTCTACAGAAATATTGTGTGTAAGGCCGGGTGCGGTGGCTCATGCCTGTAATCCCAGCACTTCGGGAGGCCGAGGCAGATGGATCACCTGAGGTCAGAAGCTTGAGACCAGCCTAGCCAACATGGTGAAATCCCATTTCTACTAAAAATACATAATTTAGCTGGTTGTAGTGATGCACACCTGTAATCCCAGCTCCTCAGCTACACAGGAGGCTAAGGGAGGAGAATTGCTTGAACCTAGGAGATGGAAGTTGCAGTGAGCCAAGATTGCACCACTGCACTCCTGCCTGGGCAACAGAGTGAGACTCCATCTCAAAAAAAAATAAATAAATAAAAAGAAGAAGAAATACTGTGTGTTTTCCTCAGTGTTCATGAAGCTTAATGTGCAGGTATTTTCATAAGGTTCTATATTTTATTGAAAAACAGACAACAAAACAAGAAACAGACTAATAAAACGGCTGAATATGTGCACAGTTTGCCAGCTGGGCCAAGAGGAGGCAGCAGTGAGCTAACCCAGGGCTTGCTGTGTGGCTTGGAGGATCCTATTACCACCAGCCTGCATTGTGACCTTGCTTTCATTTTCTCTCTCTGAGATGAGGGAGTTAGACTACATGATCCTTAGAGTCTCTTCCAGCTCCAAAATTCTCTGTGTAAGTTTTAAATAGACGTTTGGGACTGATTTAGATCTGGGAAGAGAAAAGTGAAGGAGACAGACAAAAATTCCCTACGTTTATGAAGCTTACATTCCCATGGGGCCTTCCAGACCCTACGGTTGTCATAGTGGCGAGGAGGCTGTCCGGATTGGAGGGTATGAGGCTGGGTAGGAAGTCAGACTAGGGCTTGACCGGTAGGCATCAGACAGATCCAGGGACCAGGCAAAGCAGGAAATGAATGAAATTCACTGGGGCCAAGTGAGATGGGAGCAGGGAACAGGCTCTCTACAGGGCCAGGCAATCAGAGGGATTGTGCTGGGTCCCTAATTGACCAGGAGGAGACAGGCAGAGTTGGGCCTGCAGCACCTCCAGAACCAGAAAGTCCGTTTAGCAGCCTGACTCAGCAGGGCTTGCTTCTGCTCCTGGGGAGATGCACAGGTCCCAGCATGCAAGTGACTGGGAGGGAACATGGAGAACACAGCAAAGAGGAGGAGCTAGAAAGAGCACCAGAGGAGTGAGGGGAGGAACAGCTCGGAGCCTTATAGCTGACAAGCCTTCTGTAAGGGTGGCATGAATGAGTGAATGACACAGAGGGGAGTGTTTGCTACTTTGCTTGATCTGTGAGCACTGGTCAGCTGCCTCTTATTATATGCCTCAACTTTATAATGATATGATTAACTGCTATTCTCAGGTCTTCAGTTACTCTTTATACTTAAAGTTCCAGAGGCTCAGTTCTGAATGGAATCTATATAATTAGCCAGTAGTCTCTTTATGATGAAGTAACTTCTGTCAAAGGACTGTGATGTTATACTCTGCTGAACACTTTATGTGTATGATTATCTTTACCTTTAATCTCACTACAATCCTATGAGGTAGAAAGTATCTTTCACATTATAGAAGAGAAAACTGAGGTTCCAAGAAGCTAAGCATTTTGCTCATGGTCATAGGACTAAGAGAAGATACATGACGTCCAGAGTTGCTTTTCTCTTTCTCTTTCTCTTTCTTTCTCTTTCTCTCTCTCTCTCTCCCTCCCCCCTCCCCTCTCTGTATCTCTTTCTCTCTCCTCTCCAAGTTTTCAGGGTGGTGAAAGTAATGCAGATTAGGGACTAACCACTGTGGGTAGCTTGGGTTTTTTCTTCTTTTTCCCCTTTTTAATTACACATCCTTTCCTTTGGTTTTCCTGGTGCTCTAAGCCAGCTCACCCCTGGTTTTTTATTCTGCCTTGTTTGGGTTGGAGGTGGTATGCATGGAAGAGCAAAAGCAAAAACTTTAGGTAGCCTCAGCCCTAAAGTGGAGCCAGGATCCACACCACTGTCTCCTGTTAACTTCCTCGACCACTCAACCACTTGCCTTGCTGTCTGCCTGTCTTTGAAGTTTAGATCTTAGTGGTTAGCCTCTGGGCCTCACCTTCATCTCTCCCTGTCCTCATCTTGTTTGCTTTCTTCCCAGACTAACTCAGCTCCAGGATTGTCCCTTCTGGAAGCTATCCCATGGGGCGGTCCCAGCCTTATACAAGATCTACCTTGGCAGAGGGAAAACACCTCTTGGTCCTTGTCATGGTAAATTTTATGTGTCAACTTGACTGGGCTAAGGGACGCTCAGATACCAGATAAAACATTGTTGCTGGGTGTTTTCAGAGGACATTAGCATTGGAATCAGTAGACGGAGTAAAGAAGATTGCCCTCACCAATGAGGGCAGGTATCACACATCTATTGAGGAACTGAATAGAACAAAAAGGCAGAGAGGAGGGATAAGGAAGGACTTGTTAAAGATTACAAAATTATAGCTAGATAGGAGAAATAAGACGAATAAGTTACAGTGTTCTATACCACTCTAGGATGACTATAGTTAACAATAATGTACAGTTTTAGATAACTAGAAGGAGGATATTGAATGTTCCCAACACAAAGAAATGATAAATGTTTGAGATGACAAGTATGTTAATTACCCTTATGTTATCACTACAAATTATATGGCTCTAAACATCACTATGTACTCCATGAATATGTACAATTATTATTTGTCAATTAAAAATATATGCATACCATGGAATACTATGCAGCTATAAAAAAGAATGGGATTATGTTTTCTGTGGGAACATGGATGGTGCTGGAGGCCATTATCCTTTGCAAACTAACACAGGAACAGAAAACCAAATACTGCATGTTCTCACTTGTAAGTGGAAGCTAAGTGATAACTCATGGACACAAAGAAGGGAACAACAGAGACTGGGGCCTACTTGAGGGTGGAGAGTGGGAGGAGGGAGAAGAGCAGAAAAAAAATAATGATTGAATAGTAGGCTTAGTATCTGGGAGATGAAATAATCTACCTGACAAACCCCCATGACACGAGTTTACCTATATAACACACCTGCATATATACCCATGAACCTAAAATAAAAATAAAAATAAAATAAAAACAGAAAGGTGAAGGATGGAAGGAAATTAGTTTCTTTGCTTGAGCTGAGACATCCATCTTCTCCTCCCCTCAGACACTGACACCTCTGGTTCTTGGACTTTTGGACTCAGACTGAGGCTTACACCACTGGCCTCCTAATTCTAAGGTCTTCAGGCTTAAATGGAATTATACGACTGGCTTTCCTCGTTCTCTGGCTTGTAGACAGCAGATCATGGGACCTCCTTGACTTCCATAACTGTATGAGGCAATGCCTATAATAAATCTTTATACATGTATATATCTCCATCCTATTGGTTCTGTTTCTCTGGAGAACCCTGACTAATATAGAGTTTGGTACTGAGAGTGGTTCTACAGGAAACAATTTTAAGAATGGTTTTTCTGAATTGGCTCTGCAGTCTCTGGAATTGGCTCTCTAATCTGATTAGATTTAAAGATACTAATGACTCTATTTCTAGTAGTAAGGAAAGCAGTGATAGTCTGTGACATACACTATTTATATAGAGATAGGAAAAATATCCGCACTGAAGACTTCTAATCAACTTATATCTAATCACTTATATGAAGCAAGGAGCTCATTTACTCTGTATATGATACTTTTAAACATTTTTAGAAAATGAGAGAATATAATGACATTGGTTGGTTTCTCCTAATATCAATGGACAAAGTGGTGAAAGAAAGGGATGAGCTTGGGGATTTAAATTCCCCACTGGAGGCTGGGCCCAGTGGCTCATCCCTGTAATCCCAGCACTTTGGGAGGCCGAGGTGGATGGATTACCTGAGGTTAGGAGTTCGATACCAGCCTGGTCAACATGGTGAAAGCCCATCTCTACTAAAAATACAAAAATTAGCCAGGTGTGGTGGCAGGCACCTGTAGTCCCAGCTACTTGGGATGCTGAGACAAGAGAATTGCTTGAACCTGGGAGGCGGAGGTTGCAGTGAGCCAAGATGGTGCCACTGCACTCCAGCCTGGGTGACAGAGCAAGACTCCATCTCAAAAAAAAAAAAAAAAAAAAAAAAAAAAATATATATATATATATATATATCCCAACTGGAGCATGGCATAAATGACCTAAAAGCTTGTAGTGTGCCCTGAAGAAGAGATTTATCTCCTATAGCTGAAAGGCTGAAAACCAAATGCAGAACCTCATCCTGTGATTGGCTGAATTACAATACAAGTTGAACTCCCAAACTTGCAGGGTGTCTACTGTTAAAGTGATGGCATTCATTGGGAAAGAATGATATCCTGTAAGTTGAGAAAGAGACATTGGGAATACCATGATAGAGCTGGGGATATTCAGCCCCTATATGCTTATGAATCTTCTTTGCCAGTGGAAAAGTCCTCCTTCATCCCCAGTGAAAGTAGCCTCCCCACCCACAGTGGTCTTGGCCTTTCCACCTCCTTCTGAGGTGCAGCATTGCCAAAGAAAAGAGTAATGCCTTCCCCTAAGGCAACTGCCATGCAAAACACTGCTGATTCAGGACCCACTCTCCCCACCCCTCTTTGCTTTGAGACCTATAACTAAACTCAAGTTCCAGCAGGCCCCTAAAGATGAGGTACAAAGTGGGACCCATGAGGAGGTACACTATACTCCAAAAGAACTACATGAGTTTTCTAACTTATATAAGCAAAAATCTGGGAAACCTGTGGGAATGGATAATAATGGGGCAATGGTAGAAGGAAGATAAAGTTGGGTCTCACTTTATTTATTAGTTAATATGCTGACTAAGCAGAGATTCTACTTTTAGTGTTGCAGCTCATGATATTTGAAAGGGCCCAAGAGGTTGTCTGGTAGATTGAAATCATGGACCAAAAAGTTACCCACCGTGAGAATTGGAAATGCCTGACCTCCCTTATTTAGTGTAGAGAAAAGGATCAGAGACTTTGAGAGATTCGAATGTTAGAGTGAATATATTATTTAAGACTTACTCACCCACACTGGGAGTATCCAGAAGACGTAACTTTTATAAATTATGAGAAATAAATTTATGAGGGAGGCCCAGCATCCTTGGAGAGCTCCATGATCACTCTTCACTTTGATTAGATCTTACAGTGGGAACCACAGTCACTCAATTGGAAAACCTAAACACAACAGGAATAATTGGACCTTAGGTGGCAGGAGCCAAGTATGGTATTGAACCGCCAAAGGCAAAGTGGGAGTAGTTACCATAATAGACAGCAGAGTCAAAGCAGCCATCAGAATAGTCTGACTTGTGCAGACCTGTGGCACTAATGAGGTAATTATGGTGTTCCTAGAAGAAAAACAGATAGGAAGCCTACTAAATTCTTACTTGATTTGTACAAGAAAAAAAAATTTAGATCAAGTGAACAAAAGTTTAACTCAGTTCATAAAAACAGTCACAGTCCCTGAATCAATTCCCAGACTTGAGCCAGTTTACAGATCCAAAACCTCTTGAATAAGGGGGAGGCCGAGTTCTCTGGAGGAAGGACCCTGGTATACAACAGAATATTCATATTGTTAACCTTTCTCCCAGCCTTCTCCAAAAGGACCTACAGCCTTTAACTATGGTAACAGTGCATGGGGGAAAAGGAAATAGTCAGATCTTTTGAGAACTATTGGACACTGGCCCTGAACTGACACTGATTTCAGAAGACCAAAACATCACTGTGGCCCTTCGATCAGAGTAGGGACTTATGGAGGCCAAGTGTGTTTTAGCTCAGATCCATTTCCCAGTGGGTCCAGTGGGTCCCTGAGCCTATTCTGTTGTTATTTTCCTAGTTCCTGAATGCATAAGTGGAATAGACACACTGAGCAGCTGGCAGAGTCCCCACATTGGTTCCCTGACCTACGGAGTGAGGGCTGTTATGGTGGGAAAGACAAAGTGGAAGCCATTAGAAATGCCTGTACCTAGGAAAATAGTAAATCAAAAGCAGTACCACATCCCTGGAGGGACTGCAGAGATAGGTGCCATCACTGAGGACTTGGAATATGCAGGGGTGATGATTCCCACTACATCCTTGTTGCTCTCCTATTTGGCCTGTGCAAAAAACAGGTGAATCTTGGAGAATGACAGTGGATTATCATAGGTTTAACTAGGTGGTCACTCCAGTTGCAGCTGCCATACCAGATGTGGTTTTATTGTTTGAGTAATTAACATACTCCTTGGTATCTAGTATGTAGCTTTTGTTTTTAAATTGACAAATACCTTTTTTAATTTTCTTAAGGCAAATGCCTTTTTCTTCATTCTTATCCATAAGACCCACCAGAAACAGTATGCTTTTAGCTAACAAGGCTAGCAGTACACCTTCACTATCCTACCTTGGGGGAATATCAACTCTGTGGCCCTGTGTTATAATCAAATTCAAGGAAATCTTGATCGCCTTTCCCTTCCACAGGATATCACACTGGTCAGTTACATTCATGACATTATGCTGATTTGACCTAGTGAGTGAGAAGTGGCATATAGTCTAGACTTACTGGTAAGACTTCTGCACGTCAGAGGGTGGGAGATAAATCTGACTAAAATTCAGAGGCCTTCTACCTCAGTGAAATTTCTAGGGGTTCAGCAATATGGGGCAGACAGAGCTATCCCTTCTAAGGTGAAAGATAACTTGTTACATCTGGACCCTCCTGGAACCAAGAAAGAGGCACAATGCTGAGTGATCCACTTTGGATTTTTGAGACAACATATTCCTCATTCTGGCCCATTTACCTAGTGATTTAAAAAGCTTCCAGTTTTGGGTGGGGCCCAGAAAAAGAGAAGGCTCTGCAATGGGTCTAGGCTGCTGTGTAAGCTGTTTTACCACTTGGGCCACATGCTCCAGCAGATCCAATGGTGCTTGAAGTGTCAGCAGCAGACAGGGGTATTGTTTGGAGCCTTTGTCAGGCCTCTATAGGTGAATCACAGCACAGGCCTTTAGGATTTTGGAGCAATGCCCTGGAGTCAGCTGCAGATAACTACTCTCCTTTTGAGAAAGGGCACTTGGCCTATTACTGGGCCTTAGTAGTGACTGAATGTTTGACCAAACTACCATATGATCCTGAGCTGCCCATCTCAAACTGGGTATTATCTGATCCCCTAAGCCATAAATTTTGGCATACAAAGCAATAGTCCATCAACAGGTGGAAGAGTTATATACATAATGAGGCCAAGCAGGCCCTGAATGTACAAGTAAATTACATAAAGAAGTGGCCTAAATACCCATGGTCCCCATTCCTGCTACACTACTTTCTCTCTCCCAGTCTGAATCTATGGTCTCATGGGTAGTTCCATATGCTCAATTTACAGAGGGAGAAGATTGGAGAAGATTCAGGCCTGGAATACAGATGGTCCTGCGTGACATGCAAGCACCATCTGAAAGTGGACAGCTGTAGCACTGCAGCCTTTTCCTGGGATATCCCTGAAGGACAGTGGTGAAGGAAGATCCTCCTAAGTGTGCCAGACTTGAACAGTGCACCTGGTTGTGTACTTTGCTTGGAAGAAGATATGGCCAGATATATAATTATATACTGATTCATGGGCAGTAGCCAACACTTTGGCTGAGTGGGCAGGAACTTGGAAGGGTCATGGCTGGAAAGTTGGTGACAAAGAAATCTGGGGAATAGGTATCTAGATAGATCTCTCTGAATGTGCAAAAGGAGTGAAGATATTTGTGTCTAATGTGAGTACTTACCAAAGGGTGACCTCAGCAGAGGATGATTACAATAATCAAGTGGATAGGATGACCCATTTTATGGATACCAGTCAGCCTCTTTCCCCAGCCACCCCAATGGGCTCATAAAAAAAGTGGCCATGGTGGCGGGGATGGGGTTTTTCATGAGCTCAGCAACATGGGCTCCCGCTTACCAAGGCTTACCTCGCAATGGCCACTGGCTGTGTTCTCTGTCAGTAGCAGAGACCAACACTAGGTCCCCAATATGGCACCATGCTCCAAGGTGATGTCAGCTACCTTGTGGCAGGTTGAATACATTGGACCACTTCCATCATGGGGCAGTGTTTTGTCCTTACTGTAATAGACACTTCATCTAGATATGGATTTGCCTTCCTTGCATGCTATGCTTCTGCCAAAACTACCATCTGTGAACTTAAAGAATGTCTTATCCACCATTATAATATTCCACACAGTATTGCTGCTGATCAAAGAACTCATTACACAGCAGAAGATTGCAGCAATAGGCCCATGTTCTTAGAATTATCTGGTCTTGCCATGTTCATCATCATTCTGAAGCAGCTGGCCTAATAGAACAGTGGAATGGGCTTTGGAAGACTCAGTTACAGCATGAGCTAGGTGGCAATACTGTTTTAGTTTGTTCTTAATGCTATAACATAATGTCTTAGACTGAGTAATTTATTGACAACAGAAATTTATTGCTTACAGTTTTGGAGGCTGGGAAGTCCAAGATCAATATACCAGTAGATTCAGTGTCTGATGAGGGCTCTCTGCTTCATAGATGGCCCCTTGTTGCTGTGTTCTCACATGGTGAAAGGGACCAACTGGCCTTCTCAAGCCTCTTTTTTACAGGCACTAATCCCATTCATGAGGCTAGATCCCTGGTGACCTAATCACTTCCTAAATATTCTACCACTTAATACTATCATATTGCAATAGGTCCCAAATATGAATTTTGTTGGGATACCAACATTTAGACCATCACATACCTTGCAGGACTAGGGCAAGGTTCCCCAGAAGGTTGTGTCTATGCTTGGAATCAGCGTTCAACATATAGGGCTCTTTCTTCCAATAGCCAGTATTCATGGGTTGTGGAATCAAGGAGATGACAATTGGAGTGGCACCACCCACTATTAACCCCTAGTGACCCGCTAGCAAAAATTTTGCTTCCTGTTCTTGCAACTTTGTGTTTTGCTGGCCTCAATGTCTTAGCTACAGAGGGAGGAATGCTTCCACTAGGAGACACAACAGTGATTCCATTGAACTGGAAGTCAAGGCTGCCACCTGAGCACTTTAGCCTCCTCATGCCTCTGAATCAACAAGCAAAGAAGGGAATTTTGGTGTTGGCTGGGATAGTGATCCTGACTGCCAAGGGAGAAATTAGACTAGTATTTCACAATAGCAGGTAAGGGTCTGGAATACAAAGAGCGCCCTTAGGGGCATCTCTTAGTATTATCATGCCCTGTGATTAAGTTCAAAGGAAAACTATGACAATCCAATGCAGCCAGAACCGCTAATGGCCCAGGCCCTTCCGGAATGAAGGTTTGGGTCACCCTACCAGGTAAAGAACAAAAACCAGTTGAGGTGCTTGCTGAAGTTAAAGGAAATACAGAATGCGTAGTAGAAAAAGGTAACTGTAAATTTCAGCTACAACCATATGACCAGTTACAGAAGTAAGGACTGTAATTGTCATGGATATTTCCTCCTTATTTTGTTATGAATACAATTGTGTATGTATGTTAGGCAAATGTGTTTGCTTTCTTTCCTGTTGTCTTTTCTTATCATGTAACACAAGATGTATTAAATTTATACCAGTATTTAAGTATTGTTAATTTTACATCATAATATTTACGTTACAGCTATCAGGAGAAGAGTAAATATTACTCAAAGACTTTACCTCCTCTTCTGGGGAAGAGGCTAGTGTGTTTTCAGTTGCATGCAAGATTGTTGTATCATGCTAGATTGAATTATGGCCTTGTTATTCTCTTTATTTGGAGATTAAGTATGAGTTTTAGGAGATTGGTATAGGTGCCAAATTGACAAGGGGTGGACTTGTGATGATGAATTTCATGTGTCAACTTGACTGGGTTAAGGGATGCTCAGATAATTGGTAAAATATTATTTCTGGGTGTGTCTGTGATGATGTTTCCAGAAGAGATTTATTTTTGAATCAGTAGACTGAGTAAAGATCACCCTTACCAATGTGGGTGAGCACCACCCAATCAGTTCAGGGCCTGAATAGAACAAAAAAGGCAGAGGAAGGCCAGATGCAGTGGTGCACACTTGTAATCCCAGCCACTTGGGAGGCTGAGGCAGGAGGATCACCTGAGCTCAGGAGTTTGAGGCCAGCCTGGGCAACAAACAACTCCATATCAAACAAAACAAAACAAAAATGTAAAACAAACAAACAAAAAACCCCCCCCAAAAAAACAAAAACAGAGAATGAGCAAATTTGGTCTCTCTGCTTGAGCTGAGACACGCATTGTCTTCTGCCCTTGGGCATTGGTAGTCTCAGTTCTCTGGCTTTCTGGGTCATACTGAGAGTCACCCCATTGGCTTCCCAATTCTCAGGCTTTCCAAGTCATAAACTGAATTACTCCTCAGGCTTTCTTGGTTCTCCAGCCGCAGACGGAAGATCATGAGACCTCTTGGCCTCCCTAATGCATGAGCCAATTCCTATAACAAGTCTCCTTTTATATATATTTACAAATATCCTATTGGTTCTATTTCTCTGGAGAACCATGAGTAATACAACCCCCTATATATCTTATATATGCCTTTATTTTCTTACCTACCATTTTAGCTTGTAATGTCTGTTGATATCCCTGTCTCCCACTTGATTGTGAGCTCCTAGAAGTATGGGAAGCACATTGTAGACGCATAATAAGTTTTAATTGAAAGAAAAAATAACTTTTATAATTAGTAAAGACAAGCAGTACCAGCATTTATTTTAAAATAATATATTTTAAATAAATTAATCAATTAATTAATACTGCCTAGGGCAGTAATACATATGAGCTGAACAAAACAAAACAAAACAACCCACAAAACCCAACTAGACAAAAGACAATCTTGGTCTCAACTACCTCATCTATCAAATGGTTGTGTTTGTTATGAAGATTAAATAAATGTACATATGTATATACATGCACACGTATACATATATATTGTTTAGAACGATGATTGACATATTGTGACTGTGCTAAATATTAAATATTATAAATGATCATTTTATGGTTTATCAACTCTTCTCTGTTACTGGCTATATTCTTGACAGATTGCAATAAAGAGTATGCTTAGGACTATAGTCAGATAGAACTCCAAACATCTTTAAAATCTGTCTACAAGTACATGAACTGAGGAGGTTTGAAGTTCCTCCTTCCATCTTCTTGGGATGAAATGAGAGTGAAGTGGGCTGGGCTGCATCTTGGGCTGCAGTCTGTGATAGGCTGTCCCAACCAGGAGGGTCTTGCTCGTGGGTCTCCTCATGGAGGAGGATGATCCTCATGGGCCTGGATCCTCCTCATAGGCCTGGATATCTCTGAACATATGATGAACATTGCTTATGAAAAATTATTTGTAGGAAAATTGTGAGGCCTAAGAATGTTATTTTCTTTTAGTGATGGTCTTTGTTTGTTTCTGTAAGGTACTTGTGGGCACTTGTAAGCTTGGATCTCTTTAATCTAATACCAGTTTTGAGATTTTCTTGGCCCCATAAATGAATTAAACTGGTGACTTCTTGTTTACAAGAAGGATAAGTCTCCTAGGGTAAGTCTTTTGGGGTCCCAGGACCCCAAAATCATAGGAATCAAAATCATAGGAAAGCCTATGATTCAAGATTGCATTTTTATAAGCTATTTATAATATCTTTGATGCCAGATTTTTCATCTCTTTTGAAACTTCTTCCTATATTCTGGGAGTGTTCCCATAGCAATTTCTTCTTTTTCCTCACTGTAATTTAAATTTAATGTTATATCAAGTCTTTTTTCTTTCCTATGATTGTATGTATTGTTGTTTTCTTCCACTCATCTTATGTTGGGCCTATTCCTGTATAAAGATTTCCTGGACCACTTCAATTCCTTAAGATATGAGTAGATAAAAACTGAGTGAATATTTTCTTAAAAAACTCTTAACTATGCCATACGAGAGGCTCTTCCTAAACATGTATGACATGATAGAGATGTCTTTTGTACTATCCTTTATTTTTTTTTGCGTTTCACAAATATATATAATACTTTTAAAAGTCAGAAAGTTGGCCAGGCACAGCGGCTCAAGCCTGTAATCTCAGCCCTTTGGGAGGGAAAGGCAGATGGACTGCTTGAACCCAGGAGTTTGAGACCAGCCTGAGCAACCCTGTCTCTACAGAATATGAAAAATTAGCCAGTCATGGTGGCATGTGCCTGTAGTCCCAGCTACTTGTAAGGCTGAGATGGGAGGAATGCTTGAGCCCAGGAAGGTCAAGGCTGCAGTTAGCTGTGATTGTGCCAGTGCACTCTAGCCTGGGTGACAGATTATGAGACCCTATCTCAAAAAAAAAAAAATAATAAATAATAATAATAAAGAAAGTTGAGAAGTCAAAAAAGGGAAAGATATGTAGAATCCAGTTATGATTATGCATATATGAGTATCTTGAGCATTAATGTAGATCAAAGTTTATGTATCTACTCATCAATATACATCAAACTCCTGCACTGGACAATGACCATCACTAAGATTCTACAAAATACTTTTAGAATAAATTCAGCAAAGTTGCAGGAGATAAAACCAACACACAAAAATAAGTTGTGTTTCTATATACTAATCTATATACTAATAAAGAACAATTCTTCAAGGGAATTTAAAAAAATTCCAGAGGAGGTTCCAAGATGGCCAAATAGGAACAGCTCCAGTCTGCAGCTCCCAGAGTGAGCAACACAGAAGACGGGTGATTTCTGCATTTCAAACTGAGGTACAGGATTCATCTCACTGGGGATTGTCAGACAGTGAGTGCAGCCCACAGAGCAGGCGGGGCATCGCCTCACCCGAGAAGTGCAAGGGGTTGGGGAATTCCCTTTCCTAGCAAAGGGAAGCCGCCATGACAGACGGTACCTGGAAAATCGGGACACTCCCACCCTAATACTGCGCTTTTCCAACGGCCTTAGCAAACGGCACACCAGGAGATTATATCCCACACCTGGCTTGGAGGGTCCCACACCCACGGAGCCTCACTCACTGCTAGCACAGCAGTCTGAGATCAAACTGCAAGGCAGCAGCAAGGCTGGGGAGGGGTGTCCGCTATTGCTGAGGCTTGAGTAGGTAAACAAAGCAGCCGGGAAGCTTGGACTGGGTGGAGCCCACCACAGCTCAAGGAGGCCTGCCTGCCTCTGTAGACTCCACCTCTGGGCGCAGGGCATAGCTGAACAAAAGGCAGCAGAAACTTCTGCAGACTTAAACGTCCCTGTCTGACAGCTTTGAAGAGAGTAGTGCTTCTCCCACCATGGAGTTTGAGATCTGAGAACGGACAGACTGCCTCCTCAAGTGGGTCCCTAACCCCCAAGTAGCCTAACTGGGAGACACCTCCCAGTAGGGGCCAAATGACACCTCATACAGCTGGGTGCCCCTTTGAGACGAAGCATCCAGAAGAAGGATCAGACAGCAACATTTGCCGTTCTGCAATGTCTGCTGTTCTGCAGCCTCCGCTGGTGATACCCAGGCAAACAGGATCTGGAGTGGACCTCCGGCAAACTCCAACAGACCTGCAGCTGAGGGTCCTGACTGTTAGAAGGAAAACTAGCAAACAGAAAGGACATCCACACCAAAACCCCATCTGTACGTCACCATCATCAAAGACCAAAGGTAGATAAAACCACAAAGATGGGGAGAAACCAGAGCAGAAAAGCTGAAAATTCTAAAAATCAGAGCGCCTCTTCTCCTCCAAAGGAACATAGCTCCTCACCAGCAATGGAACAAAGCTCCTCACAGCAATGGAACAAAGCTGGACAGAGAATGACTTTGACGAGTTGAGAGAAGAAGGCTTCAGACAATCGGTAATAACAAACTTCTCCAAGCTAAAGGAGGATGTTCCAACCCATCGCAAAGAAGCTAAAAACCTTGAAAAAAGATTAGACGAATGGCTAACTAGAATAAACAGTGTAGAGAAGTCCTTAAATGACCTGATGGAGCTGAAAACCATGGCACGAGAACTACATGACAAATGCACAAGCTTCAGTAGCTGATTTGATCAAGTGGAAGAAAGGGTATCAGTGATTGAAGATCAAATGAATGAAATGAAGCAAGAAGAGAAGTTTAGAGAAAAAAGAGTAAAAAGAAACGAACAAAGCCTCCAAGAAATATGGGACTATGTGAAAAGACCAAATCTACATCTCGTGTACCTGAAAGTGATGGGGAGAACGGAACCAAAAAAAGTCCAGGACCAAACGGATTCACAGCCGAATTCTACCAGAGGTACAAAGAAGAGCTAGTACCATTCCTTCTGAAACTATTCCAATCAATAGAAAAAGAGGGAATCCTCCCTAACTCATTTTATGAAACCAACATCATCCTGATCCCAAAGCCTGGCAGAGACACAACAAAAAAAGAGAATTTTGGACCAATATCCCTGATGAATATCGATGCAAAAATCCTCAACAAAATACTGTCAAACCAAATCCAGCAGCACATCAAAAAGCTTATCCACCATGATCAAGTTGGCTTCATATCTGGGATGCAAGGCTGGTTCATCATATGCAAATCAATAAACGTAATCTATTCACATAAACAGAACCAATGACAAAAACCACATGATTATCTCAATAGTTGCACAAAATGCCTTCAACAAAATTCAACACTCCTTCATGCTAAAAACTCTCAATAAACTAGGTGTTGATGGAACATATCTCAAAATAATAAGAGCTACTTATGACAAACCCACAGCCAATATCATACTGAATGGGCAAAAACTGGAAGCATTCCCTTTGAAAAACAGCACAAAACAAGGATGCCCTCTCTCTCCACTCCTATTCAACATAGTATTGGAAGTTCTGGCCAGGGCAATCAGGCATGAGAAAGAAATAAAGGGTATTCAAATAGGAAAAGAGGAAGTCAAATTGTCTCTGTTTGCAGATGACATGATTGTATATTTAAAAAACCCCATCATCTCAGCCCAAAATCTCCTTAAGCTGATAAGCAACTTTGGCAAAGTCTCAGGATACAAAATCAATGTGCAAAAATCACAAGCATTCCTATACACCAAGAACAGACAAACAGAGAGCCAAATCATGAGCGAACTCCCATTCACAACTGCTACTAAGAGAATAAAATACCTAGGAATACAACTTACAAGGGACATGAAGGACCTCTTCAAGAACTACAAACCACTGCTCAAGGAAATAAAAGAGGATACAAACAAATGGAAAAACACTGCATACTCTTGGATAGGAAGAATCAATATCATGAAAATGGCCATACTGCCCAAAGTAATTTATAGATTCAATGCTATTCCCATCAAGCTACCACTGACTTTCTTCACAGAATTGGAAAAAACTCCTTTAAATTTCTTATGGAATCAAAAAAGAGCCCAAATAGCCAACACAATCCTAACCAAAAAGAACAAAGCTGGAGGCACATGCTGTCTCACTTCAAACTATACTACAAGGTTACAATAACCAAAGCAGCATGGTACTGGTACCAAAACAGATATATAGATGAATGGAACAGAACAGAGGCCTCAGAAATAACACCACACATCTACAACCATCTGATCTTTGACAAACCTGACACAAACAAGCAATGGGGAAAGGATTCCTTATTTCATAAATGGTGTTGGGAAAACTGGCTAGCCATATGCAGAAAACTGAAACTGGACCCCTTCCTTACACCTTATACAAAAAATAAAGACTTAAACATAAGACCTAAAACCATAAAAATCCTAGAAGAAAACCTAGGCAATATCATTCAGGACATAGGCATGGAAAAAATGACTAAAACACCAAAAGCAATGGCAACAAAAGCCAAAATTGACAAATGGGATCTAATTAAACTAAAAAGCTGCTGCACAGCAAAAGAAACTACCATCAGAGTGAACAGGCAACCTACAGAATGGGATAAAAATTTTGCAATCTACTCATCTGACAAAGGGCTAATATCCAGAATCTATAAAGAACTTAAACAAATTTATAAGAAAAAATCAATTCCATCAAAAAGTGGGCAAAGGATATGAACAGACACTTCTCAAAAGAAGACATTCATGCAGCCAACAGACACATGAAAAAAATGCTCTTCATCACTGGCCGTCAGAGAAATGCAAATAAAAACCACAATGAGATTATCATCTCGCAGCAGTTAGAATGGCGATCATTAAAAAGTCAGGGAACAACAGGTGCTAGAGAGGATGTGGAGAAACAGGAACACTTTTACACTGTTGGTGGGACTATAAACTAGTTCAACCATTGTGGAAGACAGTGTGGCAATTCCTCAAGGATCTAGAACTAGAAATACCATTTGACCCAGCTATCCCATTACTGGGCATATACCGAAAGGATTATAAATCATGCTGCTATGAAGACACATGCACATATATGTTTACTGCGGCACTATTCACAATAGCAAAGACTTGGAACCAACCTAAATGTCCATCAATGATAGACTGGATTAATACATATACACCATGGAATATTACGCACATATATACCATGGAATACTATGCAGCCATAAAAAAGGATGAGTTCATGTCCTTTGTAGGGACATGGATGAAGCTGGAAACCATCATTCTGAGCAAACTATTGCAAGGAGAGAAAACCAAACACTGCATGTTCCCACTTATAGGTGGGAACTAAATAATGAGAACACTTGGACACAGGGTGGGGAACATCACACACCGGGGCCTGTCATGGGATGGGGGGAGGGAGGAGGGATAGCATTAAGAGATATACCTAATGTAAATGACGAGTTAATGGGTGCAGCCCACCAACATGACACATGTATACATATGTAACAAACCTGCATGTTGTGCACATGTACCCTAGAACTTAAAGTATAATTAAAAAAAAATTCCATGTACAATGGCATGAAATTTTTTAAAATCCCATGTACAATGGCATCAAAAAGAAAAAATACTTAGGAATAAACTTAACCAAAACAATAAAAAGAAAAATATATAAAAAAACAAAAAAAATTTTAAAAATTAAAAAGAAAAACTTAACCAAGAAGGAGTAAGACTTGTACACTGAAAACTACAAAACATTGCTGAAAAAAAATTAAAGACACAAATGAATGGAAAGATATCCTGTATTCATGAATTGGAAGCCTTAATATTATTGAGATATTAATATTACCCAAAGCAATCTACAGATTCAATGCAATCCCTATGAAAATATCAATAATCCTTTTTTTTGGAGAAATAGAAAAATCCATCCTAAAATTCATATGGAATCTCAAAGGACCACGAATAGACAAAACAATCTTAAAAAAGAAGAAAGTGGAAGGGTCATACTTCCTGATTTCAAAACTCACTCCAAAGCCACAGTAATCAAAATGGTGAGGCAGTAGCATACAGACAAATGGAATAGAGGAGTCCAGAAATAAATCCTCACATACACAGTCAAATAGTTCTGGACAAGGGAGCAAACACCATTCAATGGGGAAAGGACAGTCTTCAGCAATGGTGCTAGGAAAAACTAGATATCCACATGTGAAAGAATAAAGTAGGGCCCTGACCTTATACCATATAGAAAACTTAATTCAAAATAGATCAAAGACCTAAACATAAGAGCTAGAACTAGAAAACTCTTAGAAGAAAATACAGTCCGATGATCAGACTTGGCAATGATTTCTTTGATAGGACACCAAAAACACAGGCAACCAAAGAAAACAGATAAAATGGACTTCATCAAAATTAAGGACTTTTGTGCATCAAAGGACACTATTATCAAGAGAGTGAAAAAGTAGCTCACAGAATGGGAGAAAATAGTTGTGAATCATGTATCTGATAAGGGATTATCATACAAAATATGTAACTCCTACAACTCAACAACAAAAAAACCCAAAAAACCTGACTAAAATGGGCAAAGGATCTCAACAGACATTTCTTCAAATATATGCAAATAGTCAATAAGCATGTGGGAAAACGTTCCACATCACTAATCACTGGGAAATGCAAATCAAAACCACAATGATACCATTTCACAACCACTGGGATGGATACTGTCAATAAATCAGTAAGTAAGTGTTGGTGAGGATGTGAAGAAATTGGAACACAGTGCACTGCTGATAGAAATATACAATGGTACAGCTGCTGTGGAAAGCAGTGTAATAGTTTAACACAAAATTACAAAATTAAAATTGGTAAAAATTTTAACATAAAAAATTAAACAAAAAATTATCACACAATCCTGCAATTCCACTTCTGAGTACACACCCAAAAGAATTGAAGCAGGAACTGAAAAAGATTATTTATACACCAATGTTCACAGCAGCATTATTCCCAATAGCCAAAAGGTAGAAACAATCCAAATTTCTATCCATGGATTAATGGATAAAGAAAACATGGTATATACATACAACAGGATGTTATTTAGCATTAAAAAGAAATGAAATTCTGACACATGCTACAGTATGGGTAAACCTTGAGGACATTATGCTAAGTGAAATAAGCCAGTCAGAGGCTGAGACAGGCGAATAACTTGAACCCAGGGGTTCGAGGCTGGAGTGCAACATGACTGTGCCTGTTCAGTCTGGGTAACAAAGTGAGACCCCCAACTCTTTAAGTTATAAGTAGAACAAAACTTCGTTAGCATTTGTTCTATTGTCAGTCACTATTCTAGGCACTTTATATGCATTTCCTTATGCTTTACAGGCTTTGGTGACTGCCTACAACCAAACTTCTTTCCCTCCCAATTATATGGAGAGGCTAACTAGATATTCAAATAATATAAATAGTTGTGGCTACAGCTGGGATTTCTGAAAACAACTGCTCTAAGGTATTTGAGAAGAGGGCTTTTTTGTTACACAGCAAATTCCTTTTCCCTCAATAACATCTCTCCAGTTTTGTACCACATTCACATACAAATACATAAAAACTGATTTTTTTTTTTTTTTTTTGAGATGGAGTCTTGCTCTGTCGCCCAGGCTGGAGTGCAGTGGTGCGATCTCGGCTCACTGCAACGTCCGCCTCCCAGGTTCAAGCAATTCTCCTGCCTCAGCCTCCAGAATAGCTGGGACTACAGGCACGCGCCACCATGCCCAGCTAATTTTTGTATTTTTAGCAGAGACAGGGTTTCACCATGTTGGCCAGGATGGTCTCGATCTCATGACCTCGTGATCCGCCCACCTTAGCCTCCCAAAGTGCTGGAATTACAGGCATGAGCCACTGCGCCCGGCCAAAACTGCATTTAAATAGTAAAAAAAATGAGCCGATAATCATACTCTTTTAACTCTTGGTTGTCCAGTCCTGGATATAGCATATGTTTCATTTTCTAGTCCTTCTCCCATCATCAACCCCCACAACTTTTGATTCCAAAAATTTTTTAAATAACTTTATTGGGTTTTTTTAGTTATTTAAAAAAAGATACACATGAGGAATAAAAGTAAAATTCTAAATCCCCCAACCAACTGAATGGATCATCTCTTGGCCAAGGACCCCAAAGTGCCTTGAAAACTGAGTTCTTGGCCATGAGTGGATAGGGAAATCAGACACACCACATTATACCTCCTCCCTCCCTGGCTAACCACTATTTAGCCTAAGGGCTAAACAGAAACCAGCCCTTCAGAAGATGCCAGCACTGATACCAACCAACCACCTGATGCTTCTGGCCAAAAGGTTTTTGTGTCCTCTGCTTCACTCTTTGATGTCAGAGGGCTGAAAACTCTACCCTTGGATCATGCTAACACTGCCATTTTTTGTACATGGAACCCATGAAGGGGCATAAAACTCAATTGTGCATGCGTGTTTCTCCTTTTATAAATATTCATGACCCCTCCTATAGCTTATTAAATATGTATATTCAGCCACTTCACTCAGCATAAATTCCTGTTCCCTTCCCCGACACCTTGAAGTTTCTGGCTCCTGGTTGGCCGAAGGCTATGCTTCCCAGCCTGTCAGAATGGCCATGCTGCAGGTTGCAACCGCTGATGAGAAATAAAGTTCTCCTTTCCAAATTCATGAGCCTCGTCATTTCATCAGCTGACAAATACTATCATTAAAAAATATATACAAAATATTTTAAAACCTAAATGTCACCTCAAATGGTTCTTTACTTGCATTAACAATCATGGTATGGATTATCCCCAGATAATAAACGACCTAAAAAGCCATGCAAATTAAGAAATAAATTATATATTGACATTGAACTGAAAATTTGGCAACTGAAATTATTTAACATTTTTAGTTATTACAGATTTTTTATCCTGATGTTGAAAAGTAAATAAGCCAACAACAGATCCTCACCAACTTCATGAAAACTTAGTTTTAGCTACAGCTTTTAACGGTGTCTGCATACAACTTCTAAACTTTACACACTTAAAATTATCACCCAGAGCTACAGAATTTTCCAAAATGAGTTCTACCAAGACAACCTTATTGCCTTTTCAGTCAAAGTGCTTTTGGGATTGTGGGCAAATGCAATTCAGATTTCATCCTTTTGTTAATGTAAAATTATTAACAGACAACAAAAGTATTCAATGTAGGCAAGTCAGCTCTACATGAAGCAGAATAGACAGCCATGAAAAAATTTAACTTGAAGGCGTTCTATAAGAAATTTACCTAATTAGGCCATAGTGCCAAAAATTTCTACCACCAGAATCATCGCTTTAGGAGAATCATCCCTTTAGGTTACTACATTATTTTCAGAATACATTTGCTAAAATGTAAATGTTCACAAGGAGGAAGGGATAATAAATGTAAAAAAGAAATGAAGGCAAATGAAGCATAATACACTCAAGTAAAAATTAACTGATAACTAAAAATGAGGACTTAGATTCTCTCCTTCAAGGAAAATAGGTTAGAGGTCAAATACTAAAAGGTTTAAATATCCAAAGTACTGACACTTAGGACTTAACCTCTAAAGTCTGACTAGCTCTAAGTAGTGAATGCCCCATCAGCTTGGACCACCATAACCTGGCTACGAGATTGTGATAGAATGCTTGAAGAGCTAGCAGAAGTGTAAAAATAAATAGAAAAAGTGACACTGTTTCTTCACCCAAAATTAACCACAGATAAAATTTAAAAATCACAAAAGCACTACACAACGCAAACTTGGCATATGCGTATATTTGATAACTAAACACGCATAGTGGCAGAGTTTTGTATTCATTTCAAAAATTGCACAGCTCTTTTATAAGACTCTAAAGGGAGCCTCTACACTCACCTAACGACATAACGAGACAACTCGCAGAATGTAAATAGAGACCAGTTGAGGTCATAATTAAATGAAAAATAACACTGTTTTAAAATACCATATGAGCCAGGCCCAGTGGCTCATACCTACAATCCCAGCTACTCAGGAGGCCAAGGTGGGAGGATCGCTTGAGGTCAGAAGTTTGACACCAGCCTGGGCAACACAGTGAGACCCTGTCTCTAAAAAAAATTTTTTTAAATTAGCTGGGCATGGTGGAGTACACCTGTAGTACCAGCCATTTGGGAGGCAGAGGCAGGAGGATCCCTTTAGTCCAGAAGTTCAAGGCTGCAGGGAACTATGTTTTCACCACTGCACTCCTGCCTGAGCAACAGAGCAAGACCCTGTTTCTTTTTTTTTAAAAAAACACACATACAAAAAACCCAACAATATGACAAGTTTTTTTTAAATAGGCTGGGCGCGGTGGCTTATGCCTGTAATCCCAGCACTTTGGGAGGTCGAGGCTGGCAGATCACGTGAGGCCAGGAGTTCGAGACCATCTTGAGTAATGTGGTGAAATACCATCTCTACTAAGAATACAAAAAAATTAGCTGGCCATGGTGGTGAGTACCTGTAGTCCCAGCTACTCGGGAGGCTGAGGCAGGAGAATCGCTTGAGCCTGGGAGGGGTAGATTGCAGTGAGCTGAGATTGTGCCACTGCATTCCAGCCTGGGCAACATGGGAGAAACTCTGTTTCAAAAAAAAAAAAAAAAACAACTTTTTTTTTTTAATAAGCTTTAAAAATAAATTCTATAATCTGAACACTGCTTAGTATTTTAAAAATTGCAATTAAGATGTCTTACCCTAGATTGCAATTAAGATGTCTTACCCTAGATTGGTCAAGAATTTGATGTTTTTCCCATATTATTTTATCACTTTCAGATTTTTTCCAAGGATCATTCCATTTTTCAGAAACTTCTTTTTCTTCTTTAAAGCAACCTGTTCATCTGTAAATAATGTCCTTTTTAAAAAAATGTACAAAAACTGTAAAAACAGAACCATGTAAACAAATCCTGACCTTCTTAATGCAGATACCAACACAGATCTAATCAAAACTCTTTTTTAGGAAGGAGATTAACTCACAAAGTGGAGAATAATTTTTTAGGGACATAGAATAAGAAAAAATTTAATCAGAACCAAAGTTAAGTATGGTACAATTTTATTATCACAATTACCAATAAGGAGCAGTTTTACTGGAATAACTTATTTTATACTTTGTCAATTATCATGAGGTTCTAGTTTCCTGTAATGTTCATTCAATTATTATTAAGAGAATTAAAAGCTAGAATTCTGAAGTAGAGAACTATGGGTTAAAATTCAAGTTCAACAACTTCCCAGCTATGTGACTGTTAGCAAACTGCTGGTAAGCTTTTTTTTTTTTTTTTTTTAATATAGAGTCTCGTTCTGTCAGCGGGCTGGAGTGCAATGGCGCGATCTCAGCTCACTGCAATCTCCGCCTCCCAGGTTCGAACTATTCCCCTGCCTCAGCCTCCTGAGTAGCTGGGGCTACAGGCGGCACCACCACGCCCGGCTAATTTTTGTATTTTAGTGGAGATGGGGTTTCACCATGTTGGCTAGGATGGTCTCTATCTCCTGACCTTGTAATCCACCCGCCTTGGCCTCCCAACGTGCTAGGATTACAGTCGTGAGCCCACCGCACCTGGCCAACTGCTGGTAAGCTTTCTAAGCCTTGGTTTCTTCTATAAAATGGGGATAATAATAGTGCCTATCTCAATATAGGGCTTGGCACAAATATTCAATAAATGTTAGCTATTATTTCTTAATTGCTAACAAGTAAAAAACATAAAACCCTGTGTCTGAGAGATATAGTCAAAACTAACCCCTCAATCAACAGTAGTTCTTTAAATACAAAATTCAATGTTGTATAAATTTAAATTCCAAGAATGTTACTGGAAGCATGACTTAAATAGAGGCACTTTACTGAGACAAGTTAAAAAAAACAGTAAACTGATTTTTAAAATAATTAAAGCATAAGGCCAGGTGTGGTGGCTCACAACTGTAATCCCAGCACTTTGGGAGGCCAAGGCAGGTGGATCAAGGCCAAGGCAGCTGAGGTTAGGAGTTCGAGACCAGCCTGGCCAATATGGTGAAACCCTGTCTCTACTACAGATACAAAAAGTAAGTTGGGCATGGTGGCGGGTGCCTGTAATCCCAGCTACTCAGGAGGCTGAGGCAGGACACTTGAACCCAGCAAGCAGAGGTTGCAGTGAGCTGAGATGGCGCCATTGCACTCCAGCTTGGGCAACAAGAATGAAACTCTGTCTCAAAACAACAACAAAAATGATTAAAGCACAAAATATTCCGGTCATTTCCAAGTAGTTCCATCTTATTTCAGACATTTGGTATTGCATTTTGATGTGGAATGTGCTGAAAGAAAATATTTAAAGATGAAATTGTGATATAAACACACATCAAGACCGCCAAACCTTCTGATACTGCTAACGTAAGTTTAATCTCTTCATTCTTCTTTTACCTTGATGATACAGTTTGGATATTTGTCCCCTTCAGATCTCATGTTGAAATGTGATTCCCCAATGTTGGAGGTGGGGCCTAAGGGGAGATGTTTGGGTCACAGGAGATGAATCCCTCATGAATGGCTTGGTGGCATCCCCTTGGGATGATGCTTGAGTTCTCACTCTGTCAGTTCACACGAGAGCTGGTTGTGTAAAAGAGCCTGGCATCTCTCTTGCCATGTAAAATGCCTGCTCCCCCTTTGCCTTCCACCATTAGTAGAAGCTTCCTGAGGCCTCACCAGAAGCCGAGCAGATGCTGGTACCATGCTTGTACAGTCTGCAAAACTGTGGGCCAAATAAACCTCTTTTCTTTATCAATTATTGTCTCAGGTATTCCTTTATAGCAACACAAAACAGACTAACACACTTGACTTCCAGCATCAATTCACTCCTTATTTCTGCTGCTTCTCTCTTTTTTTCTGTAGAGATGGGGTCTCACTCTGTTGCTCCAGCAGGCTCATGTTGAACCCCTGGCCTCAAGCAATCCTCCCATCTCGGCCTTCCAAAGTGCTGGGATTATATGTGAGCCACTGACCTGGTTTTGCTTATCTCTTTTTCTAAATCATCTATCCCAGCCAAGTTAGTGACAGCCTCACAAGACTTTCTAGTTTTTCAACTAGGGTGAAGCCCATCTCATGCCTTTAGCATAGCTATTCTTAGGAAATACAACTGTTATGTCACACATTTTGCAAACTGTGATACGCAGACCCCAAATTTAGTTGAAGAAGTAATGGATATTTCCTAGTCACTAATGAAATTTCAAGAAATTATAGATTTTTCTGTTATAAGGTCCAAAGCTGAAAGAAAGCAATAAGCTTATTTCTGTCTAGAATACATACTGTCTGATACAACAACGATTATTCTTCATTAGAATATTTTGGTTATTTTAAAAAGTGAAATCAATTAGTTTTTAGTAAAACCATACTTAAAGGCATAGGATGTCTGCTATGAAAAATTATAAAAAAGGATTTCCAGGAAATGCGAAAAGTTTACAAATCTTTGACCTTACAAGGGCTGCAGAATGTACTGATGACATTAATGTTTTTGGTGCCCACTTCAGAGTAACAGACACGACCTAAGGCATTATGAAACCACAAAGTTTCTTAAGCATTTGTAGAGAACTACTCTAGATGTCAAATGTTATAAAATACGACTTTCGATAATATCATACTAAAAGATATACAGTAGGCCCTCCATATCCATGGGTTCCATATGAGCATCTGTGCATTTTGGTACCCTGAAGTGGGAAGACTATCCTTGAACCAATCTCTCATGGATACTGAGGGATAACTATACTTTAAAGGAAACTACAGTGTTTTACCCCAAAATATATTAATTTGACACATTTCAAGATGGCTGTTCAGAGGGCCTACAAACAGAAGTAGCCTTGCAAAGCTGTCTTTTGTGGGGAAGATTTGCATCTGTACATAAAATCTGCATTGACGCAGCCAGGCTTTCTCTGAGGATTCTCCCCTGTCCAGATCTAGGATAAATTAACTGAGTCTGACACCTTTAAAGGTCTGAAAGAAACATTTATCATCTGTTCTCTGAAGGCTACTACCTTTGAGGTCTCATGTACATAATAAAACCACTTTTGGCTGGGCGTGGTGGCTCATGCCTGTAATCCCAGCACTTTGGGAGGCCGAGACAGGTGGATCACAAGGTCAGGAGATCGAGACCACCCTGGCTAACGCAGTGAAACCCCGTCTCTACTAAAAATACAAAAAAATTAGCCGGGCGTGGTAGCCGGTGCCTGTAGTCCCAGCTACTCAGGAGGCTGAGGCAGGAGAATGGCGTGAACCCAGGAGGTGGAGCTTGCAGTGAGCCGAGATCACACCACTGTACTCCAGCCTGGGCGACAGAGCAAGACTCCGTCTCAAAAAACAAAACAAAACAAAACAAAAAAACACTTTTACTGGCCAGATTGCTCTCCTCCCCCTCCCATAATCTGTTTTGCCACGCTCCAACCCCTATTCTTTCTGTAACCTCAACATGGTGGACAAGGGTCAGCCATCTGGCCATTTATTTTAGTTTTTATATTTTGTAAAACTTCCATGCATGTTAATAAATTTGTATGCCTTTTATTAATTTGCCTTTTGTCAGCTGATTTTTCAGCAAACCTTCAGAGGGCAAAGGGGAAGTTTTCCCTTGGCCCCTAAACTTCATCCTCAATACATATTCTTTTTTATTTATTTGAGATAGAGTCTTGCTCTGTAGCCCAGCTGGAGCGCAGTGGCACGATCTCGGCTCGCTGCAACCTCTGCCTGCCAGGTTCAAGCGATTCTCCTGCCTCAGCCTCCCGAGTAGCTGGGATTACAGGCGTGCACCACCACGCCCAGCTAATTTTTCTATTTTTAGTAGAGATGGGATTTCACCATGTTGGCCAGGATGGTCTCGATCTCTTGCCCCCGATCCGCCCACCTCAGTTTCCCAAAGTGCTGGTATTACAGGTGTGAGCCACCGCGCCCGGCTTCAATACATATTCTTTAAGCCAATAATACTATAATAAAGGTATAAAAGTTACCTACCTAGCTCTTTCCTCCACTGGGCTTTTTTTGCTTCCAACGAATTTCTATCACGTTCCCTTTCCCCTAGAGTACTGAATATATCAGCTGGTTTCCATTCATTTTCTCTAAGGTAAAACATAAAAGATAACAGAAACCGTATCATACATTTCTACACAACTGACTCCATAAATATTAAGTAATAAGCTTTTAAATAGCTCTAAGTATTCAGAGTAACTATTTCACATCCAAGTAAAGGAAAAGCAAAACCATATTCCAAAGACGACCACACAGTAACAACAGATAGGAGTTACATACATGGCAATTTTTTGCTCACACTGTTTAGATGTCTCCTGATGTTCATTTAAGACAGATTTATTTTCAGCTGGGACAAATGAAACCATTTCGGTTTTTTTGAATAATCCCATAATGTTCTCATCCTTTGGCTGATTAGAAATACTGTTTAAATGTAGACTATATTGACCTAGGAGGTAAAATACATGTTTTAAAATTAACACTAAATTACATCTATTATAATACTTGGCATAGTGCTATACAGTTCTTACATGTCTTATATGTTACTTAAATTAACTCTCAAAACAATCCCTGAGGTGGCCATTAAGTTTCCCTTCCTGTCAAAAAGAAAAAAATGAAGCAAGGTGTAGTGGCTCACATCTGTAGTCCCAGAACTTTGGAAGGCTGACGTGGGCAGATTGCTTAAGCTCAGGAGTTCGAGATCAGCC
The DNA here is from genome assembly GCF_009828535.3 of Hylobates moloch. Classification (NCBI taxonomy): domain Eukaryota; kingdom Metazoa; phylum Chordata; class Mammalia; order Primates; family Hylobatidae; genus Hylobates; species Hylobates moloch. The sequence goes on from NW_026652283.1 coordinate 72,906,675, forward strand.
TGGGCAACATGACAAAACCCCGTCTCTACAAAAATTACAAAAATTAGGTAGGTGTGGTGGCACATGCCTGTAGTCCTAGCTATTTGGGAGGCTGAGGTGGGAGGATGGGTTGAGCCCAAGAGGTGGAGGTTTCAGTGACCTGAGATTGTGCCACTACACTCCAGTTTGGGCAGCAGAGCCAGAGGCCGTCTCAAAAAAAAAAAAAACAAACAAAAAAAAACAAAAAAAACAAAGGAAACTGAAACCCAGAGGTTAAATGGCTTGCTCATGACCATAGCCATACAATTTCTTGTATCAGATAAGGAAGAAAACAATCGAGCAACAACAGAAAACAAATCTCCATTTCCTCTTGCCAGCATGCTTTTAAAAATAAAAATTGGCTGGGCACGGTGGTTCATGCCTGTAATCCCAGCACTTTGGGAGGCCAAGGTGGGCGGATCACGAGGTCAGGAGATCGAGACCATCCTGGCGAACACAGTGAAACCCCGTCTCTACTAAAAATACAAAACATTAGCCGGGCATGGTGGCGGGTGCCTGTAGTCCCAGGTACTTGGGAGGCTGAGGCAGAAGAATGGCGTGAACTGGGAGGCGGAGCTTGCAGTGAGCCGAGATCGCACCACTGCACTCCAGCCTGGGCAACAGAGTGAGACTCCAGGCTGGGCGACAAAGGGAGACTCCACCTAAAAAAATAATAATAAATAAAAAATACAAATAAAAATTATATGGCCAGATGCGGTGGCTCATGCCTGTAATCCTAGCACTTTGGGAGGCTGAGGCAGGCGGATCATGAGGTCAGGAGATCGAGATCATCCTGGCTAACATGGTGAAACCCTGTCTCTACTAAAAATATGAAAAAAAAAAGTTAGCTGGGCGTGGTGGTGTGTGCCTGTAGTCCCAGCTACTCAGGAGGCTGAGGCAGGAGAATGGTGTGAACCCGGGAGGCAGAGCTTGCAGTGAGCCGAGATCATGCCACTGCACTCCAGCCTGGGTGACAAAGCAAGACTCCATCTCAAAAAAATAAATAAATAAATAAAATAAAAATTATAACACAAATCACAACCTAAAGGGAAATACAAATATCTTGATAAATACTCATTACCTTGACATTATTTTTCTTATTTAGCTGTGAAATCAGTGGAAAACCTTTTCATGAATTGTCTCTATGCCCAGCTATAATATCAAAATCAGATGTTTTACAGAGGGCTCACAGGCTGGCTCAAAAAATGTTCTGATTTCTTTTGAATGTGCTAGTTCTCCCAATGAAGAGAAAGCATACTTAATATGAAAGTCTACATGATTAGGCAAATTCTGCTTTTAACTTTGTTCATATGATTTCTCGTTATGCCTAATAAGCAGGTTGTTGTTGTTGCTAGAATTTTAGCCTTAAAGACAAAATCCAGCTCCCTCATTTTACCAAGAATAATCTATAACAAGAGAGAGTAAATAATCCCATCTTGAGTATCATGGGAATATTCAGGAGTTCCTGGGTCCCCAAACCATTTGTGGGGCCTCTCTATGTGAACTGTTAATTTTTTATTTCACTATTGCCTAATACAATTTTAGACATTTCTATTGTCTTCATATTCGCAATTCCTTATCCCAAAGTGGAAATCAGAAGGCTTTTAAAAACACAATACAATGCCAGGACTTGTGAAAGACAAAGCATATAACACTCTACTGTTCCTTCCAAATCTGTGTTAACCTTGTTTTTTAAAAAAAGTACTGCCAATTCTTAGCATGGAATGAGGAATAGAAAGAGTAAATGCAGTGGCCAAGCAATGTTTTTCAGTAACTCAAGTCAAATAGTCATAGTAAGGTTTCCTAATTTTCACTGGAAATATCATAATTTGTTTTTAAACAATGTTTCATATAACTATTTTAAATATGAGTAAAGCCTCCTATATTCTAAAATAAGTATAATAATAGTTTTTTGTACCAACATTTTTTCTAAAATCCACAGAAACTAGGTTTAATATTCTAAGCACTAACTTTAAAATATGGCACAACTATAGAAATAATTTTGCATATTAGAGAAAGTCCTCTAAAAGAACAATTATTTTAATAGATTAACAGGTTAAATTAGCGTTTAAGAGTCACAGTTACATAAAACCCAATGAATCTGATATTCTAAAACACATATTGAAAAAATCAAGCTTCATGAAAACTTTAGAAAAATCTTACTTTTTGCCTCCTTTCCATTCTCAGTCAGGGAAAGAGATCCATTTCCTTGGTTTACAGTCATCAAAATCTGTTGTAGTTGGTCTTGTGTTAGACACACCAAACTGCTCTTCATGTTTTCAGCTGTGATGTGTTTTTTGTGAAGCTTCTGTTTACCTACTAGAGATGTATTTACGGTGTTTCTAGTCTTCTGCATATTAGGGGTTGCAGGTGAAATCTCTTTCTGGATATGAAGACAGTCTTTATCTATACATTGTTTACATAAATCCTTAGTGGATGAAAAAGTCATTCCATTTTTTTCACCTTTTGCTTGTGATGTTTCTGAACCAACTGTCTTCTTTTGCAAAAGTTTTTCACTCCCAATACAAGTATCTTGTGTTGATTTTAGAATGTGCCCAGTTTTTGTTCTTAAAGGACATTTTGCAATCTTGGCCTTATTTCCCATCTGTTATAACACCAGAAGCTTATTCTTTACAACTGTCCAAGAAAAACCACCAATTATCTTTATTTATATGATCTGTGATAAATCAGTCCTCTAAACTTTTTTCCATTTTGCTATTTAGGTAATATAACCATAAGAAACTAACTGTTAATACTTGCAAATCTTCATCAACAACTAGAAATTATCTTACTTCAGGAACTTTTATTATAGTTGTTATAGGACATCTCCACTATACTCCAGCTTTGAATCTAATGTCATTAGATTATACCACCTACATTACCTCTATTTTTTTCAATTAAAAAAAATTGTTTAACTACTTTTTTTTGACACAGCATTTCACTCTGTTGCCCAGGCTGGAGTGCAACAGCACGATCTCAGCTCACTGCAACCTCCACTTCCCGGGTTGAAGCAATTCTCCTGGCTCGGCCACCTGAGTAGCTGGGATTACAGATGCCCACCACCACGCCTGGCTAGTTTTTGTATTTTTAGTAGAGACAGGGTTTCACCATGTTAGCCAGGCTGGTCTCGAACTCCTGACCTCAGGTGATCCACCTGCCTCGGCCTCCCAAAGTGCTGGGATCACAGGCGTGAGCCACCAAGCCCAGCCATTTTTTATTATTATAAAGACAATGTTCAATGGATTTGTTTAATATCAGCTCACTTCACAATTTATATGGGGCCAGGATCCCAAGGCCAGAACAAATCAGAGAAAAGTAACATTTTTAAATATAAAATGTGGGCCAGGGTGCGGTGGCTCATGCCTGTAATCCCAGCACTTTGGGAGGCCAAGGTGGGCGGATTGCCTGAGGTCAGGAGTTCAAGGCCAGCCTGGCCAACATGGTAAAACACCATTTCTACTAAAAAAAAAAAAAAAAAATACAAAAAATTAGCTGGGCGTGGTGGTGGGCTCCTGTAATCCCAGCTACTCGAGGGGCTGAGGCAAGAGAATCGCTTGAACCCAGAAGGCAGAGGTTGCAGTGAACCGAGATCGTGCCACTGCACTCCAGCCTGGGCAACAACAACGAAACTTCGTCTCTACAACAAACAAACAAACAAACAAACAAACAAACAAACTATATATATATATAAAATGTGCTACCTAGCACTAATATTACAAATACCTTTTAGTATGTCACTGATTCTCACATGCAGACGTACTCATAAAAATTTTTTTATTGTTTTATAGTTCAACTAATCTTTGAGACTATTTTAAGAGTTTTAGAATCCATTATTTTAATAAATTACTTATGATACTGTATTATCTGTATTTTCCCATTTCTCTTCCTATAAACCTAAGAAATTAGGCAAGTAACCAAGTTTACTTCATTACCACAGATTGAAGAAAAATAAAAATGTAGGAGAGGCTGGGCACAGTGGCTCACACCTATAATCCCAGCACTCTGGGAGGCTGAGGCAGGAGGATCGCTTGAGCCCAGGAGTTTGAGACAAGCCTGGGCAACACAGGAAGACTCCTGTCTATACAAAAAAATTTAAAAAATTAACTGAGCCTGGTGGTGTGGGCATGCGCCTATAGTCCTAGCTACTTGGGAGGCTGAGGCAGGAAGATCCCTTGAGCCCAGGAGGTCGAGGCTGCAGTGAGCCATAACTGTCCCACTGCACTCCAGCCTGGACAAAGAGAGAGGGCCTGTCTCAAAAAAGAAAAAAAAAAAAAAAAGAAAGAAAAATGCACAGATTTTGATAGAATTAGGAAAGCACTTTGACCACATATATGTTACACTTGATGATAATGAGATAGAGTTCAGCTGTGTTTAAAGAACACACTATGGAGATTACAATAATTCAACCAGTGGGAAATATGGGGAAAAAAAAAAGAGACCTGTAGGTGTTGTAGTAACTCAGGAGCTTACCCCATTAGAAGGAACAAAGAAAAGCACTATGCAGAGATAATTCATGAATAACTTGCAGAAAAGAGAATTCAACATCTAGTGGCAGAACTGTGAAATTTGGGAAACTAAAAAACAAAACAAAAAAGGAAGAAAATACTACTAATTTTGGTGTTTATAGTCTGTGAAGAGCAAAAAAGACATGAGGAGGATCTCTGTAACCTCTATCAATATGGGAAAAGAAACTTCTTGAAAACAATCAATACAGAAGGGAAACTTACGTTGCATCAGTATTTTGAAGTCCCAAATGCAATGGGGATAAACCCAAACAATTTGCTTTAAGGCAGTACACAATTTAGGCTCAACATCAGTTGAGAACACAGTAGTTACTCTTAAAAAAAAAAAAATCCTAAAACACCTCTAGACAGCTGATAGAATTTTATAATTAAAAGTCTAGTAATCAAAAGTCCAAGACTAGTAACTTTATTATAGGCCTACCAAAAATCCAAGACTAGTGAATTCTGTTTATTATAGGCCTATAAAGGGGATCTTCAGATGTTCTGAGTTGGTTAAAATGACAATAAAATGTCTTCACAAATGTGGCTTCTATAACAAATCAGCCTGGAGAAGCTAAAAATCAACCATCACAAATAGCTTTTCATCTAGGAACTTGATAAAGGCCACTGTATTTGTGAATGTGTTTCAAATAACAGCAGTTAGTTGCAATTTTTAATAGGGAAAGGGGTAGGAATAACATACAATCTGTAGTCTGTGATTAGGGGAGCATACATGGTATATAACTATATGATAGAGAAACAATTTTTATATATAGCTTGTGGAATTGTTCTGATCATCTTCACCTATTTATTGAGTGATATTTTGGGTACTCCAGCAACTTCTTCACCTTAATTAAACCTGCAAGTAAAGCCAACAAGGGCTTAGAGTTGAAGGGCAAAGTGGTACATCATCCAAACTGGGTTCTATCCTATCCACAGACAAGCAAAGACTTTAAGACAATGCAAAGATAAAAGAAAAGGGGGCTGTAGTAAGTTATGAAAGAGGAGAAGAGAAATTCCTACTGATATTAATCTAAAAATTAAAAAAGAAATAGGTAGCAAGAAAAGTAGAAGTATCAAAAAAGTTGGCTTTTTTTGCTTTTGTTTTTTGAGAAGGAACTTCGCTGTCGCCCAGGCTGGAGTGCAGTGGTGCGATCTCGGCTCACTACAACCTCCATCTCCAGGGTTCAAGTGATGCTTCTGCCTCAGCCTCCTAAGTAGCTGGGACTAGCGCCACCACACCTAATTTTTGTATTTTTAGTAGAGATGGGGTTTCACCATGTTGGCCAGGCTGGCCTTGAACTCCTGATCTCAGGTGATCCACCCACCTTGGCCTCTCAAAGTGCTGAGATTACAGGCATGAGCCACCATGCTCAACCTCCAAAAAAATTTTTAAATGGTAATTCCAGCCTACGCAACATAGTGAGATCCCCTCTCTACTAAAAATAAAAAAAATTAGCTGGGCATGGTGGCTCATGCACATGGTCCCAGCTACTGAGGAGGCTGGAGGAGGAAGATCTGCAGCCATGATTATGCCACTACACTCCAACCTGGGTGACAGAGTGAGACTCTGTCTCAAAAATTAAAATAAAGTGATAACGTATTTTGTAGAAAAAAGCACAATAGATTCCTGATAAGGGAAAATAATTTAAAAGGAAAATTACCCTTAAGCTCAAGTGCAACCTTTTAAAGGAAAAAGCTAAATGCATGCTACAATTTGTGAATTAAATTTCCCCTTTGGTGTGGGCAAATGGAATTTGAGTATGAAAAGAAAAAACATTTGTTTAAAGTCTGAATATCTATTTTTAAAGATCTCTGGAGCTGCATTGTCCAGTACAGTCCATTATCCATTAAATTCCATTAAAAATTAAAGGAAATTAGAAATTCAGTTGCTCAGTCATACTAGTTACATTTTAAGTGCTCAATAACTATACATGACTAGTGGCTTTCATATTCGATAATACTGATTTTATTAATGAATACTTCCATTAACATAGATGCTTTACTGAATAGCACTTATCTAGAGAAAGAGGTTCTTTTGGGCTAAACCTAAAATGATTCAATTTCTGTGAAAGGACCAATCTGAAAGCAAGAAAATAATAACTTCTCACTATAATTCCAAACCCCTTAGAACACTTGACATTTCCCAGGAATTATTTTCTAACCATTGTAAATAAAACTGCATTTTACATTTGAAAACAGGTCAGGTCAAAGTCATATGGCTTACCTTCACAGAAATTTTTGATTTATGTTCTACAAAAGAAAAAAGAAATTACTAAACTATCCACTAAAAACATACTAAGGTGGTAATGCAAGAAAACTGTAATTAATATTGTTGTAAGATTTTAAGCTAGCAACATTATCCTCGAAAGCATTAACTTTAGATCTTGACTGAGTATTTTTTTCTAATCCAGTTCAAGGATTTACTTCTGTTTTATTTTTGTTTTTCATCTTTCCAAGGTAAAACTATAAACAGAAAAAAAATGCGGAGAAGGTATCAAAGTACACTGAGTTTAAAAACGAATACTAAAAGTGACTTTAGCATTTTACTGTGGTCTTACTATAAACTTTTCTCAAATGATACATTCTTTATATGCAAAGAACATAATTACATAAATTTTACTTGTATTATTCATCAGGCAATAAGGATATCTGCTATATGCAAATATAATGAACATGCAATATACTGGAACATTAAATGTTATGAGTCTGAATACTGACAGTAGCAAGCAGTGTTGTAACCTGATTTTATCTGGCTAGAAGCAAATCTGCAGAAGTTTGAGGAAACAGCTTTTTCCAAAATATCATTTAAATATCACTCTATTACAAGCAAAAAGTCTGTTGAACTAATATAAATTTTATGTATGAATTTAAAAGTTAACATTTCAGATTTCTGTAACACAACATACCATATGGAGACAGTATTAGCTTGGTTTTTCCATCCAGTAATTCAGTTTCAAGCTTTAAACCATCTCTGCAATAAAAAAAGAAAGTTGTCTCCCATTTTTAACAAACCGCAACCAGAAATGTTCATCTGAACCTTGACAATAAATCCATTATTTTGAATTTATGCAGGAATCTTGTACACATCGAACCAGTGTTTTAATTAAAAACGTTTTGCAATCCAAGATAAAACCCACAACTACAGAGGGAAAATTCTTGAAACTCTTCAATAATACAAGCATTGTTATCATTAACTTGAAATCTCATTTTGTTATTGGTAAGCTATAAATTAAGTTATCATACCACCATTTTTTTATAATGCTGTTACCAAAACTCCTCACATAAGTTAAAGGAGCAAGATATATTTAACCGCCATTCATTAGTTTCATAATGAACTCATGACTAACACATTCTACGGAGTGCTGGGGCATCGAAAATGACTACTAACAATGCCATCAAGGTTAGTAACTGCTTGAGCAAAGAGTACCACTTTCAATATTTCAAATAATACATAGTGATATTTAGTATGATGCTTTATACGTGCATGTCAGAAGCAAAGGCATCAAGTAACAGTAGGCACTGCCAACAAACTTGAACGTCTGTTAAGGTCCTAAAACTCCACTGAGAACAAAAATGGCAGCCCATACATACAGTTCATAATTCAGAGAGAGAAAATTAAATCCAGCAAGCCAGTCAAGGGAGAGAAAGGCTGGGAAAGGTCTGATTAGGAACGCGAAATTTGCGGTGTTGCTCAGGTAGGGGAAATCAAATTACCTCATCTTAACTGTTAAAGGTAAAACACTGCAAAGAATAGGTTTTACGGCTTTCCTTATTGCGGGGTTATGACCAGTTCACGTTTGTTGGTGAAACGTCACCAAGAAAGAAAAGACCTTCAATGGTAAACTATCTTCAATAACGCACTGCACTGTAATCTCCTTAAGGGACACACTATCTTATTTATTTCCCTATCCCCAGATTCTAAAACATAATAACATTTGCTGAACGATATGCAGTTAGGTCTGAGTTTGGTGGCTTCTCATCTTCTTAAAATATCAAACTTGGGAGTGATGAAGACCACGCACCAGTCCTTATTTATTTATTCACCCCTACTTAAGGAGCGCCTACTAGATGTTAGGCACTGGTACTACATCGATTTCTTGAGAAGCCTGGTTCCCCGCCTCGTGGGCCTAAAACTAATCTGGGCGTTCCAACATTCTGCAAGACTCCAAAAACAAGGCGGCGAAGAACCCGGGGCGTGGGCCAGGAGTCCTCCCCAGGAGCTGCCACGCTTCCTCTGTCTCGTCATTTCTCTCCTTTCCTCCTCACCTCTCTTCCCTCCCCATCCTAAGGTAAATAAGGGACCGAAAGGGGATCACGGGCAGTTTCAATGCGAGTCATTAAGTGAAAACGTAAGGTCTGTGGAGTCGCTAAGGGCCGACCCATCTGCCTCGATCTTCTACCCGAGAACTGGGCTCTGCCCCTCTCGGCGGCGCCAAGTTGGGAACGTTCTCCAGTAAAGACTCCAAGGGACAACCCAGACACACATGCCTCCCTTTCCGCTGACGACCACCTTCCTCACCCCAGCTTACCCCACTTACCCCAAGTTCATGGCCTGACCTCGCACTCTCCCCACAGAACGCTCAAGCTCCTTGTGTACGTCGGTTGCCGCCGCCGCTCAGCAAGCGCTACGCCAATTGGATATAGGGGTGCCGGCGAGCTGAGCAAGTGGACCAATCAGGGTGGGGCATGCTGGCGGGTGCGCTGAGCTAGGCCGAGGCTCCCGCGGCGACGGTTGCGTTTGCCGTTTGTGCCTCGTTTGTGCCGTTTGTTCCCCTACGCGCAGCGGAATTTGGCCTGACCCGGCTTATGAGTCTAAGGCTTCGGTGGCGGAGACCTGCGCTTCTCGCAATTGTAGCCTTCCAAAGCGCGTGCGCGCACACACACATAAACACACACACACACACACACACACACACACACACACACACACACACCCTTTTTGGGGTCACCATTTGCAAGTAAGTTACAGACATTGTAACACTTAACCCTTTAACATTGCAGCATGTATCTCCTAAGAATAGATGTTCTCCTATATAACCACAGTACAATTATTATACCTAAGATCATTAATTTCATAATAATTCCCTTCCCAATTTAATTTCCCCCACTTGTCCTAAGAATATCTTATAGGCATTTTATTTAGAAAGCAAGAGCCAATCGCGCCACTGCATTCCAGCAGCCTGGGCGACAGAGTGAGACTCCGTCTCAAAAAAAAAAAAGCAAGAGCCAATCAAGGATCACACATTACATTTGGTTGTTAAGTATCTTTGCACACACTCTTTCCAGAAAAAAACAATGAAAGGTATTAATTATTAAATGCTTGACAAACCTTTACTTTTTTATTTTTTATTGTTGTAATATGTGTGTTAAAATTTGCTATTTTTAGCCATTTTCAAGTGACAATTCCATGATACAATGTTGTGGAATACACCAGTATATTTTTCCAAAACCTTTTTAATACCCCCAAGTAAAATTCTGTACCCATTAAGCAATAACTTCCCATTCTCCTCTCCCCTCAATCCTAAGAAACCTCTAATCTTATTTCTGTCTCTAGGAATTTGCCTATTATAGATATTTCATGTCATAAAAGTGGAATCATGCAATATTTGTCCTTTTGTTTTTTCTCTCATGTAGCATAATGTATTCAAGGTGCATCCATGTTGTAGTATGTATCAGAGCTTCATATCTGTTTATGATTGAATAGTATTCCATTCTATGTATATATATACCACAGTTCGTTTACTCATTCATCCATTAATAGACATTTGGGTTATTTCCACCTTTTAGTTATTGTGAATAATGCTGTAGTGAACACTGATGTACAAGTATCTGTTTGAATCCCTATTTTCAATTTTCTTGGTATACACCTAAGAGTGGAATTACTGGGTCACATGGTAATTCTATGGTTAACTTTTCGAGAAACTGCCAAACTGTTTTCATAACAGTTGCAGCATCTTCCATTTCTGCCAGCAATGTATATGAGGTTCTAATTTCTTCACCCCAACACTTTTTCACTTTTTCTTTTTCTTTTCTTTCTTTCTTTTTTTTTTTTTTTTTTTGAGACAGGGTTTTGCTCTGTCACCCAGGCTGCCTACATTGGTACGATCATAACACTGTAACCTCGAACTCCTGGTCTTAAATGATCCTCCTGTCTCAGCCTTCCAAGTAGCTAGGGCTACAGGCATGCACCACTACACCTGGTTAATTTTTTAAAAATTTTTTGTAGAGACAGAGTCTGTTTACGTTGCCCAGGCTGGTCTCAAACTCCTGGCCTCAAGCAGTCCTCCCACCTCAGACTCCCAAAGTGCTGGGATTATAGGCGTGAGCCTGTAGCCAGAATGATTTCTAAAATGTGAATCTGCTTAATTCACTCTGCTGCTTAAAATCCCTCAATGTAGGAGACCGTCCTTAACTTGATAAGCAATATCTACAAAAAATCTCCTAGAGACCGGATGTGGTGGCTCACGCCTGTAATTGCAGCACTTTGGAAGGCCAAGGCAGGAGGATTGCTTGAGTCTAGGAGTTCGAGACCAGCCTGGGCAACATAGTGAGACCCTATCTGTATTTTTTTTAAAAAATCCCCTAGAGCCCAATATCACACTTAACAGCGAAAAAGTGGAAGCTTTTCTACTGAGATTGGGAACAAGAGCAAGGCAAGAATGTCCCTTCTTATCGCTGCTTTTCAACATCACACTGGAAGTCTGAGCTAATCCTAAGACTTAGCCTTAGTCCTAGCTAAGACAAGAAAAAGAAATAAGTATACAGACTGGGAAGAAAGAAATAAAACTCTGTTTGCAGATGACATGATTGTCTATGTAGAAAATCTGAAAGAAGCCACAAAAAATCCTCCTGGAATTAATAAGTGAGTATAGCGGCGTTGCAGAATGCAAGGTTAATACACAAAAGCCAATTGCTTTCCTGTATGTCAGCAATGAACAAATAGAAGCTGAAATTAAAAACACAATACTGGCCGGGCGCGGTGGCTCATGCCTGTAATCCTAGCACTTTGGGAGGCCAAGGCGGGTGGATCACGAGGTCAGGAGATCAAGACCGTCCTGGCTAACACGGTGAAACCCTGTCTCTACTAAAAATACAAAAAATTAGCTGCGTGTGGTTGCAGACGCCTGTAGTCCCAGCTACTCCGGAGGCTGAGGCAGGAGAATGGCCTGAACCCGGGAGGTGGAGCTTGCAGTGAGCCGAGATCGCACCACTGCACTCCAGCCTGGGCGACAGAGAGAGACTCCGTCTCAAAAAAAAAAAAAAACAAAAAACAAAACAACAACAACAACAACAAAATACTATTCACATTAGCATCCCATCAAATGAAATACTTAGGTATAGATCTAACAATATATGTGTAAAATCTATGTGAGGAAAATTACAAAACTCTGATGAAAGAAATCAAAGAACTAAATAAATGGAGAGATATTCTGTTTATAGATTGGAAGACTCAATATTGTCAAGATGTCAGTTCTTCCCAACTTGATCTATAGATTCAACACTATGCCAATCAAAATCCCAGCAAGTTATTTTGTGGATATCAACAAACCGAATCTAAAGTTTATATGGAGAGACAAAAGACCCAGAACAGCCAAAACAATATTGAAGATGAACAAAGTCAGAGGACTGACACTACCCGACCTCAAGACTTACTATAAAGGTACAGTAATTAAGACAGTGTGGTATTAGTGAAAGAATAGACAAATAGATAAATAATAAAACAGAGTGCCTAGAAATAGACCCACATAAATAGTCAACTGGTCTTTGACAAAGGAGTAAAGGCAAAACAATGGAGAAAAGATTATCTTTCAACAAATGGTGCTGGAACAATTGGATATCCACATGCAAAAATATTAGTCTGATCCAAACCTTGCATTCTTCACAAAGATTAACTCAACATAGAACAGAGTCCTAAATGTAAAATGCAGAACTGTATAACTCCTAGAAGAAAACGTAGGAGAAGATCTAGATGACTTTGGATTTGATGATAACTTTTTTTTGAACAAGCCCACAGCTAACATCATATGATGATAACTGCTTAGATGCAACACCAAAGGCATGATCCATCGAAGAAAGAATTGATAAGCTGGACTTCATTAAAATCAAAATTTTCCATTTTGTAAAAGACACCAATAAGAGAATGAAAAGATAAGCCACATTCTAAGAGAAAATATTTGCCAAAGACATATCAGATAGAGGACTGTTATTCAAAATATACAAAAAGATCTTTAAACTCAACAATAAGAACATAAACAACCCAATTTTAAAAATGAGCCAAAGACCTTGATGAATGCCTCACCTAAAAAGATGCTGAATACAGATGGCAAATAACCATATGCAAGATGCTATATGTCATATGTCATCAGGAAATGCAAAATAAGACAACAATGAAATACTATTACACACCTATTAGAATGGTCAAACTCTAGATCACTGATAACACCAAGTGCTGGTGAGGATGCAATCTCATTCATTGCTGGTGAGAATGCAAAATGGTATAGCCACTTGGAAGATATCTTGGTGATTTTCTTTTCATTTTTCGTTTTTGTTGTTGAGACAGGGTCTCATTCTGTTGTCCAGGCTGGAGTGCAGTAGCATGATTTTGGCTCACTGCAGTCTTGACCTGCTGGGCTCAAGAAATACTCCCACCTCAGCCTCCTGAGTAGCTAGGACTACAGGCGTGTGCCACCATGCCTAGCTAATTTTTGTATTTTTTTGTGGAGAGAGGCTTTTGCCATGTTGCCAAAGCTGGTCCTGAACTCCTGAGCTCAAGGGATCCACCTGCCTCGGCCTCCCGAAGTGCTGGAATTATAGGCGTGTGCCACTGCACCTGGCATTTGTGGTTTCTTACAGAACTGAACATATTCCTACCATGTGCGTGACCCGGCAATTGCATTATTTGGTATTTATCCAAAGGCATTGAAAACGTATGTCCACAGGAAAACCTACACATGGGTGTTTATAGCAGCTTTATTCATAATTGTCAAATCTTGAAAGCAACCAGGATGTCCTTCAGTAGGTGAATGCATAAACTGTGGCACATCCTGACAATGAAATATTATTCAGAACTAAGAAAAAATGAGCTTGATATGAAGTCATGAAAAGGCATGGAGAAAATGTAAATTATTACTACTAAGTGAAAGAACCAATTTGGAAAGGCTACAAACTGTATGAGTTTGATTATATGGCATTCTGGAAAAGGCAAAACTGTGGAGACAGTAAAAAGGTCAGTGGTTGCCAGGGATTGGAAGAAGGAGGGATAAATAGCCAGAGCACAAAGGATTTTCAGGGCAGTAAAACTACTCTGTATGATACTGTAATAGTGGATACATGTTGATATGGTTAGGCTTTGTGTCCCCACCCAAATCTCATCTTGTATTGTGACCCCCATAATCCCCCTGTGTCAAGAGAGAGACCAGGTAGAGGTAGTTGAAAAATGGGGGCAGTTTCCCCCATGCTGTTCTTGTAATAGTGAATTAGCTCTCACAAGATCTGATGATATTATGAGGAGCTCTTCCCCCTTTGCTCAGCCCTCCTCCTTCCTGTTGTCTTGTGAAGAGGGCACCTTGCTTCCCTGTCACCTCCCACTGTGATTATAAGTTTCCTGAGGCCTCCCCAGCCATGCTGAACTATGAGTCAATTAAACCTCTTTCCTTGATAAATTACCCAGTGTTGGGCAGTTCTTTATAGCCATATGAAAACGGACTAATAAACATGTCATTTTCATCCAAACCCATAAAATGCACAAGAGCAAGAGCAAACTCTAATGGAAGCTATGAACTTCGAGCAAGAATGGTTTGTCAGGATAAGTTCATCCATCGTAACGAATGTACTACTCTAGTCGGGGATGTTGACAAAGAGGTAGGTTGGGGAAGGGGCAGAAAGTATATGGGAAATCTCTGTACTTCCTGTTCAATTTTGCAGTGAACTTAAAATCACTCTTACAAAACAGTCTATTAAAAGAAAAAACTCTCAATAATTAAAAAACCCTATTGCTCCTGATACAAAGCACAAAGGGCTTAACAATCTCATGAGTCCCATCTTGACCTTTTAAATTCTTTTTTTAAATTTTTTTTTGAGACGGAGTCTTGCTCTGTCGCCCAGGCTGGAGTGCAGTGGCGCGATCTCGGCTCACTGCAAGCTCCGCCTCCCGGATTCACGCCATTCTCCTGCCTCAGCCTTCCCAGCAGCTGGGACTACAGGCTCCCGCTGCCACGCCCGGCTAATTTTTTTTTGTATTTTTAGTAGAGACGGGGTTTCACCGTGTTAGCCAGGATGGTCTCGATCTCCCGACCTTGTGATCCTCCTGCCTTGGCCTCCCAAAGTGCTGGGTTTACAGGCGTGAGCCACTGCGCCCGGCCTCGACCTTTTACATTTCACCTCTCACTACTGCCCTCTTAACACACTGATCTTTCATTTCCTCAAATATAGCCACGCTTGTTCCTATTTTCCACCTTTGCATAGTCATTTGTTCCACATATTTTATTGAGTGCCTAATGTGTCCCCAGAATTGTTTTAGCACAAGGGATAAAGCTATAACCAAAATAGACAAAATCCCTGCCCTCCTGGATCTATTTCTGTTTGCTGAAATGCTGTTCCTCAGGATGCCCCTCACCTGAGCAACTTGTTCCACAGGGTTGTTTTTGAGATGTCACATCTTCCTGGGAGCCTCCCTTACTGTCTCCATCTCTGGGTTAGACCCCTCTTCCACTCCAGGATATACTCTGCACTTCCATCCACAGAGCATTTGTGACGGTCCCTGAATGCCCACTAGAGTATAATCTCTGAGAGCAGGGACATGCTGCCCTTGCTCTGTATTCCCCCCAAAACCTAACACATGGGAAGCTCTAAATAAATATCTGTTGGAAAGAAGATACATAAAAATTGCCGTAAACCAATAACTGCCTGCTAGAAAAGGAATCACGTAAAATGGAAACATGCTACTTCTAAACCTGTAATGCGGCAACAGAAGTTCATAATTTATATATTAACTTAGACATATCAAAGAAAAGAGAACACTATGGTTGGTATAAGACTTAGCAGCAATGAAGGAGAGGTTAGCTGGGCAGTCCTGACTCTTAAATTTGGGGAAAATCTTGAGAGCAAAGGTATTGTAATAGAACTCTGCATGAACTCTCCAGGATAATTGTTGCTTTCAAGGAGACTTCTCTGGTCAGTCTTAATAAAACACACAGAAGTAAAAGGTGAACACATTTATCTATGAGGAAAATGAATTGTGCCACCAATTAATTGTGTTTATGACAGGTCAATGTACATGGAAGCACCTTGCAGCAAACAGAATAATGGTGCCCCCAAAAATGTCTACCTCCTAATCCCTGAAAACTGTGAATATGTAACCTTACATGGCAAAGGGGAATTAAGGTTGCAGATGGATTTAGGATTGCTAGTCAACCCATCTTAAAATAGGGAGATTATCCTAGATAATTTGGGTGGGCCCAATGTAATTACGAGGATCCTTAAAAGTGAAAGAGGGAAACAGAAATTCAGAGAAAGAGGTATGACCATGCAAACAGGGTCAAAGAGATGCTACATTGTTGGCTTTGAAGATGGAGAAGGGGAGCCATAAGCTAAGGAATGCGGGTGGCCTCTAGGAACTGGAAAAAGCAGGGAAATGGATTCTCCTCTAGAATCTCCAGAAGACATTCATCCCTGGCAACACCTTAATTTTAGCCCGGTGAGTCCCACATCAGACCTCTGACTTACAGAAACATAAGATAATAAAGTTGTGTTGTTTTAAGTCACTAAATTTGTGGTAATTTGTTAAAGTAGTAATACAACTAATGCATATACAATCATGTGCCACATAACCACATTTCAGTCAATGACGGCCCACATATACAGTGGTGGTCAGAGCAATAGCGATACAAGATAGCCTAGGTGTGCAATAGGCTGTGTCATCTAAGTTTGTGTAAGTACACTGCATGATGTTCACACAATGACAAAATCACCTGGGAGGCATTTCTCAGAATGTATTCCCATCATTAAGGGACATATGACTGTACTTGTTCCATGAAGCACCCCTCCTTTCCAGTACAGTACCCAACAAGAGTTGAGACCCTAGCTCTAATTGAAATCTACAGAGATGAACAAATTGTGGGATTTGCTTTTGAGTTTTGAATGGCTTGGAGTTCTCCAGCTTTCCTTGTCTCTCATTTCTTGCACCACCCACACACACATACCACCTCATGCACAGAAACCTGACTCAGAAAGATGCAGTCTGTCACCAATATGTCTAAGATTTCTGTTTAGCAATATCATCTGAGATGGCTTTCTCTAGGGTCCTTTAACCTAGACCTTGCAGGATCCTCTGTGGTGCTATCTTCTGTTTTCTTTCTAGCCTGCCTGATACACATTTAAACTAGTTTATTTATTTATTTTTTTTGAGACGGAGTTTCACTCTTGTTAACCAGGCTGGAGGGCAACGGCATGATCTCTGTTTACTGCAACCTCTTGGATTCAAGTGATTCTCCTGCCTCAGCCTCCTGAGTAGCTGAGATTACAGGCACCCACCACCACGCCCGGCTAATTTTTGTATTTTTAGTAGAGACGGAGTTTCACCATGTTGGCTAGGCTGGTCTCAAACTCCTGACCTCAGGTGATCCTCCCACCTTGGCCTCCCAAAGTGCTGGGATTACAGGCGTGAGCCACTGTGCCTGGCCTTAAACTAGTTTATTCTTACATAAAAGCGTTGAAGGAGATGGGGAACTGGATTGCAGATGGTGTTGTGTCTCTGGCTCAATATTTTTCCTCCCGGAATTGTCTCTATTCAGGTTCATTATTAGAAGGGCAGTTACAAGATAAGACCAAAAGAAAGAGGTTTAAGTTATAGTTAGCAAGAGTGGTCAGATACTGAGGAGAATTGTAGTAAGAACATTTTCATCATTTGTAGAGGGATATACTGCTGTATCTCATGACTGACTCCCCAGTTTTGTTTTCTAGCATCCATGGCCCCTGCTCTTCTCCCAGGCCCTACTTCTGACTGCTCAACCTCTCTCTTACCTCCCTTGAACTCTTATTTCTGTAAGGATCGTAAGAGTGGGTCTGAAACTTCCAGTTTCTACTTCTCTCCTCACCTATGCAATCTCCTGTTGCAGCTGCCAGTTCTCGCATGGCTGTGTGGAATCACCTCGAATGCAGCAGAGGCAATGCTACATTGTACTGTCCTTTCCCAACATGACTCTTGTGGTTCCATTTCCCTTCATTCTGTCAATGGCACAGTGGCTTTCCCAGCCCCTAGAAATCCATCTTTATGTCCCCTATCCCCTGATGCTCCAGCTGTGACAGTCTACTTACTCTTCCCCAAATATACTTACTATCGTCTCTCATTTCTGTGTCTCTTCTTCAGCTTTCCCTCTATGTAGAATACTTTTCTCCCCACATGAACCTGCAATGAGACAATGGGGGCTCATAATTTACATATTACCATAGACATACCAAAGAAAGGGAACACCAATCACTTAGTGGCAACCCAGGAGAGATTATCTGGGCATCTCTGAATCTTAAATTTGGGAAAAAATCCTCCTGGGAATAACAGGACTGTTTTGGAATAGAGCTCTCTCCACTAATTCTCCAGGGTGAAGTTGCTAGCATAGAAACTTCTTCAAACAGGGTCAAAGAGATGCTACATTGTTGGCTTTGAAGATGGAGAAGATTCACTGGTCAATCTTAATAAAGCACACAGAAGTAAAAGGTGAACACATTTACCTATTAGATGTGCATATTTTCCTATGAAAGGCTTTCCCAGTGATAAACATGACAACCATGAGGGTAATTTCCTTGGGTGGGAGTGGTGACGATGAGACCAGGGAGACAAACCCAGCAAGTATCAATGGCATTGGTAATATTCATTTTTTAGTAAAGACGGTGGAAACATAAGTTTTGTTATATTATTCTGTATTCATTTTTGTGTCCCTGAAATATGTCATGTTAAAACACACAAACACGTACAATTCCTCCCCACACTGCTAATAAGAGTTGAAATAACTGCTAGTACATATTTTCCCCTGCATTCATTTTCCAAGAAGCAAAGTAATACAGATTTTCCATATATATTTTTTGCATTTCTTAAACCCAGTTTATGTGGGTGATTTTAAAACTAATCTTGACACAGCAGATGGCAGTGTGGGTCCAACTTCATATACAACAATACCATATGGACGTTTTCACAGATGAAATTTATTTTAGTTGGATAATCGTGGTTTTAAATGGTTAAACAGAAAATATAAAATTCTAGAAAATCATGACTCTCTTCCTGAAGACTTAGAGACACATTTTCTGATTATATTAAGCTTATTAAAAAACACTTCCTTAATAAATCTAAAGCTAATTCTAAAGCAGAAATAGGAATAATCATCTCCAAAGAGATTTTCACAAGATTTGAGTAATTGTATAAACTAGTACTTGAAGTTTGACTTTTGCAAATAAGCCCCCTTATATAAAATTACTTAAGAATCTTCACATTTTATTTATTTCTTTTCTTTTTTTTTTTTTTTTTTTTGAGACGGAGTCTCTCTCTGTTGCCCAGGCTGGAGTGCAGTGGCACGATCTTGGCTCACTGCAACCTCCGCCTCCTGGGTTCAAGCTATTCTCATGCCTCAGCCTCTGAGCAGCTGGGATTACAGGTGTGTGTTACCATGCCTGGCTAATTTTTGTATTTTTAGTAGAGACGGGGTTTCACCATGTTGGCCAGGCTGGTCTCGAACTCCTGACCTCAGGCGATCTGCCCGCCTCAGCCTCCCAGAGTGCTGGGATTACAGGTGTGAGCCACCACACCTGGCCAAGAATCTCATGCTTTATTACTGTGGTGTAAGATAACATTTTTGCCAAGACTTAAAAAAAACCACACACACAAAGAAAAATTTAAATAAATTTTTATGTAAGAACTAGAGGTATGAAGTTTTGCCAGTACATTTTCTTCACATTCCCCCACTGCTTTCCTAAATTCCTTTGAATCTCCTGCTTTCCTTGCATTACCAAGAGCTAGTAGTACAGCAAGGTGGAGAAGAATGCGGGCTCTGATTAAATAGACCCAGATTCAAATTCCTGACTTGCTGCTAACTTTGCTGTGTGATCCGGGGGAAGTTCATTGGCCTCTCTAAGTCTCAGTTTCTTTCCCCATAAAATGGGGATAATATTAGAATTTGGCATTTAGGGTTTTTGGAGAGTTAAATGTGAAAATGTGTTCACACTATTACTACAGATGCCTGTTCTTGAGGATTTCTAGGTGCCAATCTCATTATTCTCCTCTTGTATGTACTCTCTCTCTCTTTCTCTGCCCTTCTACAGAATGTGGAAAAACACCTGTCACCAGACATCCTTCTTTCCCAGCCTTTGGAACAATGTGTCTCTGATATGCTGCCCCTTGTTAGGCCCTGATTGTTTTTTCTTTCTTTCTTTCCTCTTTCCCATTCTGAAACTCCACTTCTGTCTCATTTCGCTCACCAGTGTTCAGCCTTATTGACTCTGAATTTCCACAGAAATTAGTGACAGGCCTTGTTTACTCCTTCCCCACTGGGGACACAGCCATCTTCTCTTTGGGTCCACCCACCTTTCCTATCGTTCCCTGGGAAAGGCTCAAGAGAACTGAAAACTCCTTGCTTCAACTAGAAGATTCAGCAGATGGGCTTTTCTCCCAATGTTAGAAATATTTGAAAATGGTGCAGGAAATCAACATGGCACATGGATACATATGTAACAAACCTGCACATTGTGCACATGTACCCTAAAACCTAAAGTATAATAAAAAAAAAGAAAAGAAAATGGGCTGCTTTAGAAAGATACTTAAAAGTATTAAATCGTATAATTTTCAATCTTTTGGGAAGACTTTTGTGACAGTTTAATTTTGTATTTTATGTTGTACTGTTGGAAGGGAATGCATCTATTTTTGAAAGTGTCATTAATTTTCCTAGACTACAAAATAACAAAATAGATACAGCAAGAATTATCTAACTTTCTTTCTTTTTTTTTTTTTTGAGATAGGGTCTAGCCCTGTCACCCAGGCTGGAATGAAGTGGCATGATCATGGCTCACTGCAGCTTTGACCTCCCAGGATCAAGTGATTCTTCCTACTCAGCCTCCTGTGTAGCTGGGACTACAGGCATATGTCACCATGCCAGGTTAATTTTTTAATTTTTTGTAGAGACAGCGTCTCACTATGTTTCCTGGGTTGGCATCAAACTCTTGGGCTCAAGCGTTCTTCCTGCCTTGGCCTCCCAAAGTGTTGGGATTACAGACACGAGCCACCACTCCCAGCCCCCAACTTTATTTCTACAGAGGTTCACTGGATAGAAACAAAAATTGTAATCATGATATTCTTAAACAGACAACAAAATGACCAATTGATTGATTGTTTTAGTAATTATATACTGACATAAGTTCCTGTTTATTGAGTACTTACTATATTTGACATAGAACTAAGCATTTTAAAAATGTCTCAATCTATTCTTAAAGAAACAAAAACTCCGTTGTAGATATTAGTATTTTCTCCATCTTACAGAAGACAAAAACTGAGGCTTAGAGAAGGAAAATAGCTTGATTAAGTCAGACGGTGAGTAAGGGTAGAGTCAAATTAGTCTACTGGGCCGGGCACGGTGGCTCACACCTGTAATCTCAGCACTTTGGGAGGCTGAGACAGGTGGATCACGAGGTCAAGAGTTCAAGACCAGCCTGGCCAAGATGCTGAAACCCCGTCTCTACTAAAAAATACAAAAATTAGCTGGGCATGGTGGCACACACCTGTAATCCCAGCTACTCGGGAGGCTGAGGCAGGAGAATTGCTTGAACCCGGGTGGCAAAGGTTGCAGTGAGCTGAGATCGTGCCACTGCATTCCAGCCTGGGTGACAGAGCAAGACTTTGTCTCAAAAAAAAAGTCTATCTCTGAAGTCTAACTTCAATATCACTATTAGATGGTATCTGGTCAGTACAAGGCAAATATTTCTGATGAAATTGGCGTCTGTTAGATGCTAAGTTAAATCCAGTTTTTTCTTTTTAAAATTACAGTTCAAATTTTATTATAAAAATATGGGGGTGCCATAAAAAAGTTTGAAGCAAGGGAATAGCAAGAGATTATTATTTTAAGAAAAAATAAAATTTTGGTAAATCGAGAAAACTGGATTGCAAAAGTTTGAGATAAGGTGATTGATTGGTTAGGATTCCATTGGAAGACTTCCTCTTCTGGTCAAGATGGAGGTACAGGACTGGATTTAACTTCCCAACAGAAACAACAAAAACAAACAATATACCTAAAGCAATGGTTTTCAAAACACTGGACATCAGACAATAAAAGACAGAGATCCTTGTAAAACGGGAAACATGAAGGATAGACGAATCCTGCAGCCCTACGCACTGCTTTGAGAGAGTTTCCACACTCTGATGCTGGGAGAGGAAACCCAGGTGGAGCCCAGTGGTCTCCCTGAGTGAGGAGACCAAGCTGAGAGGTTGGGGAGACCAAGACAAGTTCCTAGAACAGAGCACCACAGAGGAGAGAGCTGCACAAAGGCAGAGAAGCCTGGAGATGTGCAGAGGCTCCTTCAGTATTCAGCAAAGTGCTGAGCAGCACGCGTGTGAGGCCAGGGATGTAACCATTCACAAGAGTTAGAGAGAAGAGTAGCTAGTACTCAGGCAGGTCCAAGAACAATACCTCCTCCCATCAGCCAGACTGGAGAAACCCCAAATTAATGGTAGATTAATCAGGAAGGTTTTGCCTCAGTATTGGAATAGACTGAACACTGCTCCAGATCTGCCTAACAAGTCACAAAAGCTAGACCTGAAAGGATCAAACTATTTCCAAGTAATTTAACTTCATCCCAAACTCAGGAAAATTTATCGGGAATCAAAAAGTGTACCTTGCACCCAAACAAGGTAAAATTTGCGATGTCTGTCATCCAATCAAATACTACCCTACAAAGAAGCAGGAAAATATGGCCCAGTATAAGAATAATCAATCAATTTAAACTGACTGAGAACTTACACAGATGGAATTAGCAGAAAAAGATATTAAATTAGTTATTATAACTGGATTGCAAATGTTTTAAAAGTGAAGTAGAGGTGGGCGCAGTGCTTCATACCTGTAATCCCAGCACTTCAGGAAGCTGAAGTGGGCGGATCACTTGAGGTCAGGAATTTGCGACCAGCCTGGCCAACGTGGTGAAACACTGTCTCTACTAAAAATACAGAATTAGCTGGGTGTGGTGGCATGCACTTGTAGTCCTGGCTACTCAGGAGTCTGAGACAGGAGAATCGCTTGAACTCGGAGTCAGAGGTTGCAGTGAGCTGAGATTGTGCCATGGCATTCCAGCCTGGGCAACAGGGCAAAACTCCATCTCAAAAAAAAAGTGAAATAGAGACATAGAAAATATTTTAAAGACCCAAATTGAACTTCTAAAGATGAAAAATACAGTGTCTGAGATGAAAAATATGCTCAATGGTATTAACAGTATTTTATAACAATTATATCTCAATGAAGCTGTTAAGAAAAAAAACGATTCCATTGCATTTGTCCAAGGAGAGGTAAGGAGAGACTTAACAGGCAAGGGATATATTGAGGTAGAACTCTGAGGATTTTCTGACAATTGGGTAAGGGCATGGGGCAGAAAAAGAGTGGGAGATTGGGTGTCAAATGCTGCCATTCACAAGAACAAGGAATAAAGATGGAAATATGTGGGTGGGAGGTAGAAAAAACATTGTTTCAGGCATATTGACTTTAATGTGCTCCATGATAGAACTCTCAGGAACTCCAACATTTAAGGGGTTGATGGAAAAAGAGAAACTTATCAAAGGAAGTGAGAAGGCATGGTCCCAGAAATAGAGAATCAGGTGTAAGAGGCTTCATGGAAGTGAAAGCAGCTCCAAATTTCAAGGAAGAAATGATTGGCATGACCAATGCTGCAGAGATTAAGCAGGAGAAAATATGAGGAGTGGCCAAAGTGGCTCCTGTACCTGGAAGGTAAGAAGTCACTGATGATCTCAGATATGTGATGGCAGGGACTCCATCTGTTTTGTTCACTACTGTATACCCAGTGCATATTCCACAGTTTCTGGAACAGAGTAGGTGCTCAAAACTATTTGGTGAATGAGTAGATGAATTCAACACAGTTGGATGTGTAAGGTACCTGGTGCCTGGCGGAGCCTCTTTGTGATCTCAGCAAGGGCAGATTTAGTGAGAACAGAAGGCTGGAAGGCTGGAAGCTAGACTACAGTGGAGGCAGTGAAGACCAGAAAGTGAAGGGAAGAAGACCACAGGAAGATGCAAGATGAAGACAGACTTTTATTTTAATGGGGAAGGAAGTGGAGAGGAGTGAGATCTGAAAAATATTGAGAAATTTGAAAAACATTGAGGTAGACAAACATGGTGTTTAAGGGTACCTGCTCAGGAGTCAAGTTGTCCAGGTCAAATATTTTTTCCTGTCCTTACTCAAGTTAGTTACCTTCTGTGAGCCTCACTGCCCTGATCTGCAATAGTAGTCTCTATCGCTTAGGGCTGTTGTCAGGGTTTAATGAAGTAACACATGTAAAGTGTTTGGAGCCATCCCTGGCTCAGTGAATGCTGGCTGTAAGCACCGAGAAGGTAGGACCGTAAGAGACACACAAGTGCCAGGTTGCCTGGTCTGAAGGTGGGAAGATGGATGGAGGTAGGTAAGCTCAAGATAAATAAGAAGTTCATGGGACTGGAGTTTTACATATGGGACTTAACAAAGCTGTTTGAATTTTGAGAAAGATTCTTTGGCTGTAGAAAGAACTACACATCACAGCTTGGAGACAGAGAATGAAGGAGGATTTGGAAAAGATGTGCTAGAAATGAACTAGAAGGTCAGTTGGAGAAGGGCTTGGCCTGAGCCAATGCAAAACAGCATTTTGAAGCAACCATTTACTGTGAGCATTTGTGTTGGTTAAATGTAGCACAGTCCTTTAGTTACAATTCTGAAATTCATAGCATTCATCTCTAGTCTTGAGAAGTACTGCATATAGAAATCTTTACATCTGATTAAGGTAAAAGAGAGAGGAAAATATAACAGTTGGGGTTCTTTGGCTGTGGGCAAAAGAAACTAACTCTGGCTAATTTAAGCAAAAATAAAAAATTTTGGAGTAGCTTATGGAATTTAAGGAAAGTTGAAGAACCAAGTCTCAGTGGCTGTCCAGGACCCAATAGAACAAAAGCTGACAGTCATCTTCTCAGGGGCCCATGCCATTGAGATGATGGCCTCATCTGCACCTCTCAGCCTAAGTAACCCCTTAAGATTCAAATTCTTGAGAGAAGACAGGTCTAATTGGCCTAATTCAAGGCATGTGGTCATAATCAGTTTGCTTTCTGAGTGTGTGACATTAGTACCCAGCATTCAGTCTTCAGTAAAGTTGGCAGGACTAGGAAAGGGATGATTCCAGGAAAACCATGTAGTGTGTTGTCTTTCTTTTCCTTCTTTCCCTTTTCAGTGAATATTTTATGTATCTGCTATGTTCCAGGCACTCTGTTAGAAGAAAGAGATATAAGTAATAATGTGCCAAACCAGACACAGAGTCTGCTCCTCTGGAGGGTTGGACTGTGGGAGATTGACTTTTTTTTTTTTTTTTAAGAGACAGAGTCTTACTCTGTCACCCAGGCTGGAGTGCAGTGGCACAATCATAGCTCTCTGCAACCTCAAACTCCTGGGCTCAAGTGGTCCTCCCCAACCTCAGCCTCCTGAGGAACTAGGACTACTGGCATATACCACCGCACTTGGATAATTAAAAAAAAAAATTATAGAAGCTGGGCACAGTGGCTCATGCCTGTAATCCCAGCATTTTGGGAAGCTGAGTTGTGCAGGTGGCTTGAGATCAGGAGTTCAAAACTAGCCTGGGCAACATGGCAAAACCCCATCTCTACAAAGAATACAAAAATTAGCCGGGCATGGTGGCATATGCCTATAGTCCCAACTACTTGGGACGCTGAGGCAGGAGGATATCTTGAGCCCAGGGGGTCGAGGCTGCAGTGAGCCTTGATCCTCTGCCACTGCACTCTAGCCTAGGCAACAAAGTGAGATCTTGTCTCAAAAAAATTTTTTTTTTTGCAGAGACAGAATCTCACTATGCTGTCCAGACTGGTCTTGAACTCCTGGCATCAAGTGATCCTCCTGCCTTGTGCTGAAATTACAGCATGAGCCACTGCACCTGGTCTGAGATTGCCCTTAGTTCAACATCTAACTTAATGATTATACAATTGCAAACCAAAGAACTGCTCTAAAGGAACTAAATGCCTCCAAGAGAGTGTATAATAAAGGAGTCTGATCTAACCTAGGGGCCTGGGGAAATACTTCCTATAGGTAGAGATGTCTGAATTGAGATCTGAAGGATGAATGAAGAGCATGGCAAACAAGACATACAGCATGCGCAAAGGCCCTGTGGCTGGAGGGAACCTGTTATACTCTTGGTTGAATATAAATTTTGTGGTAAAAATTAAATCAAATTTTATCAAGCTGTAGCTTTCTAAAATATAATAATGATCATGTTATATGACAAATAATAAGAAAAAAACATAATTTAAAGCAAATTTAAGAATTTTATTTTAGATGAACTGTTTTCTGTAGGAAATCATTATATGGAATTTGTATAAACTTCAAGGGCCAAGGTAGATGTTTTCATATCTCTGTAATCATCAATTAAATATGACTCCTTAAAATTTGCCTACTAAATAAAATTAAATGTTTACCATAGATGTAACAATTTCACTTGAGCTTTAAAAATTCTAGCAATATATTACTAACCATTACATGAAATAGTCATGAAAATACAGGTCAGGCTAGTTACAGTGGCTCATACCTGTAATCCTAGCACTTTGGGAAGCCGAGGCTGGCAGATCACTTGAAGTCAGTAGTCTGAGACCAGCCTGGCTGACATGGCAAAACCCTGTCTCTGCTAAAAATAAAAAAAATTAGTCCGGTGTGGTGGCACGTGCCTGTGATCCCAGGTACTCGGGAGGCAAGGCAGGAGAATCATTTGAACCAGGAAGGTGGAGGTTGCAGTGAGCCAAGATCACGCAACTGCACTCCAGCCTGGAAGACAGAGCAAGACTCTGTATCAAAAAAAAAAAAAAAAAAAAAAAAAAAAGGTCAAATTTTGTAATTGTTTTTTAGAAAAATTTCTCATGCACAAATACCTATTTTATGTAAAGTTGATACACACAAGCATTATTAATATTAGTACAAAGTTTAAATATCATATTGGGCCGTATTTTTTAATTTATAGGATTTGGAGAAAATCCGTTTGAAAACTCATTTGTCATTACCATTCACCACCATCTAGTTTTAGAACATTCTTACTACCACAGAAATTTTCCTCTAAAATTTAAGTGTTTTTCTTTTGGAACAACTATCACCTGAAAAAAAGAGTAATTATGTGTAAATGACTAGAGTATAAAATGCTCGTTGAACAGGCAAGCTAATAAATCTCAAAACTTCAATCTCAAAAGTAAATGACATCCAATCCACACTTTTACCCTAAGCCCCAGGCAACCAGTGATCTGCTTTCGGTCTCTATATAGAAGTTTTTGACCTAATTAAATTCAATTGAACAGGAGAAAAATGTAGAAGTTTTATATGCTGTGGCTTCACATGTAGTCCCTGGCACATTGTAGGTGCTCAATTAATTGAGTCCCCTGATATGTGCTATGTATAAATGTCTGCTGAATGTATTATAATTACTTTCTAAGATTTATTTCCTTCTTGTGCCAGAGTGCAAAATACTGTATCCACAAGAGTTCCAAAGGGGAGAAAAACAATCCAATTTATCCTTCTAGATGCTTTATTCAAATCTTCTTGGACAATGTTTCCATTGTCAATGAGAGCACTGTGTAACTGTCACCTCGTCTATTGTTCCTTTCTATAAGTATAAACACCATTAGCTTGTAAAGTAGGAAAGTGGAGAGGATATCACTTTTCAAGTTTGCATGAGCCCCTCTGGGTTTACTATTGTAGAAATAAGCTAAAGTCGTTTCATTTTATCATATGAATGTCCTTATTTCTCTTTTCTTGATACATTAATTTTTTTCTAAGTAGAAGAATTTGATGCTATTCATTTTTGAGATTGAATCGCGAATTCAAGGGTAAACATTTTATCATCTAGTCATCTATAATTACTTTTTTTCAGGTTATAGATGTTTCACAAAAGAAACAAATTTTAAAATGCGTTTTCAAATTATGGTAAAGCACTCATTTCCTAATTAGATGAGCTAATATGGAACTTTCACAATTAACGCATGTTCAGGATTTTACTCTCTGTATCTTTTATGGATTAGCTACATAGGGAAATTTCTTTTTCTTTTCTTTTTTTTTTTTTTTGCCTTTCATTATAGTTTTACTCATATGCATGCATCTGTTATGGGCTGAATTGTGTTTCTGTGCCAAATTCATATGTTGGAGTCCTAACCTCCAGTATCTCAGAATGTGACTGTATTTGGAAATATGGTTGTTGAAGAGATAATTCTCTTAAAATGAGGTCACATGGGTGGTCCCTGATCTAATATGACTGGTGTCCTTTTAAGAAGAGGAAATTTGGACACAGAATATATACAGAGGGAAGACCATGTGAAGACACTGAGAGAAGAGAACCATCTATAAGCCAAGGAAAGAAGCCTCAGAAAAAATCAAGCCTGCTGATTCAAATTTTGAGCCTCCAGAATTATGAGAAAATAAAATTGCGTTGCTTAATCCATTTTGTTATGGCAGCCCTAGAAAACTAATTCAGTATCTTTAGCCGTATTTGATTTGCTCTTGAATTTTGTATAAATGGATTCGTATTCTAAGAAATCGTCTGTACCTTGCTTTTCTCACTCAATGTCATGGTTTCTGAGATTCAACCAAGTTGATGTTTGACCAGTAGTTCCTTCTTTTACTGCTGTATAGTACTTATAACAACATGCTGTACTTACATCCATTTACCTATTACTTTTTGTTTGTTTGCCTTTTTTTTTTTTGAGATGGAATCTAGCTCTGTCTCCCAGGCTGTAGTGCAGTGGCGCGATCTCGGCTCACTGCACCCTCCGCCTCCCGGGTTCAAGCGATTCTCCTGCCTCAGTCTCCTGAGTAGCTGGGATTACAGGCGCCCGCCACCAGGCCTGGCTAATTTTTTTGTATTTTTAATAGAGATGGGGTTTCACCGTGTTAGCCAGGATGGTCTCCATCTCCTGACCTCGTGATCTGCCCGCCTTGGCCTCTCAAAGTGCTGGGATTACAGGCGTGAGCCACGCGCCTGGCAGTTTTCATTTATTTCTTATAAATGATGCTGCTGTAAGTAATTTCATATCTATTTCCTGCTCCTAGGGTATATGTATCCTTACCTTTACCGGATAGGGCCAAATCACTTTTTAAATAGTTTGTAATTACACTCCCACGAGCACTGTAAAAGCATTTGTTTCAAATCCTCACCAAAATGTTCTGCTTCAGATCTGTAATTTTTGCCAATCTGGAAGATATGTAATGGTATCTCATTGGTTTTAACTGGCATTTTCCTGATTATTATGTGTGTGTGTGTGTTTTGTTTGTTGGTTTGTTTTGAGACTGAGTCTCGCTCTGTCACCCAGGCTGGAGTGCAATGGCGCAGTCTTGGCTCACTGCAACTTCTGTCTCCGGGGTACAAGTGATTCTTCTGCCTCAGCCTCCTGAGTAGCTGGGATTAGAGGTGCCTGCCACCACGCTCAGTTAATTTTTGTATTTTTAGTAGAGACAGGGTTTCACCATGTGTTGGTCAGGCTGGTCTTGAACTCCTGACCTCAGGTGATTCACCCTCCTTGGCCTCCCAAAGTGCTGGGATTACAGGCGTGAACCACCGCACCTGGCCTTTCCTGATTATTAGTAAGGTTTTTCATTTTTTTAATGGGTTAATTGGCCAGGCATGGTGGCTGACACCTGTAATCCCAGAATTTTGGGAGGCTGAGGCAGGAGAATCACTGGAGGCCAGGAGTTCAAGACCAGGTCAGGCAACATAGAGAGACCTTGTCTCTACAAAAAAATTCAAGGCCAGGCGCGGTGGCTCACGCCTGTAATCCCAGCACTTTGGGAGGCCGAGGCGGGCGGATAACGAAGTCAGGAGATCGAGATCATCCTGGCTAACACGGTGAAACCCCGTCTCTACTAAAAATACAAAAAATTAGCCGGGCGAGGTAGCAGGCGCCTGTAGTCCCAGCTACTCGGGAGGCTGAGGCAGGAGAATGGCGTGAACCCTGGGGGGCAGAGCCTGCAGTGAGCCGAGATCGCGCCACTGCACTCCAGCCTGGGTGAAAGAGCGAGACTCCTTCTCAAAAAAAAAAAATAAAATAAAATAAAATAAAAAAAAATTAACCAGGCATGGTGGCACGTGCCTGTGCTCCCTCCCCAGCTACTCAAGAGGCTGAGGCAGGAGGATTGCTTGAGCCAAGGAGGTCAAGGCTGCAGTGAGCTGATTGTGCCAGTGCACTCCAGCCTGAGTGAGAGAGTGAGACTCTGTATCTAAAAAATAAAATTTTTACAATTTTTGTCATAAAGTCTTCTTTTTTTCATCATAAAGTCTTGAAAATCTCTTGCTAGATTTATTTTAATGTACCCCACAGTTTTCAGCCTTGCAGATGGTGTCTGTGTAGTTGCTTTTGCTTCTGTAAACAGTATGGCTTTTAAAAACAATATTGGCTATTTATTACTATTGTATCTGCTATTAAACTTATAAGTTATATTTTATAACTATTAATTTCAGTAATTTGTTAGTAGATTCTTTTGGGTTTTCTGTGTAAGCAGGTATATCATTTTCAAATTAAAAATGTGGTTTTTTTCCTGTCCAATCTTAGTATCTTTAATTTCTTTTTCATATATTACTCTGCTGACCAGGATCTCTAACATAATGTAAACAAGGAGTGGTGATCGTAGGCTGACTTGTATCCTCTTGGTTTTTTTTTTTTTTTGAGACGGAGTCTCACTCTGTCGCCCAGGCTGGAGTGCAGTGGCACAATCTTCGCTCACTGCAACCTCAGCCCCCTGGGTCCAAGTGATTCTTCTGCCTCAGCCTGCCGAGTAGCTGGGATTACAGGTGCCTGCCACTGCGCCCGGCTAATTTTTGTATTTTTAGTAGAGATGGGGTTTCACCGTCTTGGCCAGGCTGGTCACACCTCCCAAAGTGCTGGGATTACAGGTGTGAGCCACCTCGCCCGGCCCCAATATCTTCTTGTTTTTAACAGGAATGCTCAATATTTCACCATTATGAAGGGTTTTTGCTGTAGATATTTTATAGTTACCCTTTTGAAGGTTAAGGAAACTCACTTTCATTCTGAAGTGGATGAGAACTTTTATTGTACATGTTAATTTTATCAAGCACTTTTTCCAGTCCTATTGGGTTGGTCATTTGGTTTTTCGCTTCTTTAATCTAGAAATGTCACTAAATACACTAACATGTTTTTCTTTTTTTTTTAAATAAAAATAATAGATTTAATAACTGAATTTAGCAAGTCACTGGATACAAGATTCATGTACAATAGCTAATATTATTTCCAACAATAAGCAATAAGAAAATGAAATATTAAAAGATACTATTCACAATAGCATCAAATGACTACAAATAAATATAATAGATGTGCAAGCCTTCTACATAGACAACTACAACATTTTTCCCAGAGAAATTAAAGGAGAGATAAATAAGTGGAGAATAAATTATATTCAAGGATTGAAAGATTCAGTATTATAAAAATGTCAATCTCCCAACAAATTGAACTATAGCTCAATGCAATTCCAATCCAAAATTCCAATAGGACTTATTGTAGAAATTGACAAGCAAATTATAAAAATATATAGAAATACAAAGGGCTAAGAATAGACAAGATAATGTTAAAGAAGAACAAAATGGAAAAATATATGCTAATGAATGTCAAGATGTATCATAAAGTTACAGCAATTATGACAGTTTGCTATATACAAGTATGGACAAAAAAAGCTAATGGGCATAATAGACTCACACATCTTCATTTATGACAAAGTTACATGGAAAGAAATGGGGATGGAATAGTATTCTTTTTTTTTATTTTTATTTTTATTTTTATTTTTTTATTATACTTCAGGGTTTTAGGGTACATGTGCACAATGTGCAGGTTTGTTACATATGTATCCATGTGCCATGTTGATTTCCTGCACCCATTAACTCGTCATTTAGCATTAGATGTATCTCCTAATGCTGTCCCTCCCCCCTCCTGCCACCCCACAACAGTCCCCGGAGTGTGATGTTCCCCTTCCTGTGTCCATGAGTTCTCATTGTTCAATTCCCACCTATGAGTGAGAACATGCGGTGTTTGGTTTTTTGTCCTTGCGATAGTTTACTGAGAATGATGTTTTCCAGTTTCATCCATGTCCCTACAAAGGACACGAACTCATCATTTTTTATGGCTGCATAGTATTCCATGGTGTATATGTGCCACATTTTCTTAATCCAGTCTATCATTGTTGGACATTTGGGTTGGTTCCAAGTCTTTGCTATTGTGAATAGTGCCGCAATAAACATACATGTGCATGTGTCTTTATAGCAGCATGATTTATAGTCCTTTGGGTATATACCCAGTAATGGGATGGCTGGGTCAAATGGTATTTCTAGTTCGAGATCCCTGAGGAATCGCCACACTGACTTCCACAATGGTTGAACTAGTTTACAGTCCCACCAACAGTGTAAAAGTGTTCCTATTTCTCCACATCCTCTCCAGCACCTGTTGTTTCCTGATTTTTTAATGATGGCCATTCTAACTGGTGTGAGATGGTATCTCACTGTGGTTTTGATTTGCATTTCTCTGATGGCCAGTGATGATGTTGGCTGCATAAATGTCTTCTTTTGCGAAGTGTCTGTTCATGTCCTCTGCCCACTTTTTGATGGGGTTGTTTGTTTTCTTCATTGTAGATTCTGGATATTAGCCCTTTGTCAGATGAGTAGGTTGCAAAAATTTTCTCCCATTCCGTAGGTTGCCTGTTTACTCTGATGATAGTTTCTTTTGCTGTGCAGAAGCTCTTTAGTTTAATGAGATCCCATTTGTCGATTTTGGCTTTTGTTGCCATTGCTTTTGGTGTTTTAGACATGAAGTCCTTGCCCACGCCTATGTCCTGAATGGTATTGCCTAGGTTTTCTTGTAGGATTTTAATGGTTTTAGGTCTAACATATAAGTCTTTAATCCATCTTGAATTCATTTTTGTATAAGGTGTAAGGAAGGGATCCAGATGCAGCTTTCTACATATGGCTAGCCAGTTTTCCCAGCACCATTTATTAAATAGGGAATCCTTTCCCCATTTCTTGTTTTTGTCAGGTTTGTCAAAGATCAGATAGTTGTAGCTATGCGGCATCATTTCTGAGGGCTCTGTTCTGTTCCATTGATCTATGTCTCTGTTGTGGTACCAGTACCATGCTGTTTTGGTTACTGTAGCCTTGTAGTATAGTTTGAAGTCAGGTAGCGTGATGCCTCCAGCTTTGTTCTTTTGGCTTAGGATTGACTTGGCGATGCGGGCTCTTTTTTGGTTCCATATGAACTTTAAAGTAGTTTTTTCCAATTCTGTGAAGAAAGTCATTGGTAGCTTGATGGGGATGGCATTGAATCTATAAATTACCTTGGGCAGTATGGCCATTTTCACGATATTGATTCTTCCAACCCATGAGCATGGAATGTTCTTCCATTTGTTTGTATCCTCTTTGATTTCATTGAGCAGTGGTTTGTAGTTCTCCTTGAAGAGGTCCTTCACATCCCTTGTAAGTTGGATTCCTAGGTATTTTATTCTCTTTGAAGCAATTGTGAATGGGAGTTCACTCATGATTTGGCTCTCTGTTTGTCTGTGACTGGTGTACAAGAATGCTTGTGATTTTTGTACATCAATTTTGTACCCTGAGACTTTGCTGAAGTTGCTAATCAGCTTAAGGAGATTTTGGGCTGAGACAATGGGGTTTTCTAGATATACAATCATGTCATCTGCAAACAGGGACAATTTGACTTCCTCTTTTCCTAATTGAATACCCTTTATTTCCTTCTCCTGCCTGATTGCTCTGGCCAGAACTTCCAGCACTATTTTGAATAGCAGCGGTGAGAGAGGGCATCCCTGTCTTGTGCCAGTTTTCAGAGGGAATGCTTCCAGTTTTTGCCCATTCAGTATGATATTGGCTGTGGGTTTGTCGTAGATAGCTCTTATTATTTTGAGATATGTCCCATCAATACCTAATTTATTGAGAGTTTTTAGCATGAAGGGTTGTTGAATTTTGTCAAAGGCCTTTTCTGCATCTATTGAGATAATCATGTGGTTTTTGTCTTTGGTTCTGTTTATATGCTGGATTACATTTATTGATTTGCATATGTTGAACCAGCCTTGCATCCCAGGGATGAAGCCCACTTGATCATGGTGGATAAGCTTTTTGATGTGCTGCTGGATTCGGTTTGCCAGTATTTTATTGAGGATTTTTGCATCAATGTTCATCAAGGATATTGGTCTGAAATTCTCTTTTTTGGTTATGTCTCTGCCAGGTTTTGGTATCAGGACGATGCTGGCTTCATAAAATGTGTTAGGGAGGATTCCCTCTTTTTCTATCGATTGGAATAGTTTCAGAAGGAATGGTACCAGTTCCTCCTTGTACCTCTGGTAGAATTCAGCTGTGAATCCGTCAGGTCCTGGACTCTTTTTGGTTGGTAAGCTATTGATTATTGCCACAATTTCAGAACCTGTTATTGGTCTATTCCGAGATTCAATTTCTTCCTGGTTTAGTCTTGGGAGGGTGTATTTGTCGAGGAATTTATCCATTTCTTCTAGATTTTCTAGTTTATTTGCATAGAGGTGTTTGTAGTATTCTCTGATGGTAGATTGTATTTCTGTGGGATCGGTGGTGATATCCCCTTTTTCGTTTTTTATTGCATCTATTTGATTCTTCTGTCTTTTCTTCTTTATTAGTCTTGCTAGCGGTCCATCAATTTTGTTGATCTTTTCAAAAAACCAGCTCCTGGATTCATTAATTTTTTGAAGGGTTTTCTGTGTCTCTATTTCCTTCAGTTCTGCTCTGATTTTAGTTATTTCTAGCCTTCTGCTAGCTTTTGAATGTGTTTGCTCTTGCTTTTCTAGTTCTTTTAATTGTGATGTTAGGGTGTCAATTTTGGATCTTTCCTGCTTTCTCTTGTGGGCATTTAGTGCTATAAATTTCCCTCTACACACTGCTTTGAATGTGTCCCAGAGATTCTGGTATGTTGTGTCTTTGTTCTCGTTGGTTTCAAAGAACATCTTTATTTCTGCCTTCATTTCATTATGTACCCAATAGTCATTCAGGAGCAGGTTGTTCAGTTTCCATGTAGTTGAGCGGTTTTGAGTAAGTTTCTTAATCCTGAATTCTAGTTTGATTGCACTGTGGTCTGAGAGACAGTTTGTTATAATTTCTGTTCTTTTACATTTGCTGAGGAGAGCTTTACTTCCAACTATGTGGTCAATTTTGGAATAGGTGTGGTGTAGTGCTGAAAAAAATGTATATTCTGTTGACTTGGGGTGGAGAGTTCTGTAGATGTCTATTAGGTCCACTTTATGTAGAGCTGAGTTCAATTCCTGGATATCCTTGTTAACTTTCTGTCTCGTTGATCTGTCTAATGCTGACAGTGGGGTGTTAAAATCTCCCATTATTATTGTGTGGGAGTTTAAGTCCCTTTGTAGGTCACTGAGGATTTGCTTTATGAATCTGGGTGCTCCTGTGTTGGGTGCATATATATTTAGGATAGTTAGCTCTTCTTGTTGAATTGATCCCTTTACCATTATGTAATGGCCTTCTTTGTCTCTTATGATCTTTGTTGGTTTAAAGTCTATTTTATCAGAGACTAGGATTGCAACCCCTGCCTTTTTTTGTTTTCCAGTTGCTTGATAGATCTTCCTCCATCCCTTTATTTTGAGTCTATGTGTGTCTCTGCATGTGAGATGGGTTTCCTGAATACAGCACACTGATGGGTCCTGACTCCTTATCCAGTTTGCCAGTCTGTGTCTTTTGATTGGAGCATTTAGCCCATTTACATTTAACGTTAATATTGTTATGTGTGGATCTGATCCTGTCATTATGATGTTAGTTGGTTATTTTGCTCGTTAGTTGCTATAGTTTCTTCCTAGCCTCGATGGTCTTTACAATTTGGCATGTTTTTGCAGTGGCTGGTACCGGTTGTTCCTTTCCATGTTTAGTGCTTCCTTCAGGAGCTCTTTTAGGGCAGGCCTGGTGGTGACAAAATCACTCAGCGTTTGCTTGTCTGTAAAGTATTTTATTTCTCCTTCACTTATGAAGCTTAGTTTGGTGGGATAGGAAATTCTGGGTTGAAAATTCTTTTCTTTAAGAATGTTGAATATCGGCCCCCACTCTCTTCTGGCTTGTAGAGTTTCTGCTGAGAGATCAGCTGTTAGTCTGATGGGCTTCCCTTTGTGGGTAACCCGACCTTTCTCTCTGGCTGCCCTTAACATTTTTTCCTTCATTTCAACTTTGGTGAATCTGACAATTATGTGTCTTGGAGTTGCCCTTCTCGAGGAGTATCTTTGTGGCGTTCTCTGTATTTCCTGAATCTGAATGCTGGCCTGCCTTGCAAGATTGGGGAAGTTCTCCTGGATAATATCTTGCAGAGTGTTTTCCAACTTGGTTCCATTCTCCCCATCATTTTCAGGTACACCAATCAGACGTAGGTTTGGTCTTTTCACATAGTCCCAAATTTCTTGGAGGCTTTGTTCATTTCTTTTTATTCTTTTTTCTCTAAACTTCCCTTCTCTCTTCATTTCATTCATTTCATCTTCCATCAGTGATACCCTTTCTTCCAGTTGATCGCATCTGCTACTGAGGCTTCTGCAATCTTCGCGTAGTTCTCGAAACTTGGCTTTCAGCTCCATCAGCTCCTTTAAGCCCTTCTCTCCATTGGTTATTCTAGTTATCCATTCTTCTAATATTTTTTCAAAGTTTTTAACTTCTTTGCTATTGTTTTGAATTTCCTCTCGTAGCTCAGAGTAGTTTGATCGTCTGAAGCCTTCTTCTCTCAACTCATCAAAGTCATCCTCCATCCAGCTTTGTTCCGTTGCTGGTGAGGAACTGCGTTCCTTTGGAGGAGGAGAGGTGCTCTGTTTTTTAGTTTCCAGTTTTTCTGCTCTGTTTTTTCCCCATCTTTGTGGTTTTATCTACTTTTTGTCTTTGATGATGGTGATGTACAGATGGGTTTTTGGTGTGGATGTCCTTTCTGTTTGTTAGTTTTCCTTCTACCAGACAGGACCCTCAGCTGCAGGTCTGTTGGAGTTTACTAGAGGTCCACTCCAGACCCTGTTTGGCTGGGTGTCAGCAGTGGTGGCTGCAGAACAGCGGATTTTCGTGAGACCACAAATTCAGCTGTCTGATAGTTCCTCTGAAAGTTTTGTCTCAGAGGAGTACCCGGTTGAATGAGGTGTCAGTCTGTCCCTACTGGGGGGGTGCCTCCCAGTTAGGCTGCTCAGGGGTGAGGGACCCACTTTAGGAGGCAGTCTGTCTGTTCTCAGATCTCCAGCTGCGTGCTGGGAGAACCACTACTCTCTTCAAAGCTGTCAGTCAGACAGGGGCATTTAAGTCTGTGGAGGTTCTTGCTGAGTTTTTGTTTGTCTGTGCCCTGCCCCCAGAGGTGGAGCCTACAGAGGCAGGCAGGCCTCCTTGAGCTGTGGTGGGCTCCACCCAGTTCGAGCTTCCTGGTTGCTTTGTTTACCTAAGCAAGCCTGGGCAATGGCGGGCGCCCCTCCCCCAGCCTCGCTGCCGCCTTGCAGCTTGATCTCAGACTGCTGTGCTAGCAATCAGCGAGACTCCGTGGGCATAGGACCCTCCGAGCCAGGTGCGGGACACAATCTCCTAGTGTGCCGTTTTCCAGGCCCGTTGGAAAAGCGCAGTATTAGGATGAGACTGACCCGATATTCCAGGTGCCGTCTGTTTCCCCTTTCTTTGACTAGGAAAGGGAACTCCCTGACCCCTTGTGCTTCCCGAGTGAGGCAATGCCTCACCCTGCTTCGGCTCGCGCACAGTGCGCTTCACCGTCTGTCCTGCACCCACTGTTAGGCACTCCCTAGTGAGATGAAACCAGTACCTCAAGTAGAAATGCAGAAATCACCCGTCTTCTGTGTCGCTGGGGCTGGGAGCTGGAGACCGGAGCTGTTCCTATTCGGCCATCTTGGCTCCCCATTACTTTGTCGGAATCGGTGAGGTGTGTTTTTAAAAGACCTTTAGTCCGTTCTACTTTTCTTTCCACTGTGAGAGTTACGCGAAGCTCGGTGTCCGTGATGGTCTCGGGGGCTTCTGAGGCGATCGGGCAGCGTCAGTCTTCAGCCGCTAAGCCGAGAAGATCTGGGAAGGAGTCACAGAGCCTTGGGCCAGAGTTCCAGGGGCTCTGGGAGTGGCTGCCAGGTGAGTCGGACAGTCCGATTTCCAGTGGGGTCCTAATTTAAAATTGGTGAGATGTTCCTTGGGCTGGTCGTTCTGAGGACCTTAGGTCGTAGGTGGATCTTTCTCGTGGAGCAAAAAAAAGACTAACATGTTTTTCGAATGTTAAACCAGTTTTACATTTCTTAGATAACCATACCTTGGTCATGATATGTAGTGTAAAATTTAGCTTATCAATATTGTATTTATGGTTCTTGTTTTGGTGTGCATGAGGGTAATTGGCCTGGAATTTTCTTTTCTTACATATTCCTAATCTTGTTTTGACGTAGAGGTTATATTAAGTTTATAAAATAACTTGGGACTTATTTCTCCTTTTTTATTCTCTGGAAGAGTTTGTGTAAGATTGGAATTATTTGCTCATTGAAAATTGTAATATATGTATCTTTATCTTATGTATAACCTTCAAAGTTAGGTGTAGAAGCACAGACATATGGGGACTGACATTTGCAAAGCCGAATAATAAATCAGGATTAAAATAATTGGTGTTAACAACTCAGCTTTCCTCCAGGATTCACAACATGTACCTAACAAGAGAAAAAGAGAAAGCGATTACGAATTGTGAGGATCTTCTTTAAGTCTAATGTTTCTTTGGTAAGCATTTATGCAGATAGGAACGATAAAAATGAAAAGCTTTGAACTTCCATTGAAAGAAAGTGAATCCTTATTTACGGCAGACAAATTGAAGCTGATTGCCACCTTTCTCCAGTCATGCATCCAGCTTCTCTCATTTGCCATCAGATAGCACAAATTGATGTGCACTGTCAGTTCTTAGAATGTTGTGTTGCCATAGACACTTGCCCAATTCTCAAATCCCCTTTATTCCACTCATTTCTTTCACAAAAGGAGTGCTGATTGAGTTCAAACAAATTCATGCAAAAAAAAAAAAAAATGTGTACATAGAAGGAAAAACGAGATTAGAATCTGGTTGAGCTTCTTTCCTTCCTAAACCCCCACCTCCAGATTCTTTTCTTAGCTAACGAAAGGAGCAACTTGCTTAATGGCATATACATACATCTCACTACTCTTTCTAAACTCATTCAATAATTCTTGAAATAAAACTAAGCCAAAAAAGCAAAGCTTACATAAAAATTAATTGAGAAGTTTTCTGTCACAAATTAATTTCTTATATAATTGCATCATTCTTCATTTGTTTGTATTGAATGGCATTATTAATAATTTCACCTTATATTAATATTGCATTTCATAGATTACAATCAATGTTGTTGTATATTATTTTTATGTGTTTCCAGTGACATAGATGAGTATCATTCCCATTTTACAAATATGCATCACCTCAGAGTAGTCATTCATTTCCCAATGGGAATCAGATTTAGTTAAATTTATATTTAATACCTCATGTACTTAATTAAAAGGGTATTGAAATTATTGAGAACTTGATTAGGATTATTTTATTGATAATTAGGACTTGCCTAGGAAAAGAAAAAAATAGACCCTTGGAAAACAAAAGCAGATTTATGCTATTTAAAATATTTCTTTTTTTCTCCTCTTGGCTGGAGAAGCAAAACGAGAAAAACATCATGAAGCTGCTTGTCTTTGCCAATGTTGAGGTTGAATCTACTTTAATATTGCATTATGATTAGAAACTTTTGTAATATGTGGTGGGTCCATTTAGATACTACTTGTTATGTGTGGAACTGTGTTTCTTCAAAATTTATACGTTGAAGCTGTAACCCCTAACCTTGGCCATTAGGTGGGCCCTAATCTAACCTGACCGGCGTCCTTATAAGAAGAGGAAATTTGGACACAAGAAGAATTAAGATGAGCACAGAGGAGAAAGGCCATGTGAAGACACAGCAAAAAGGTGCTCATCTGCAAGCCAAGAAGAGAGACCTCAGGAGAAACCAAATCTGCCGACACCTTGATATTGGACTTCTAGCCTCCAGACTATGAGAAAATTAATTTCTGTTGTTTAAACCACCCAGTCTTTAGCATTTTGTTATGGCAGCCTTAGAAAACTACTACACCACTCAAACACATTGAATATTGGGAGAAGGAATGATCAGTTATCAATGAGAAGCATCCTGAGGCCCCTTCAATTTCTTAAGTCCCAAATTAAGCCTTTCAAAAAGAAGTCTCCCCATAAACTAAAAAACAAAGATTGGCATATAACTATAAATACTTGAGGAATCATTTCATGAATAGCATCCTTTATTCTGGAAAAATGGCTCCAAATGAACTGCTCATTACCAAACCCTTGACTGAACCACATTATGCAGAAGCATGGCAAGGGTTCAGCATCATTTGCCAATTAACAATGAGTTATAAGCAGCTCTATATTCTTTTTCTGGGCCTTTCTCCAGAAGGAATTACTTAATTTGGAATTCATTTTTGTATTCAAGTAAATGTTTAATAAAGTGGGTTTTTTGAAACAGCAAATTCACATAAAAATATATTTTAGGTGCTATGTTTCTTATTTTTAATAATTTATTGAGGTGAAAATCA
Source organism: Hylobates moloch (assembly GCF_009828535.3). NCBI lineage: Eukaryota > Metazoa > Chordata > Mammalia > Primates > Hylobatidae > Hylobates > Hylobates moloch. The sequence continues at coordinate 72,947,076 of NW_026652283.1, forward strand.
CATAACATAAAATTCAACAGTTTTAAAGGAACAATCCAGTGGCATTAATTACAGCCACAATATTGTACAACCATCACCTCTATCTGGTTATAAAACATTCCTGTCATTCCAAAGTATGATTCCTTACCCATTAAACCTTGTGCGTCATTTTCTGGTGTCCCAAGGCAAGTTAACCTCATTGGGGCAGGTGAGTAACATACCAGAATTAATAGTGTTGGATTTTTTGTCTTTTAAAATAGATGACTTGGGATGCAGCTTCCAATTTTGGTTTAGTTGGAAGTCATAAGATAGGATGGTAGTGATATCCATATCAGAGGTGTGGGATGTATTTTAGAATGTTGCCACTTACTGTAGCCCATAGCTGAGCTTTTATAAAAACTTAAAGCAAAGTGTGATGGGGGGCTCTGATCCTAGCTCATGGCATTGAAATTTATGCCAAATAACTTTTTCCCTAGAGTTTCCTTTTGTAGGTAGAAGTATCAATTCCTTCAACAGATATTTGTCAAGGACTGCAGGCTGCAGGGGATTCAGTGGTAGACAAGTGAAGTGTAGTGACTGTGGGGGAACAGGTCACTACACTTGTTAATTGGAGGACAGTCAATTAAACAAGCCATACTATGAAGTGTAATAAGAACCTCAACAGTGGAAACACACATCAAGAACCCCAACTCTACTACAGAAACAAAAAGCATCTTGGCTCAAACCCCTGTTTTTCAGGTGTGGAAACTGAATGCAGAGAAGGGAGGTGACTCACCGTTTGTTAGTAACTAAGCCAGGAATAAAACTCTTATTTCTTAATTCTGCTTTTTTTTTTTTTGAGTCAGGGCCTCACTCTATTGCCCAAGCTGGAGTACAGTGCGGTGCCATCTCAGCTCATCACAGCCTTGATCTCCTGGGCTCAATCGATCCTCCTGCCTCAGTCTCCCAAGTAGCTGGGACTACAAGCACATGCCACCACACCCAGCTATTTTTTTTGTAGAGATGAGGTCTCGCCATGTTGCTCAGGTTGGTCTCAAACTCCAGGCCTCAAGTGATCCTCTCAAAAGCGGTGGAATTATAGACGTCAGCCACCATGCCCAGCCTTCAATTCAGCATTTTAAAAACAGAATCTCTGCTATCCTTTCTTTCTGAATTAGTTTGAAAATCTGATCTTTGCCTTTAATTTCTTTTTTACTCATATAGAAGTTAGTTTGATTGTTCAAAAGCCTGAGAAGAGTGCTGCAATTGTGAAGGTCAATTACTATGCAGGCATTCCATGGCACAGTTAGTGCACTCCAGCCACTGTGGGTTTGATCTGCAGACAGGACTCTCCTCATCTGATCCAGCCCACAGGATCAAGTCTAGAGGTGTTGGATGTTATGATTTGGCTCTGTGTCCCCACCCAAGTCTCATCTCCAGTTGTAACCCCCAGGTGTTGAGGGAGGGACATGGTGGGGGGCGACTGTATCACAGAGGTGGTTTCCCTCATGCTGTTCTCATGATAGTAGTTAGTTCTCATGGGATCAGATGGTTTTATAAGGGTCTCTTCCCCCTTCACTCTCTCTTCTCTCTTTCTTGCTGCCTTGTGAAGAAGGTACTTGCTGTTTCTTTGCCTTCCACCATGATTGTAAGTTTCCTGAGGCCTCGCCAGCCATGCAGAACTGTGAGTCAATGAAACCTCTTTCCTTTATAAATTACCCAGTCTTGGGTAGTATCTTTATAGTAGTGTGAAAATGGACTAATACACCTGACAATGCTCTCATACTTCCAGCAGACCCTGGACAACTTCAGCCCCATGGCCCTTTCTCCTCAGACCAACCTTAAACCTGGACTTCACTTATGAACTCAGCCTCTCTCCAAATCGCAATTGCCTTTAAAGTCTAACACATTCTATAACAGTTGGTTATGTGATGACATGAAGAAAACCATATTTTAGTTTTTATCATGCATTGGGTCCAGATCGCATAGCAATTCCCCTTGGATTTTTATTTCCTGTGACCTGAGTAAGGCAAGCAGAGACATGCTAGTTTGACATGTCAACTTGTGAGCAGCCACCAGCAGCCCAGGGCTTGAGGGATCCTGAAAGATCTTCCTTGGAGACCATTTGGAATGACACAATTTCAGGGTTGGAAGGAACCTTAAAATGATCACCTAGTTTAACCAAATACCCTTTTAACGGGTGAATGTCATTTACTGTTTATTTGTTGGATGGACATTCAGCCAGTCTGGTGTCCTTCCTTAATTGTTCCATTGAAACTGCTTTTGATTGGTTCACCAATGACTTTCTGGCCAAACACTGGTTCCTTTGGTTCTCGTTTTACTCAATATCTCTTAGGATTTTAACATTGTTAATTATTTTTCAAGCCCTTGGCTTCTGTAACATACTTTGTTTCCTGTTTTCCTCTTAGATCTTTGATCAATGGTTTTCGATCAGGGACAATTTTACCCACAAAAGACATTTGGGAGTATCTGGAGGCATCTTTGATTGTCAAAACAGGGAGGAGAGTGCTTCTAGTGAGCAGAGGCCAGGGATGTTGCTAAATAAATGCCAAGGACAGCCCTCTGAGACAAAGGATTATGGGGGCCCAAATATCAATTGTGCTGAGATTTAGAAACTTGATCTTTGACCACCCCTTCACTTTTCTTCTTCATATTATAATTTTTTAAATTTTGGAATTACCCAAGTTTCCTTAACCTTTCACTTTCCTCTCCTGATGCATTTTCTCTGGTGCACACCATTCATTTCCATGTCTTCGACTCCTACCTATACCCATGTCTTCAGCTTTGACATTTCTCTTGGACTCCAACCTATTAAACAACTACCAAGTAGATATTTCTGCCTTTATATCCTGCAGACACAGTGTATTAGGCCATTCTTGCACTACTATAAAGAAATACCAGAGACTGGGAAATTTATTAAAAAAAGAGATTTAATGGGCTCATGGTTCTGCAGGTTGTACAAGCATGGTACCAGCATCTAGTCAGCTTCTGGGGAGGCCTCAGGGCTTTTACTCATAGCAGAAGGTGAAGCAGGAGCAGGCACTTCGCATGGTGAAAGCAAAGAGAGAGTGAAGGTGTGGGAGGTGCAACACAAGCAGATCTTGTGAGAACTAACTCACTATTGCAAGGACAGCACCAAGCCACAAGGGATCTGCTCCTATGACGCAAACACCTCCCACCAGGCCCTACTTTCAACATTGGGGATTGGCAATCCAACATGAGATTTGGCAGGGACATATATTCAAACTATATAATTCTGTCCCTGGCCCCTCAAATCTCATGTCCTTATTACATTACAAAATACAATCATGGCTTCTCAACAGCCCCCCAAAATCTTAACTTGTTCCAGCATCAACTCAGTCAAAAGTCCCAAGTCCAAAATCTCATGTGGAAATGCATTCCTTCTACCTATGACCCTGCAAGTTCAAAATCCAACAGGGCAGTCATAATCTTAAAGCTCAAAAATAATCTTCTTTGACTACATATCCCACATTCAGAGTACACTGGTGCAAAGGTTGGGCTCCCCAGCCTTGGGCAGCTTCACCCCTGTGGCTTTGCAGAGTTCAACCTGCATGGCTGCTATCACAGATTGTTGAGTGCCAGTGGCTTTTCCAGGTGCAGGGTGCAAGCTGCCAGTGGATCTACCATTCTGGGATCTGGAGGATGGCGGCCCCTTTCCCACAGCTCCACTAGAAAGTGTCCCAGTGGGGACTCTGTGTGGGGCACCCAACCCTACACTTCCCCTCTGTTCTGCTCTAGTGGAGGTTCTCTGTGAGGACTCCACCCCTGGCTTTCTCATATACCCTCTGAAATCTAGATAGAGGCTGCCAAGCCTCCTTCTCTATTGCACTCTGTGCACCTACAGGCTTAATGCCATGTGGAAGCCACCAAGGCTTATGGCTTGCACCCTCTGAAGCAGGAGCCCAAGTTGTATCTGGGGCCCTTTGAGCTGAGTTGGAGCCAGAGTGCCCGGATGTAGGGAGCATTGTCCCAGGGACACAGGGAGCACTGTCCCAAAGACTGCATGGGGCAGTGGGGCTGGGGACCTAGCCCATAAATCTATTCAGTCTTCCTAGGCCTAAGGGCCTGTGACGGGAGAGACGGCCTCAGAGATCTGTGAAATGCCTTCAAGGCCTTTTTTCCATTGTCTTGGCTATTAGCACTTGGCTCATTTTTAGTTATGCAAATTTCTCTAGCAAATGATTGCTGTACAGCCTGCTCGACTTTCTCTCCTGAAAAAGCTTTTTCTTTCTCTGCCACATGGCCAGGCTGCAAATTTTCCAAATTTTATGCTTTGCTTTCCCTTTAAATATAAATTCCCACTTTAAATCATTTATTTGCTACCAATTCTGAGCATAGGTTATTAGAAGAAGCCATGCCACTTCTCAAATGCTTTGCTACTTAGGAATTTCTTCTGCCAGATATCCAAAACCATCACTCTAAAGCTCAAACTTTCATAGAACCCTAGGGCATGAACAGAATGCAGCCAAGTTCTTGGCTGAAGCATAAAATGGGTGGCCTTTGCTCTAGCTCCCAATAAAATTCCTCATTTCCATTTGAGACCTCATAAGCCTGGACTTTCTTGTCCATATCACTATTAGGATTTTAACCAGGCTATTAAAAATTCCAAACTTTCCCTTGTCTTCCTGTCTTCTTCTGAGCCATCCAAACTCTTCCCATTACCCAGTTCCAAAGTTGCTTCCACATTTTCGGGTATCTTTATAGAAATGCCCACTCCCTGGTACCAATTTTCTGCATTGGGTCATTCTTGCATTGCTATAAAGGAATACCTGAGACTGGATAATTTATAAAGAAAGAGATTTAATTGGCTTATGTTTCTGCAGGCTGTACAAGCATGGCACTAGCATCTGCTCAGCTTCTGGGGAGGCCTCAGAGAGCTTTTACTCATGGTGAAGGCAAAGCAGGAGCCAGAGCAGGCACATCACATGGCGAAAGCAAGAGCAGAGAGAGTGGGAAGGAGGTGCCACACACTTAAACAACCAGATCTTGTGTGAACTCACTCGCTATTGTGAGGACAGCACCAAGCCATGAGGGTTCTATCCCTATGACCCAAACATCGCCCACCAGGCCCACCTTCAACATTGGGAATTACAATTCAACATGAGATTTGGTGGGGATATATATTCTATGTCACACAGCAAACTCAGCAGTGCACCAAACAAACTGGTTATCTTCCCCTCAAGTCTGCTGTTACTCCTTTTCCTCTGTCTAGGATTTCTTTTCTTAATAGCTCCCAGATCTTCAGGGTTGGTTCTGAGGGCTGTCACCTCAGGTGTACAATTTGTGTGTGTCTCTTGGAGGCTTGAGCACTCTCGACCATAGCCCAGGATGCTGCCTGCTCCAGAATTTGCTGCTCCTGTCACATCTAGAGACCTGGCACCATCTCCTAATAAAACCTGTGCATTTGAAAAGACATCCAAGTGGCCACATATGCCTGCTTTTTATCATCTCTCATTCATGCTGCTGCTGCTGGCAAAACCAGCACTTGGAATGTTTATCTGTAGTTGAAAGAGATGTGGCTTGGGCCGATCTGCCTGCCCTGGTGGCTTTTCTTGCTGTTCTTGCTGCAGCCAACCCCAAAGTAGGCCTCAATAGCCCCTCAAGGGGGTGCACATCTTCACTCCGAGTTACACTTAAGGAACAGGGCTCTTTGCTGGACTGGTAGGCCTGAGGGTTATAGCTCATTAGTTTTTTGCATACTGCCAGTTCCTGTGGGTTGATGTTTACCACTAAGAAGCAGGGATGCATGAGGCAGGTTCTGATTTAGCTGCCTACTGGGCCTATTTTAAAAGTTTCCATCCAACTGACTCCTGGTACAGAGGTCAGTGCTCATGGTCCTTCTCAACCACACAATATTCCCTCTTGGGAGCCTCCTTTTCCCTTCTTCCCATCTCTATGACCTTGATCACAGCCATCCCTGGGCTGCGCCAGGCCACAAAAAGTGGACTGAACTTGGATCCTGGAGAAAAGGATGACTTAGACTTGGTTTACAATGGTCTTTTCCTCATTATAACATTGAATCAGCAAGTACTCAGTGCAAAGCACACACATGCAGAGCCCAATGAGAGGACATAGCTTCCAAATGGCCTCTGCATTCCATAGAAGTACCTGTTAAAGTGGGAATCCTAGCATTTTGCATGGAGTAAGGAATCTGGGGTAGAAAGAACCCTAATCCCTGAGCTCATCAATGGGCTCAGAGTGGGGCCATGTCAGGTCTGAAATGCCTGCTCTCATCACATAAGAAAATGTCTTCTGTATTTGTTACTTCCATGTTCTATTTTTTTAAATTGTGCCATTGGGTTTAAAGTAGGTCTTACCATGCTCTATCTTAACCTCAAGCCACCAGATAATTTTCGATAACTTTTAACTTCAAAGTAGTCAGAACCTTAGTTTCAGCATGAACAGGATTTTTTGGTTGTGAGCAGCAAAAACAACTGATTCCAGTCAGTCTAAATAAAACACAAAAATAAAATCAAAACAAGGATTTAAAGGAAAGATATGAGGTAGCTCAAAGGATAAGAATCTACACAGGTCCTGAAATATAGGAATCAGAAACTAAGAACACTGTTGGAATGATTATGTTGTAATCTTTTTCTGTCCTTGTGTTTTACAGTTCATGATTCAGATTCCTAGAAGAAAACATTTGATTGGTCTTGCTCATTGAATGTGTTCATCTCTGGACTAGGTAGGGCTATGATTGACAGTCCACCAAAACTGCTTTCAGTGGTTTCTGTATATTCAAAGGAAAGTCAAGGTGCTTTTACCTAACAGAGCAAGAATTCTCAGCAGGCAAAATCAGCAGATGTCCATTTGTTCCCTGTCTTAACCAGTTTGGGCTGCTATAACAAAGTACGATAGACTGGTGGCTTATAAACAACAGAAATAGTCTCACAGTTCTGGAGGCTGGAAGTTTGAGATCAGGATGCCAGCATAGTTGGATTCTGCTGAGGGCCCTCTTCTGGACTGTAAACTTCCCATTTCTCTTGAAATGGCAGATAAAGAGCTAGTTAGCTTTCTGGTTTCTTCTTGTAAGGGCACTCACTAATCCCATTTATGAGGATTTCACCCTCGTGACCCAATTACCTCCCAAAGGCTCTACCTCCAAATACCATCACATTGCATGTTAGGATTTCAACATATGAATTTCGGAGGAAGACAAACATTCTGTCCATAACAGTCCCCTTCTTCCCAGGAGGCTGTGCAGGCTGAGGATTTTGGTACAATTCCTTCCTCCATAGTTTTTTGCTCTGAAGGCCAGTGTGTTAGGAGAAGCGTGGCTGGAATCCATCTGCCTTTAGGATTGGAGCCCTGGGTTTAGTCAAGTTTTCTTTTTCCATCATATTCTTCAAGATGAGACTGCATTTTGTAAATCAGTCTTTTATTTATTGTAGCCCTGAAATGTAAAACCAATATTTTAAAATGTATTTTCAGGTTTATAGTATCCTTCAAAGCTGCAGACAAGTTTTTTTTCCAGATCAAAGCACGAAAATGCCAGGAAGGAAATCACCTAAGCCAAGTAATGTCCAAAGAAAATTTTATGTACATTGAAATTGATAGAGAAAGGACTGGAGCAGTGCAATCTTAAATCAAATGCAAAGGCAAAAGGAAAATGCTAAATATAGAAAGTAGTGTCTAGTAATTATAATTCCATAGTCTCCTGATCAGTTGTTTGCTTATTTATTGACTCCTTAAATATTTATCAAGTGACTTCTCTGCACCAGGCATTATGTTGGGTGCTGAGGATGGATATAATCCCTGCCTACAGAGAGTATATACTGTAGCAGTGATCGCATTCTAGTGTTATGTTCATTTACAATAAAACCTATAGCTTAAATATTCAAATATTTTAAATACCCAAGTCACAAAACTATGCCAAAGTCCACTGAGGAGCTCAAAGGAAAAATTCACATTTCACTTGTGGGAATAAATACTCAGTATTTACTTCTCTAACTTCTTCCCACCCTTTAACACATACTCCCATTTCCCTTAATCTTGTTTCTTTCTCTTTAAAAAAATTAGAGAAATTAAGTAACGTAAAATTTTCCAAACATTTAAGTATGTGCCTGCTACACTCAATTTAGAGTAACTAAAGATTTCAAGGAATTACAGTGGAGTTCTCCATGAAATAACGTGGCTTTTCCCAACACTTGAAAAATCGTATTTGTGCTTAGAACTTTTTTCCTTTAGATTTATCAGGTTGGCTGTTAAATGCACCACGTGGTTAAAAAAAGAGATATGAGGAAGTGTTTGGAGCTGTCTGGAGGAGCAGCTACAGCAAGAGACTGGAGGCTTATGGCCCTCTCCCCTTAGGCCATGGCTGAGCTTCCAGCAGGAGGCTACTGCCCAGGGATGCATGCATGAGTGAAGATGGCTAAACTGAGCACTCAGTGAGGGCAGAGATACCCTCTGCCACAGTCATTGCTGGCAACCTCAGCATCAAGCACTGTGGCTGGCAGAGGGCTGGCACTCAGTAAGCCTTTGTTACGTGAATGAAAAAAAATAAAAAGGTCCCTTGAACAAGAGAAGAGAAAATTTGATCTCCCTGGATTTATAATCAGACAATTAAAAAAAACTTTTACTTTAATTCTGGGATACATGTGCTGAACATGCAGGTTTGTTAAATAGGTATACATGTGTCTATGGTGGTTTGCTGCATCTATCAACCTGTCATGTAGGTTTTAAGCCCCACATGCATTAGGTATTTGCCCTAATGTTCTCCCTCCCCTTACCCCCGACAGACCCCTGGTGTGTGATGTTCCCCTCCCTGTATCCATGTGTTCTCATTGTTCAATTCCCACTTATGAGTGAGAACATGTGGTGTTTGGTTTTTTGTTCCTGTGTTAGTTTGCCGAGGATGATGGTTTCCAGCTTCATCCATGTCCCCGCAAAGGACGTGAACTCATTCTTTTTTATGGCCGCATATTATTCCGTGCTGTATATGTGCCACACTTTCTTTATCCAGTCTATCATTGAAGGGCATTTGGGTTGGTTTCAAGTCTTTGCTATTGCCATAAGTGTGCATGTGTCTTTATAGTAGAATGATTTATAAATCCTTTGGGTATATATCCAGTAATGGGATTCATGGGTCAAATGGTATTTCTGGTTCTAGATCCTTGAGAAATCGCCACACTGTCTTCCACAATGGTTGAACTAATTTACACACCCACCAACAGTGTAAAAGCATTCTTATTTCTCCGCATCCTCCCTAGCCATCTGTTGTTTCCAGACTTTTTAATGATCCCCATTCTAACTGGCATGAGATGGTATCTCACCGTGGTTTTGATTTGCATTTCTCTAATAACCAGTGATGATGAGCTTTTTTTCACAGTTTGTTGGCCGCATAAACGTCTTCTTTTGAGAAGTGTCTGTTCATAGACTATGAAGTGTCTGTTTACAATCTGTTCAAAAAGTACCCACTTTTTGATGTTTTTTTCTTGTAAATTTGTTTAAGTTCCTTGTAGATAAGCAAATGATTTTTTTTTTTTTTTTTTTTTTTGAGATGGAGTCTCACTCTGTCTCCCAGGCTGGAGTGCAATGGTGTGATCTTGGCTCACTGCAACCTCTGCCTACTGGGTTCAAGCGATTCTCCTGCCTCAGCCTCCTGAGGAGCTGGGATTACAGGTGTCCGCCACCATGCTGAGCTCATTTCTGTATTTTTAGTAGAGATGGGGTTTCACCACGTTGGTCAGGCTGGTCTCGAACTCCTGACCTCGTGATCCGCCCACCTTGGCCTCCCAAAGTGCTGGGATTACAGGCATGAGCCACCGCACCCAGCCGATAATCAGATGATTTTTAACAGCTCCTTTGATTAATTGGTTGATTCTGAGTTGCATTTGATATACTAACCCAAGGCCCAATAAAAGCAGACAAAGAATTTGGGCTTCCAGATACCTCTGTTTTTCTTTTGAGATATAGCCCTAGGTGCCTCTTTGGTTATATTTAAAGTAAACTTTAATGCCTATTTAGCCAGCTCTCTGATTTAATTACAAATTCTTCTTGATTATGGGTTAAATTTTGACTTAATAAGATAATTTGAATTCTAGCTGTGTATCCTTGGGAGTTATTATTTTGGGACATTTTACTAATTAAGAAAGTTTTCTGTAACTGGTAGGCATAAAGAAGGTTTTCCTATATAGGTGATGGCAATTGAATTTCTTCTCACTTGTCAGTTTTAATGGATTGGTTTGTGTGGGGTGTCAGATTGAGAAGGATTCTGAGGCCAAGCCTGAGCTCTGTAGAGAAGGTTACCATGCATGACAGATGACCAAGGTCTTCTTGGCTGACAGAGGCAGGAGGGTAGAACATGTCCTTCATAATTCCTGTGCCTGCTCCACAAACTATCATATGAGATCAAAAGTGCCTCTTCTGTGACCAGAGACTGAATGTAACCAAGATCTGCAAACCAGGGGAGTGATTAGTAGACACATCGACATAACTCCATCCTGAAGGAGTCATTTGTTGTTAGCTTGATGACAAATAGCCTGAAATGAAATTATTGAGGGAATCTGATTCCTTGTTAGAAAGATGAAGACGTAAATCAACACAAAATTGTGAAGTCCAAGAAGTCACTGAGGAGTGTTCTGGAGAAGGAGTCTTCGGGAAAGAAAGTTAATAAGCCTAGTAGAGTAAAAAATAGCCCAGGGATTGGTACCAGATAAACACTATTGTCATCAGCTGTGTGCCTTTGGATAACTCAGCCTTTCTTCCTGGGACTGCTTTCTCCTCTCTAAATATGGATACTAATACTTGCTCTGCAGACGATAACAAGTATATATAAAAAGGGCCTGGCACAGAGAACAACTCCAGCGATAGCCATTTTCCCATAGAAGTGAAAATTGCTGGATATCTTTGGACATTATCCTTTAGATTTGTTTCTTAACAAGTTTATATTTTAAACATGCTTTTGGGAACCTTTCTACTTTAGAAGATCCATGAGTGTCAGCTATTGCTGGCTTTATGAATATTTAAAGAAAGCAATATAACTCCCATGCAGTAGCTGGCACTGGCAATTCCATGTAAGAGATAATCTAGAGTTAAGCTAAACTGCCAGTGTCTTTTGAATCTACTCGTATGTGTCCTCTGACTTGATCCAAGCTGTCTGTTCATGCTTCCACTGCCCAGTTCAAATAAACTTTATCACCTCTTCAGCTGCCTTAGTAGCACAACATATAGATCAGAAGAAATTGCATCAAAACAACAGATACATAACTCAGAAAAGAGACAAACTCTGGGCTCGGGGAAAGATGGTGTTCTCAGCACTCTTTCACATGACTCTTGCAATTTCAGTTGCTCTTAGAAACAGATTTCTTTACGTGGCAGTTGCTTTTTGAATCCAATTTATACTTACACTTATCTCCAGAGTTATCTCCAAAGGAGTTCTAGCAAGGAGAACTATGCAAACATTGTTTATTGGATGGAACTGTTTTTCTAGATCCCTTTAGAATTTCAAGTATGGAAATTTGGGTAGGAAAAGATCATTATCAAAATGGTATATCTCCAAAGAGATTTTATCTTTATTTACTTGGATGTAGGAAAGCAGTCTACATATCTGCTTCTGTTTCCATATGGGAGAGAAAGTTGGGAAGCAGGTGAAACGTTTATCATATGCCTATGGTTTTAAAATGTAAAAAAATTTCAGTTGGGCCCATGGAGGTAAAAGCTGCTTTATAAAAAATACATTTGGATACAGGAATATCTAAAATGTAGAATAGGACATTTGTGTATTGAATTATTGAGACAACCTGGAAAAATTTATCATGGAGAAAGTAAAAAGAAAACATACAGGTGCACACACACACACACACACTGCTGATTGGTAAGAGAAATGGTGTGCATGCACATCTGGGAAAAGAAAGCTACACAGAAATGTGAGATTTTAAAATTTCAAGAGTCATTTTATAGCACTTTCAGGCTTGGGAGGCAGTAGAGTTCCATGGTTATGATATCGGACTCTGTAGGCTGACAGATCTGGGTGCAAGTCTTAGCAACCTAGGAATATGGGTTTTGTTTTATTATTCTTCCCCCAACTCCAAGCTCTCTGATAGTTCTTTCCTTTCTTTCTTTTTCTTTCTTTCTTTCTTTCGTTCGTTCTTTCCTTTCTTTCTTTCTCCTTTCTTCCTTCCTTTCTTTCTTTCTTTCGTTCTTTTCTTTCTTTCTTTCTTTCTTTCTTTCTTTCTTTTTTTTTTTTTCTTTTCTTTTTCTTTCTTTTTTTTTTCTCTCTCTTTTCCTTCCTTCCTCCTTCCTTTCTTTCTTTCTTTCTTTCTTTCTTCTTTCTTTCTTTTCTTCTTTCTTTCTTTCTTTCTTTCTTCTTTCTTTCCTTTCTTTCTTCCCCTCCTTCCTTCCTTCCTTCCTTCCTTCCTTCCTTCCTTCCTTCCTTCCTTCCCTCCCTCCCTGCCTCCCTCCCTCCCTGCCTCCCTCCCACCTTTCTTTCCAGGGTCTAAAACATATTTTAGTATTTTTCCATTAACAGTGCAGTTTACATTCATGACTTCCCATAAGTGTAAATATGTCTGTGGAGTAGTTTTTGGATGCAGTTTTGGTAATTGTGGAAAAATGTTTAAAGGTTGATTGCATACAGCATCTGTGAGGGTTTAGAGAAATGAAGAGCCCACAGTTTTTTGCAGGGGGGGCACAATCTTACTGTATATCAACACCAGAAATGTATATACCCTTTGATCCAAAAATTATATTTCTAGGAATCTCCCCTACAAAAATCCTTATATATGAACACAAAGTTATATGTTCCAGGATTGTTTGAAATAGCAAAACATTGGAATCAACCTAAATATATAGCAATCTTAGTAGTAAACAAATTATGGTACATTTATACTATGAAATATTCTGAAGAAGTAAAAAGAAAGAGGTAGATCTTTATAAATTGTCATGGAAGAGCAACCCTCTAAAATGTGTTAATGTGAAAACATGTTGCCTGTGTGTTGTGGTCCCTCATAAGATAGATGGATAGGTAGATAGCTATCTAGATATCTATCTAGATATCTCATAAATCTCTTTTTCTCTCTTCTTCTCTTTCTCCCCTTTCCTCCCTTCCTTCCTTTCTACAAATGCATAGGAAAATAACTAGGGGCATATATATGTATTCACACACACACACATATATAAGATATTATTCTATGTGACTATATTTATATGTTCCATTTTCATATTGCTATAAAGTATACCTGAGACTGAGTAATTTACAAAGAAAGAGGTTTAATTGACTCACAGTTCCACATGGTTGAGGAGGCCTCAAGAAACTTATAATCATGGCAGAAGGAGAAGGGGAAACAAGGCATGTCTTACATGGTGGCAGAAGAGAGAGTGTGCAGGGGAAACTGCCACTTTTAAATCAGCAGATCTCATGAGAACTCCCTCACTATCATGAGAACAGCATGGGGAAAACCACCTCCATGATCCAGTCACCTCCCACCAGGTCCCTCCCTCGACATGTCGGGATTACAATTCTAGATGAAATTTAGGGTGGGGACACAGAGCCAAATCATATCAATATATATACACACTCACTAATGTTAGTGTGTGTGTGTATATACACACACACACCTATGTATACACGCTGTTAGTGAATGTGTGTGTATACGTATAAACACACACACTAATGTTATACTAATATTAGTATATATCTAATGGTAATATACTAGTAATATACTAATGTTAGTATATATGTTAGTGTGTATATATAATGTGTATATAGTATATATGTATTATATATACATATATGTACATAGTATATATGTATTATATATACATATAGTATAATACATGTATTATACTATATATGTATACTGTATATACTATATATAGTATAATATATGTAATATAGGATATTGCATATATTATACTATATATAGTATAATACATATAATATATACTATATACATTAATGTATATAGTATATACACCATATACATACAATATATAGTATATATACCATACCTATACAATAATATGTATGGTATATATACATATACTATATACATATACATTATACTATATACATATACATGTATACATGTATATGTATATAGTATAATGTGTATATATACACAATACACACATACACACACACACACACACACACACACTAACATTTAGCAGTATTTACCTAAGGAGAGAGAAAAAGGATTGAAATGGAATGAAAGGGGAATTTCTATTTTTTATTTATTTATTTTTGTATTGTTGAATGTTTTTTTTTTCTTTTTTTTTTTGAGACGGAGTCTCGCTCTGTCGCCCAGGCTGGAGTGCAGTGGCGCAATCTCGGCTCACTGCAGGCTCCGCCTCCCGGGTTCACGCCATTCTCCTGCCTCAGCCTCTCTGGTAGCTGAGACTACAGGCGCCCGCCACCAAGCCTGGCTAATTTTTTTGTATTTTTAGTAGAGACGGGGTTTCAGCGTGGTCTCCATCTCCTGACCTCGTGATGCGCCCGCCTCGGCCTCCCAAAGTGCTGGGATTACAGGCGTGAGCCACTGTGCCCGGCCTGTTGAATGGTTTTTACAATGAGCACATATTCACATATAACTTCTGTAATTTAACAAATAATATTTTAAAATACCAAGAAAAATTCTAGTATAAGTTATTAACTGCCCCTCTAAGACTTTCTTTTTCTTCCTTCCCCCACCCTGTTTTTTTTAATCGTGAGAATTTTCAAGTATCTATAAAGTATAGAAAATAATATTACAGACAACCATGTATCCATCATCCAAATTTAGCAGATGTTAACATTTTGCCAAATTTGCTTCAGATTCTGTTCTAACAAAAAGACAGAAAATGTTACTGATAATAGTTAAAGGTTTGTGCCCTACACTCTCAAGGTGGTGATTTTCTTGGAGTTGTGTATTATTTACAATTTTTTAGATCAGAAAATAAGGTGCCCTCAGATGATTTAAAAGAAAAAAGTCTTGACCAGGCGTGGTGTCTCATGCATGTAATCCCAGCACTTTGGGAGGCCGAGGCGGGCGAATCACCTGAGGTCAGGAGTTTGAGAACCAGCCTGACCAACATAGAGAAATCGCGTCTCTACTAAAAATATAAAATTAGCCGGACATGGTGGCGCATGCCTGTAATCCTGGCTACTCAGGAGGCTGAGGCAGGAGAATCGCTTGAACCTGGGAGGAGGAGGTTGCGGTGAGCTGAGATCACGCCATTGCACCCCAGCCTGGGCTCAAAACTCCATCTTAAAAAAAAAAAAGAAAAAGAAAAAGTTCTTAAGTGCAGTTTTCCACATTTTGTAGAAAACTTCCTGTAAGAGGGATTAGAAATTGCATCTTTCTTTTTCCTTTGAACTACTTGGAGGGTTTGCCATTTCCTGTTCATTCTCCCCTTCTGGTCCCTCATCTCACTCCCATCTCCCTGAATGAGCATCTCCCCTGGGCTCTTGACCTCTTCTCTCTGTTCCATCTTGGCAGCCACTGCCAGACTATCTTCCTAAAGCCAGGTTTCTCAACTTTGTTACTACTGTCATTTTGTGTGGATAATTCTTTGTCGTGGGGGCTGTTCTGTGCATTGTACAGTGTTTAGCAGCATCCCCAGCCTCTAACCACTAGATGCCTTCCCCAGTTGTGGCAACCGTAAGTGTCTCCAGTATTGCCACATGTGCCCCTGGGGAACAAAATTGCCTGTGGTTAAGAATTACTGTCCTAAACTGTGACTTTTGATATCACCTCCATGATCCTAAAAGTCCCGTGGTTTTCTACTGCCCATCACACCATGTTCAAACTCTCCTCACACCTGTCAATGGCCCCACGTGATTTCAAGTCACCTCTGCTCCCACCTCCTCCTGGTTTCACGCTTCATCCCATCAATCAGTCACTACCTCCCTGCTCTCCTAGTCCTCTTGTATTAAGCTAAATCTCACAGTTGGGCTTTTGTGCATGCTTTCCTGCATCTTATGGTGTCATACCTTTTAGTTTCTGCCTGTCCAACTGTTGCTTGCCTTTCAAGGTCAGGCATAAGTCCCATTGCTTCATATAATGTTTCCTGATTTATTTGGCCCTTATTTGTGTCCTCTTGATTTGGAAGCAGTAAGCTCTGGTGGGTCCGTGAATGGACTTCAGGATCAGAAGAATGTGGGTACAGCCCTGACACTCCTACATATGAGCTGTGTTACATGGGCAACTAGTTTAGTCTCTCTATGCTTTGTCTCCTCAGTAGCATAATGGGGACGCCATCCCTACCTTACAGGGTGGTTGACACAATTAAATTACATTTTGTAGGCCCCACTTAGCTCCCGAGTATATATACTACTTCACATGTGTTTGTCTTAACTGTGCAAATGGAATGAAGTTTGTTTGTTTGTTTGAGACAGGGACTCTGTCACCTAGGCTGGAGTGCAGTCGTGCAGTCATAGCTCACTGCAGCCTCAGCTCCTGGGTTCAAGCAGTCCTCCCACTTCGGCCTGCCAAAGAGCTGCGATTACAGGCATGAGCCACTGTGCCTAGCCAGAATGAAGTTCTTTAAAGAAGGGGATTGTATGTTAAACTTCTCCTCTGTTGTCTCTTGTGACAGATGCTTTGTAGATATCCAGTAGGTATCACTGACTGCATGGGGAAATGCAGCAGTACATACCTACCGATTACTATACTGCTTCTGTACGTACTCACGGCCTTGGGGTCCTTGATCTTTCATTCCTTCCAAATGAGTTTCAGAAGGATTAGGTTTATCGCCTTGATTTTTTTTTATTTTTTAATGATCATTGGTGTATAATAGGTGTATACATTTATGGGGCGCATGTAATGTTTTGATACAGGCATACAACGTGTAACAATAAAATCAGGGTAATTGGGGTATCCATCTACTCAAGCGTTTATCATTTCTTTGTGTTAGGAACATTCCAGTTTCAGCCTTTTAGTTGTTTTGAAACATACAATAAATTATTATTGACTATAGTCACCTGTTATACTACCAAATTCTAGATATTATTTATACTATCTAACTATATTTTTGTACCCATTAACCTTCCCCACTTTATCCTCACTACCCTTCCCAGCATCTGGTAACAATCATTCTACTATTTCCACGAGATCCATTGTTTCAATTTTAACAATATATATTACCAGGGGCTAAGTGGGGTCCCACATATGAGAATATGCACAATTTGTCTTTCTGTGCAAGGCTTGTTTCACTTAACGTAACGTCCTCCAGTTCCATCCATGCTGTTGTAAATGACAGGATTTTCTTTTTTAATGGTCGAATAATATTCCATTGTGTACATGTGCCACATTTACTTTATCCATTCATCCACTGATGGACATTTAGATTCCAAATCTTGGCTATTGTGAATAGTGCTGCCATAAACATGGAAGTGCAGATATTTCTTCGATATGCTGATTTTCTTTCTTTTGGATATATCCCTAGCAGTGGGATTGCTGGATCATATGGTAGCCCTATTTTTAGTTTTTTGAGGAACTTCCATACTGTTCTCCACAGTAGCTGTACTAATTTACATTCCCACCGACAGTGTATGCGGGTTCCCTTTTCTCCACATCCCTGCCAGCATTTGTTATTGCCTGTCTTTTGAATAAAAGCCATTTTAACTGGGATGAGATGATATCTCATTGCAGTTTTGATTTGCATTTCTCTGATGGTTAATGATGTTAAACATTTTTTCATACACTGCTTGTCCATTTCTATGTCTTCTTTTGAGAAACGTCTATTCAGATCTTTTGTCTTTTTTTTTTTTTTTTTTGAGACGGAGTCTCGCTCTCTTGCCCAGGATGGAGTGCAGTGGCGCGATCTCGGCTCACTGCAGGCTCCGCCTCCCAGGTTCACGCCATTCTCCTGCCTCAGCCTCCCGAGTGGCTGGGACTACAGGCGCCTGCCACCACTCCCAGCTAATTTTTTGTATTTTTAGTAGAGATGGGGTTTCACCGTGTTAGCTAGGATGGTCTCGATCTCCTGACCTCGTGATCTGCCCTCCTTGGCCTCCCAAAGTGTTGGGATTACAGGCATGAGCCACCCACCACGCCCGGCCTGCCCTTTTAATATTTATTTATTTGTTTGTTTATTTATTTATTTATTTATTTATTTATTTATTTATTTATTTTTGAGACGGAGTCTCACTCTGTCCCCCAGGCTGGAGTGCAGTGGCGCGATCTCAGCTCACTGCAACCTCCGCTCGCGGGTTCACGCCATTCTTCTGCCTCAGCTTCCCGAGTGATTGGGACTACAGGTGCCTGCCACCACACCTGGCTAATTTTGTTTTGTATTTTTAGTACAGACGGGGTTTCTCCATGTTAGCAAGGATGGTCTCGATCTCCTGACCTCGTGATCCGCACGCCTCAGCCTCCCAAAGTGCTGGGATTACAGGCATGAGCCACTGTGCCCGGCCCTATTTATTATTTATTTATTTATTTATTTTATTTGAGACAGAGTCTCACACTGTTGCCTGGGTTGTAGTGCAATGGCGCAGTCTTGGCTCACTACAACCTCCACCTTCTGGGTTCAAGCAATTCTCCTGCCTCAGCCTCCCAAGTAGCTGAGATACAGGTGCACACCACTATACCTTGCTAATTTTTTGTATTTTTAGTAGAAACCGGGTTTCACTATGTTGGCCAGACTGGTCTTGAACTCCTGACCTTGTGATCCACCTGCCATGGCCTCCCAAAATACTGGGATTACAGGCATGAGCCACCATGCCTGGCCTGTTTATTTTTGAGATGGAGTCTTGCTTTGCCGCCCAGGCTGGAGTGCAGTGATATCAAGCTAAAAATCATGGCTCACTGCAACCTCAACCTCCCGGACTCAAGAGATCCTCCCACCTCAGCCTCCCTAGGACCTGGGACTATAGGCGCACGCCATTACACCTGGCTAATGTTTGTATTTTTGTAGAGACAGGCTTTTGCCATGTTTCCCAGGCTAGTCTTGAAAGTCTGGGCTCAAGGAATCCACCCATCTTGGCCTCCCTAAGTGCTGAGATTATAGGCTTGAGTCACTGCACCTAGTCCCTTTTGCCCTTTTTAAAATATAATTATTTGATTTTTTTCTATAGAGTTGTTTGAGCTCTTTGTATATTCTGGTTATCAATCCCTTGTCAGATGAGTAGTTTGCAAATATTTTCTCCCATTCTGTGGCTTGGCTCTTCACATTGTTGATTGTTTCCTCTGCTGTGAGGAAGCTTTTTAGCTTGATGTAATCCCACTTGTCTATTTTTGCTTTGGTTGCCTGTGCTTTTGAGGTATTACTCAAGAAATCTTTGCCCAGAACAATGTCCTGGAGAGTTTACTCAATGTTTTCTTTCAGGAGTTTCATAGCATCAGTCTTATATTTAAGTCTTTAATCCATTTTACTTGAGTTATGTATATGGCAAGAGATAGAGGTCTAGTTTCACTGTCTCTTGTACAATGTTCAGCAGCATCCCTGGCCTCTAACCACTAGATGCCAGTAGATGCTTTCCCCGGTTGTGACAACCATACATATTGCCAACTACTGCCACATGTGTCCCTGGGGAGCAAAATTGCCTGTGGTTAAAAATTACTGTCCTAAATATCCATTTTTTCCATCATCATTTGTTTAAGAGGCTATCCTTTTCCCAGTGTATGTTCTTGGCACCTTTGTAAAAAATTAGTTCACTATAGATGTGTGGATTTATTGCTGGGTTCTCTATTCTGTTCCATTGTTCTACATGTTTGTTTTTATGTCAATACCATGCTGCTTTGATTACTGTAGCTCTGTAGTATAATTTGAAGTCAGGTAATTCGATTCCTCCAGCTTTGTTCTTTTTGCTCAGGATGGCTTTGGCTATTCTGGGTCTTTTGTGATTCCATATAATTTTAATAATCTTTTTCTATTTCTGTGAAGACTGTCATCAGTATTTTGATAGGAATTGCATTAAATTTGTACACTGCTTTAGATAGTATGAACATTTTAACAATATTGATTCTTCCAGCCCATGAACATGGAATATCTTTCCATTTTTGTGCGTCCTATTTAATTTTTTATCAATGTTTTAGAAGTTTCATAATAGAGACTTTTTCTTTGGTTAAGTTTATTCCTAGGCATTTTATTTTATCTGTAGCTATTATAAATGGAATTACTTCCCTGGTTTCTTTTTCAGATTGTTCACTGTTAGCATATAGAAATGCTATTGATTATTGTATGTTGATTTTGTATCCTGCAATTTTACTGAATTTATTTACCAGAGCTAACAGTTTTTTGCTGGAGTCTTTAGGTTTTTCTAAATATAAGATCATATTGTCTGCAAAGGAGGATAATTTAACTTCCTCTTTTCCAATTTGGATGCCCTTTATTTCTTTCTCTGTCTAATTGTTCTAGCTAGGAGTTCCAGTACTATGTTGAATAATGGTGGTAAAAGTTGGCATCCTTGTCTTGTTCCCTACCTTAGAGGAAAACCTATCAGTTTTTCCCCATTCAGTATGATATTAGCCATGGGTCTGTCAGATATGGCTTTTATAATATTGAGGTATGTTGTTCTGTACCCCCTTTTATCATAAAGTTTTATCATAAATGTTGAATTTTATTGAATGCTTTTTCAGTGTCAATTTAAATAATCGTATAGTTTTTGTCCTTCATTCTGTTGATACAATCTATTACATTCATTGACTTGTGTATATTGAATCATCCTTGCATCCCTAGGATGAATCCCATTTAGTCATGATTAATGTTTTTTTGTGTGTGTTGTTAAATTTGGTTTGCTAGTCTTGTGCTGAGGATTTTTGCATCTATGTTCCTCAGAGATACTGGCCTGTAGTTTTTTTTTTTTTTTTTCATTGTGTCTTTGTCTGGTTTTGGTATCAGGATAATACTGAACTTGTAGAATGAGTTTGGAAGTATTCCCTGTTTCTTGATTTTTTTGAAATAGTTTGACTATTAAAAAAACTAAACTAAAGAGGATTAGTTTTAGTCCCTATTTAAATGTTTGGTAGGGGCAGGGCGTGGTGGCTCATGCCTGTAATCCCAGCACTTTGGGAGGCTGAGGAGGGTGGATCATCTGAGGTCAGGAATTTGAGATCAGCCTGGCCAACGTGGTGAAACCCTGTATCTTCTAAAAATACAAAAAATTAGCTGGGAGTGGTGGTGGGCACCTGAAATTCCAGATACTCAGGAGGTTGAGACAGGATAATTGCTTGAATCTGGGAGGTAGAGGTTGCAGTGAGCTGAGATTGCACCACTGCACTCCAGCCTGGGTGACAGAGCAAGACTCTGTCTCAAAAGAAAAAAAAAAAAAAAGAATTAGGTAGAATACAAGAGTGAAGCCACTGGGTCCTGGGCTTTTCTTTGTTGGTAAAGTTTTAATTACGACTTTACTGTCATTACTTGTTGTTTGTCTATTCAGGTTTTGGATTTCTTCATGGTTCAATCTTGGTAAGTTGTATGTGTCTAGGAATTTGTCCACTTCTAGGTTTACCAATTTATCGGCAATTCATTGCTCATAGTAGTCTCCAATGATCCTGTGAATTTCTGCAGTGTCACTTGTAATGTCTCTTTTTTCATCTCTGATTTTATTTGTTTGGATCCTGTCTTTTTCTTAGCCTGGCTAAGATTTTGTCAATTTTGTTTATCTTTTATCTTTTCACAAAATCAACTTTTTGTTTCATTGATTTTTTGTATTTTTTTGTTTTAATTTCATTGACTTCTGCTCTGATTTTTATTATTTCTTTTCTTTTTGGAATTTTGATTTTGGCTTGCTCTTGCTTTTCTAGTTCTTTAAGAGGTATCATTAGGTTGTTTATTTGATGATTTTCTGCTTCCTTGATGTTGGTGCTTATTGCTGTAAACTTTCCTCTTAGTACTGTTCTTGCTATATCCCATAGATTGTGGTATGTTCTGTTTCCATTTTCATTTGTTGCAAGAAATTTTAAAATTTCCGTACTGACCCACTGGTCATTCAGGAACATACTATTTAGCTTCTCTGTGGTTGTACAGTTTCCAAAACTCCTCTTGTTATTGATTTATAGTTTTGTTCCACTGTGGTCAAAGAAGATGCTTGATACAATTTCAATTTTTTAAGACTTGTTTTTTGGCCTAATTTGTGGTCTATCCTTGAGAATAATCCATGGGCTGAGGAGAAGAATGTGTATTCTGGGCAGGTGCTGTGGCTCATGCCTGTAATCCCAACACTTTGGGAGACTGAGGCAGGTGGATTGCTTGAGCCCAGGATTTTGAGACCAAGCTGGGCAACAAGGTGAGACCCTATCTCTTTTACAAAAAATATTAGCTACGCACGGTAAGGCATGCCTATATTCCCTGCTACTCAGCCCTCGCTTAAGGGGGCCAGGCATGGTGGCTCATACCTGTAATCCCAACACTTTGGGAGGCTGAGGCTGGTGGATCATTTGAGGCCAGGAGTTCAAGACCAGCCTGGCCAACATGGTGAAACCCCATCTCTACTAAAAATATAAAAATTAGCCAGCTACTTGGTAGGCTGAGGCATGAGAATCATTTGAACCCAGGAGATAGAGGTTGCAGTGAACCAGCTAGCACCACTGCACTCCAGCCTGGGTGACAGAGCCAGACCCTGTCTAGGAAACAAAAAAAAAAAAAAAAAAAAAAGAAGGCTTGCGTGAGCCCAGGAGATTTAGGCAGCAGTGAGCTGTGATCGTGTTACTGTACTCCAGCCTGGGCAATAGAGTGAGATCCCGTCTCAAAAAACAAACAAACAGAAAAAGAATGTGTATTCTGCAGCTGTTGGATGAAATGTTCATAAATATCTATCAATCAGGTCCATTTGGTTTATAATGCAGATAAAGTCCAATGTTTCTTTGTTGATATTCTGTCTGGATGATCTGTCCAATGCTGAAAGTGGGGTGTTGAGGTCTCCAGCTATTATTATGTTAGGGTCTATTTCTCTCTTTACTTCTAATAGTATTTGGTTTATATATCTAGGTGCTCCAGAGCAGGGTGCATATACATTTAGAATTGTTACATAATCCTTGATTATTTTAAAAATAAATGTACTATGCCAATTGGTTGTTGCCTTGTTGAAATGACTGAAATAATGAATTGTCCAATGATTGGTGAGGATGATTCATTTCATAATCCTCTTGGAAATACAGAGAGACATTATGGCACTCAAAATCTTCAATTCTATGGCTTCTCTTTGAGATTATCTTCTGTTAAGGTGCTGAGTGTTACTAGTATTTTGAATTTCTTCTTCATAGACTCATAGTTAAGAGTACATATTTAGAATTCCGACCATGATTGTAATTTCAACTCTGCTGCATACTAAAAATCTGACTTCGAGAAATTTTCTTCTTCTTTTTTTTTTTTTTTGAGACGGAGTCTCGCTCTATCGCCCAGGCTGGAGTGCAGTGGCACGATCTCGGCTCACTGCAAGCTCTGCCTCCCAGGTTCACGCCATTCTCCTGCCTCAGCCTCCTGAGTAGCTGGGACTACAGGCATCCACCACCACCCCTGGCTAATTTTTTGTATTCTTAGTAGAGATGGGGTTTCATCGTGTTACCCAGGATGGTCTCCATCTCCTGACCTCGTGATCTGCCTGCCTCGGCCTCCCAAACTTCTAGGATTACAGGCGTGAGTCACCACGCCCAGCCAAGAGAAAATTTTAAAAAACCCCTTTAAGCCTCCATTTCATTATGTTTAATGGGAGAAAATGATAGCCCTTCCCTTATGGGACTGCTATGAGATAATATATGTGCAGTCTTAGCACAGTTCTTGGCACGTGCCAAGTGCTCTGTAAACGCTACCTATGCATCATTATTTTTTCTCTTTACAAATATTCATCAGGCATCAACTATGCTCCAGGCAATGAACAAAACAGAAATGGCCCTGCCCTCAGACAGCTTACATCCAGTTTTTATTATTTTGAGGGTGGTAGGTGGTTTTAAGTAGAGGGCGCATTTGACTCTGCAGACGTTAAAGTCCTTTTAGAAAAATGACTGTAAGAACTGATCTAAAAATTCAAATACGAATTATTAGAAAGAGACTTGATAAATAACAACATTATTCTACGGTCATTTTCAATACTTGGAAATAAACCTAATATGGATGTAAAGTCTTAACCTTCCAGAAAGCCTCTTATGTCAAATATCATTTTTATTGTTGTGCAAATGAATATCGTTGACAGTGACATATGAGAGAACCAAGTGTATAGAATCACAGAGCCAGAGCCAACCATTTAAATTAACCCACACCCTGCCCTGTGTGCTTTCTGTGTAATGGACTGAATGTTTACGTCTCTCCTACCCTCCAAATTAATATGTTGAAATCTTAACCCCCAATGTCATGGTATTAGGGAACTTTGCGAGGTGATTATGGTGGGGCCTTTGGGAGGTAATTATGTCATGAGGTAGAACCCCCATGAATGGCATTAGTGTCCTTATAAGAGGCCTTGGAGAGGCCTTTCCTTCCACCATGTGAAGACACAGACAGAAGGTTACATCTGTGAAAAAGCAGGCCCTCACCAGACACTAAATCTGCTGGTGCCTTGATCTTGGACTTCTCAGCCTGTACAATTGTGAGAAATAAATATCTGTTGTTCATAAGCCACCCTGTTTGTGGTATTTTGTTATAGCAGCCTGAATGGACTAAGACATCACCCCATTCTGGTGCTCACATTATATCCCAGGCATGGAATATTTTTCCATGGTGATGTGTGTATATTTTGTTTTCTTTTTAGACTTAGAAACTTGTTTATAAAAGCATGATGATAAAGTAACATGAATGTGAAGCTCTTTGCTTCGTGGCCCCTAAAACATGCATTTTTGTACATGTTTCTTTAATTTAATTATAAAGCAAAACATGGAGTGAAAAAATGAATGACAGATCCTTCACTCTCTGGGGGCTAAAAGAATCCTGTGGAGCAGAAGAGCAGCTCCCTGGGGACTTCTCTGCCTTTTCTGGGTCTCTATTTCGTGGTGAAGGTAACCTGTGGTGACACGACAACTGTAAAGCCTGGGGCTTCCTGACTCGGCATTTCAGGGAAGATTAACTGACAAATTCCACTTCTAGAAATTGATCTTAAAAAAAGTAATGATAGAGATGCAACATGATTTATTTATAAAGATGTTCATTGCAGTGTTGTTTATAATAAAAAGTGGAGACCCCCTAAGTACCTAAGAACACATATTAATTAAGAAAACAGTGGTAAATCCGTATGTTAAAAAATGTAATTGACATGGAAAGATGTTCAAGATATGATGAAATAAAAAAGTAGGCTGCTGCTGGGCTCAGTGGCTCATGCCTGTAATCCCAGCACTTTGGGAGTCCAAAGTGGGCAGATCACGAGGTCAGGAGTTCAAGACCAGCCTGACCAATATGGTCTCTACTAAAAATACAAAAGTTAGCCGGGTATGGTGGCACGTGCCTGTAGTCCCAGCTACTTGGGAGGCTGAGGCAGGAGAATCTCTGGAACTGGGGAGGCAGAGGTTGCAATGAGCTGAGATTGCGTGCACCACTGCACTCCAGGCTGGGTGACAGAGCGAGACTCCGTCTCAAAAAAAAAAAAAAAAAAAAAGTAGACTGCAAAACAGTATGCACAGTAGGATCCTATTTTGTTAAAAAGGACATATGTCTGTGTTAGCTGTGTACACATAAGAAATGACTAGAAGGTATATAGAGTGGGTCCCTGTGGGTGATGAGATTACAAGTAATTTGGATTTTCTTCTTTTTAGTTCTCTATATGCTCTGCAAATAACTAGTGGCAGTTATCACTGGTACCTGTTAAGTGCTGATTATGTCTCCCCAAATTCACATGCTGGAGTTCAGGATATGACTATTTGGAGACAGGAATTTTAAAGAGGTAATTGAGTTAAAATAAGGTCATGTGGATGGGCCTAATTTGATATGACTGGTGTCCTTATGAAAGGAGGAAAGTTGGACACAGACATATATAAACAGAAGACTACGTGAAGACATAGAGAGAAGATGGCCATCTACAAGCCAATAAGAGAGACCTTAGAAGAAATCAACTCTGCTGACACCTTGATCTTAAACTTCTAGCCTCGAAAGCTGTGAGAAAATAAATTTTTGTTGTTTAAGCCACCTAGTCTCTAGTATTTTGTCACAGTTACCCTATCAAGCTAATGTAGTACCCAAACCCCAACAACCTTTATGCCTTCCTCCTCTGTAACGAAACTCCAGCTTGGTTTAGGAGTCTACATTCCTCCTTGAGAAATGGGCTGAATCCCTATCACCCACGCCAATGGTGGTAGGCCCCTTCCCTTGACAGATATTGACTTAAACATGCACATGTGACTCAGTTATGGGTAATCAGAAGTGAAAAATCTAGAGAGTTTCTAAGTTTTCCTAGAGGATGAGACACACTCTAAGGCATAGTCCCTCGTTTGGTTTATATTTTTGCTGGATATTGTCATATCTGCCTAAGCGTGGCAGCACCTTGAGATCATGAGAGAAGCTGACCTGATCTCATGATCAGAGGGCCACTTTGCCTTGTGGAGGACAGAAAGGCAGAAAAATTAAAAGAATCTGGATCGATGACATCTTTGAATACCCAAATAAATCATCCCCATGGAGTCAAACACCTGAAGAATTGTTTCATGAGATAATACAGTTTCTTTATTTTTAAGCCAGTTTCAGTTTGTTTTTGCCTTGCTTGGAGCCCAAAGCATCTGAATTGGTACAATTGAAACCCAAAACAAAATACACAAGCGCAAAATACGTTCTATAAACCCTCAGATACCTCTAGGCCTCTACCTAAAAGCATGGACTCCACATCTAACAGACTGTTCCAGCATGAAATAGCCTTGTTTGGCTAAAGCATAGGTGCCAGTTAAAAAATTCATTCTGTTCAGAATACTGATCACTGTAGAATACACATCTGAGTGCCCCCCACTCAGGTTCCCATGTCACTGAGTTCTACTCAGTGACTACAAGTGCCCAAGGGCCATGTTGCATAACAACTTCAGGGATTATTTAATTGGAGCAGCTGCTTCATCTCAGCCATTTAACATTTGAATGCCTATGGAATACACAACCCAGGACCCTGTCCTGGTGGGAAGCTGTGGGACTACTAAGCATATGGAATTAAGCCCTGCCTGCAAACAGATTATGTTCAACGTAGGATAAGACAGACATGTGGGGGAACCCCAAGACAAAGCAAGACCATGTATAGGTAAGTAGGATAGGCAGAGAGGTAGACACAGGATTTGCTTCCCCTGTGGATGGGAGGAAAGGACAAGAAAGTCAGGATTGTTTCCTAGTTCCACATTTTTTTTTTTTTTTTGAGATGGAGTTTCCCTCTGTCACCCAGGCTGGAATGCAATGGCACGATCTCGGGTCACTGCAACCTCCACCTCCCGGGTTCCAGCAATTCTCCTGCCTCAGTCCCCTGAGTAGCTGGGACTACAGGCACGCACCACCATGCCTGGCTAATTTTTTTTTTTTTTTTTTTTTTTGGGAGACAGAGTTTTGCTCTTGTTGCCCAGGCTGGAGTGCAATGGTGAGATCTTAGCTCACGGCAACCTCCACCTCCTGAGTTCAAGTGATTCTCCTGCCTCAGCCTCCCGAGTAGCTGGGATTACAGGCATGTGCCACCATGCCTGGCTAATTTTTGTATTTTCACTAGAGATGGTCTTTCACCATGCTGGCTAGGCTGGTCTCAAACTCCTGACCTCAAATGATCTGATCACCTCGGCCTTACAAAGTGCTGGGATTACAGTCATGAGCCGCTGTGCCCGACTGCTGGTCTCACATATTTTTTAAATCATTTGCTGTGTTTAGTCTTTTACTTCATTCAGGTCCCTTTGCTAATTTCATCCCCATGGAGAAGTCTTTGTTATCTAGAGTGTCCCACACATCATTCCCCAATTCCCTCCTATCCACTCACACAGCTTTTAATTTTTTTCATAGTGCTTATGCCAACACTATGTGTATCTCTCTAGGAGAGATTGTCTCTCAGTTTTTATCTCTCTTAATTTAGCACCCATGTACAAGTCAACCAAAGCTGTGAACTCCAGGAGACTTTGGAAGTTAACTGATTTTCACTCTCCTGCTGGGAATAGATCTTAAAAAACTTGCTTATAAATGGACATAAAGACATGTATGCTAGAATGTTCATTACAATATCGTTTGCAATAGAGAAAACTAGAAAACAACTCAAGTGTCCATTAATAAGGTAGTTACTACATAATTTCTGATACACCCATACTATGTTTCTTAGTTACAGAAACATAATTGCGAAAGTTATGATACAAAATCCCTGTTATATTTCAGGCTACTATAACAAAAGTACCATAGGCTGGGTGGCTTAAACCACAGACATTTACTTCATACAGTTCTGGAGGCTGGGAAGTCCTAGTTCAAGGTGCCAGCAGATTTGGTAGCTGGGGAGCACCATTTTATGGTTCATATATTGCTGCCTTCTTAAAGAAAGGGGCAAGAGATCTGAGGTCTCTGTTTTTTTGCTGGGGAGTCTCTTTTATAAGAGTATCAAACCCATTATGAGGATTTACATGACCTAATCACTTCCCAAAGGCCCCACCTCCTGAAACCATCCCATTGAGATTTAGGATTTCAACAGGAATTCTCAGCGTACACAAATATGCAGCCTAGAACAATATGGAATACTATGTACCAGCTAATGTGTAATTAATAGTAATAAAATAATAATATGACCAGCCTCAGCAACATTGTAAGACTTCGTCTTTAAAAAAAAATTACCTTGGCAGGGTGCTCACCTGCAGTCCTAGCTACTTGGGAGGCTGAGGTGGGATGATCACTTGAGGCAAGGAGTTTGAGTTTCAGTGAGCCATGGTCATGCCACTGCACTCCCGCCTGGTTGTCAGAGCAAGACTCTGTCTCTTAAAAGAAGAAAAGTAGCTAAATTTACTAAATGATTACTTATGTTTTATCATTTCTTTTCCCTTCCACCATTCTAAGACGCATACTTTTTTTTATCCCTAGTTCACAGATGAATAACTGAGGCACACAGAGTTTAAGGGATTTGGTCAAGATCAGATAATTAGGAAGTGGCAAAATCAGGATCATGACTAGTCGGAGGCTAGCACACACAGCCAGCCACTTCTTCATAATGTCTTATGAGAATATGTAAGAGATATATATGTATACTGAGATTTTAAAAAATCACCTAGGAATTTTATTAACTAAAGATAAAAGCAAATGGGCCTAGAATGAGTCCATTCACAAAACAAAAGGTGTTGGTATGTAGATATATGTATATCTTGTGTTTTATCAGTTCTAACTTCTGAGGAAAGTAGGAGAGGAAGGATAATAGGAACTTGCACATTTTCTCTGTATTTTTAAGATGCTTGGATTTTTTTTTTTTTTTTTTTTTTGAGACGGAGTCTCGCTCTGTCACCCAGGCTGGAGTGCAGTGGTGCGATCTTGGCTCACTGCAAGCTCCGCCTCCTGGGTTCACGCCATTCTCCTGCCTCAGCCTCCCGAGTAGCTGGGACTACAGGCGCCTGCCACCACGCCCTGCAAATTTTTTTGTATTTTTAGTAGAGACGGAGTTTCACCGTGTTAGTCAGGATGGTCTCGATCTCCTGACCTCGTGATCTGCCCACCTCGGCCTCCCAAAGAGCTGGGATTTCAGGTGTGAGCCACCGTGTCCAGCCCTAATGCTTGGATCTTTTATAAAGTTTTCATGTGTTATCTGAATAAAGGCACCCCTCATGTTAGTGCACTTCACTTTATTGAGCTTCGTAGATACTGTGTCCTTTACAAATGGAAAGTTTGTGACAACCCTACCTTGAGCAAGTCTGTTGGTGTCACTTTTCCAACAGCATGTGCTCAATTCATGTCTCTGTGTCACATTTTGGTCATTCTTCCAATATTTCAAGCTTTTTCATTATGATTTTATCTGTTATGGTGATCTGCAATTAGTGATTTTTGATGTCACTATTGTAATTGTTTTGGGGCATGATGAACTACTCCCATGTAAGATGGCAAACTTAATTGGTAAATTAAGTTTGACTGGGTCTTCTTGCATCTCTCCATCTTCTCTGGCCTCCCTATTCCCTGAAACACAGCAATATTGTAGTCAGATCAACTAATAACCCTACAGTGGCCTCTTGGTGTTCAAGTGAAAGGAAGAGTCACACATCTCTTGCTTCAAATCAGAAGCTATTTCTAGCTTTAATGTCTAGATTAAATTTAGTGAGGCAGGCGTGTTGAAAGCCAACACAGGCCAAAAGCTAGGCCTCTTGCGCCAAACAGTTAGCCAAGTTGTGAATGCAAAGGAAAAGTTCTTGAAGGAAGTTAATAGTGTTACTCCAGTGAACATATGAATAAGAAGGTGAACAGCCTTATCACTGATATGGAGAAAGTTTGAGTGGTCTGGATAGAAGATCAAACCAGACACAACATTCCCTTAAACCAAAACCTAATCCAGGGCAAGGCCCTAACTCTCTTCAATTCTGTGAAGGCTGAGAGAGGTAAGGAAGCTGTAGAAGAAAAGTCTGATACCAACGGAGGTTGACTAATGAGGTTTAAGAAAAGAAGCTGTTTCTATAACATGAAAGTGAAAGGTGAAACAGCAAGTGATGGAGAAGCTGCAGCAAGTTTTCTAGAAGATCTAGCTAAGATCATTTGTGAAGGTGGCTACACTAAACAACAGATTTTCAATATAGACAAAACATACTTCCATTGGAGGAAGATGCCACCTAGAAATGTCATAGCTAGAGAAGAGAAGTCAATGCCTGGCTTCAGAGCTTCAAAGGACAGGCTGACTCTCTTGTTAGGGGCTAAGTCAGCTGGTGACTTTGAGTTGAAGCCAACGCTTATTTACCATTCTGAAAACCCTAAAGTCCTTAAGAATTATGCTAAATCTACTCTGCCTGTGCTCTACAAATGGAAAACCAAAGCCTGGATGAAGGCATATCTGTTTATAACATGGTTTACTGAATATTTTAAGCCCACTCTTGAGACCTGTTGCTCAGAAAAAAATATTCCTTTCAAAATATTACCACTCATTCGCAAAGCGTCTGGTTACCCATGAGCTGTGATGGAGATGTGAGGCAGCGTTCCTTTCTTGGGGGCACTAGCTGCAGAGGGTCTGTTCCTGCAGACCCCTGATTTGGTGGTGGACGAATAAACGTACACTGACACACAGATATTCTGCTTTGCCAGTCCAGCTGAGGGTCCGAGGCCACTCACAGACTCCAAGAAGAGTCCCGTAAAGAATGGCAGGTGTTGCCCTGAACAGTTCGCACTCCAGGCATTTATTTAGTATAGAATTAACAATGGAAGCTTTGAGTCAACACACTTGTGGATAATTAACATGGTTAAGAGAGGAGTTCTACGAATGGTTAAAGCTCAGGTACTGTGGTCTAAAGTAAATATCATTAGGGGGCAATTTTCCTGGTCAACCTCTCCCGCCACCCCCCCAGGGCCATCTGGAGGTAGGTTAAACAGACTTAACTGGGGAAGCCTCTATTGTCCCTAGTATTTACCCTATGACTTAACGCTCTAAGGTAAGAACTGCAGCCTTCAGCTTGTTCAATTATTACAAGCTATGTAACCTTTCAGCCTTCCAGAAAGGTTTGTGACTATTCCCTATAACTTTCCCTAATATTTCCCTTTAATATTTCTGCCACCATCCTGAGTGAATCCCAACAGAGATGTACAAAGGGATTAATGTTTTCCTGCCTGCAAATACAACATCCATTCTGCAGCCCATGGATCCAGGAGTAATTTTGACTTTCAAACCTTATTATTTGTAGAAATCCATTCCATAAGGCTATAGCTGCCATAGTTAAAGATTTCTCCAATGGATCTGGGCAAAATAAATGGAAAGTCTTCTGGAAAGGATTCTAGATGTCATTAAGAACATTTATGATTCATGGAAGAAGGCCAAAATAGCAACATGAACAGGAATTCGGAAGAAGTTGACTCCAGCCCTCATGAATGACATTGAGGGGTTTAAGACTTCCATGGAGGAAGTTATTGCAGATGTGGTGGAATTAGCAAGAGAACTAGAATTAGAAGTGGAGCCTGAAGATCTGACTGAATTGCTGCAATCTCATGATAAAACTTAAATGGTTTAGGAGTTGATTCTTACGGATGAGTAAAAAAACTTGTTTCTTGAGATGGAATCTACTCCTGGCAAAGATGCTGTGAACATTGTTGCAGTGACAACAAAAAGATTTAGAATATTACATAAACTTACTTGATAAAGCAGCAGCAGAGTTGGAGGGGATTAACTTTAATTTTGAAAGAAGTTTACTGTAGGTAAAATGCTATCAAACAGCATCACAAGCTACAGATAAATCTTTCATGAAAGGAAAAACCAATCAATGCAACAAAGTTCATTGTTGTCTTTTTTTAAAAGAAATTTCCAGGCCGGGCGCGGTGGCTCACGCTTGTAATCCCAGCACTTTGGGAGGCCGAGGCGGGCGGATCCCGAGGTCAGGAGATCGAGACCACGGTGAAACCCCATCTCTACTAAAAATACAAAAAATTAGCCGGGCGTGGTGGCGGGCGCCTGTAGTCCCAGCTACTCGGAGAGGCTGAGGCAGGAGAATGGCGTGAACCCGGGAGGCAGAGCTTGCAGTGAGCCGAGATCGCGCCACTGCACTCCAGCCTGGGTGACAGAGCGAGACTCCGTCTCAAAAAAAAAAAAAAAAAAAAAAAGAAAGAAATTTCCGCAGCCACTCCAACTTTCAGCAACCCCCACCCTGATCTGTCAGCAGCCATCCACATTTAGGCAAGACCCTTCAGCAGCAAAGATATTATGACTTGCTAAAGGCTCAGATGATCATTAGCAATTTTTTAGCAATAAAATATTTTAAATTAAGGTATGTACTTTTTTGGAGACAGGGTCTCACTCTGCTGCCCAGGAAGGAATGCAGTGGCATGATCATGGCTCACTGCAGCCTCAATCTCCCAGGCTCCAGTGATCCCCCTACCTTAGCCTCCTGAGTAGCTGGGACTCCAAGTGCACAGCACCATGTCCAGCTCATTTTTAATCTTTTTTTTTTAAAGAAATGAGTTCTCACTGTGTTGCCCAGAGTAGTGTCAAAGTCCTGGGCTCAAGCGATCCTCCCACCCTTGCCTCCCAAAGTGCTGGAATTACAGGTGTGAGCCACTTCGCCAGGTAGGTACATTGTTTTTTGACGTAATGTTATTGCACGCTTAATAGACTACAATATAGTGCAAATATAACTTTTATATGCACTGCAGAACCAGAACTTTTGTGTGGCTCACTTTATTCTGATACTAGGTTTACTGTGGTGGTCTGGAACCCAACCTGCAATATCTCTGAGGTACACCTGAAATTTTAAAAACAGTTGTGCAATAACTAAAGCAACCACTAGAGGGCTCAACAAAGCGGCTTACCATGCCCTCTAGAGGTGGTGCCAAGAGAGCTGTCCAGGTGCTGAAGTGTGTAGAAAGATTGCTCACTGGAGTGACACCAGGGAATCTAGAATGTGTCTTGGAGATTCCACTGCACAGCTCTGTGGGCTGGACACCAATTGGTGTTAGGTGTCAGGCAAGAGTACAGAACTGCTCTGAATTCTTTAGTCCTCTCTATTATTCCAACATGAATCAAACCTAGCATGTCGGGGCAGGGTAAGTGAGTGATAGTATTTTGATATGCTTCTCACCAAAGAAAAGAAATGACACTTTGCAATCAGGAATCCTGGTGACCGTGGAAGCCCTGGTGAAAGCTTCAGCTAGCAATAGAGATTGATAATTTTTACCTAGCTCTCAAATGGTTGCGAAAGGATGTGGCCTAGGAAGAGAAGATAATATGTTTTTTATTGTTTGTTTTTAACTTTTTTTTTTTAAGATACAAGGTCTCACTCTGTCACCCAGGCTGGAGTCCAGTAGCACAATTACAGTTTACTGCAGCCTCCAACTCCTAGGCTCAAGTGATCCTCCTGCCTCAGCCTCCTGAGTGGCTAGGACTACAGGCATGCATCACCACACTCGGCTAATTTTTTTAATCTTTTTTATAGAAATGGGGTCTCACTGTGTTTCCCAGGCTGGACTCAAACTACTGGCCTCAAGTGATCCTCCTTCCTCAGCCTCCCGAAGTGCTGGGATTACAGGCATGATCCACTGCACCTGGCCTGAGATTTTTTTTGTTTTAAAGATTTATTGCCTGAATTAACTTAAAAAACCTAAACCTTAAAGTCTGTTGTCAAGTAGTTTGTAAACAATAGCAAGGCCCTTCATCTCTTCATCTTACTATTTTATAAAAGATTATACGTTCAAATGTAAAAATAAGAAATCTGTAAAAATGAAAACTATCTACGTTGCCGAAATTTGCTGAAGGATTGGGCAAATAAGTATGGATGTATATTGCTCCTGAGGGTTTTAATTGTTGCAACATTTTAGAGGGCAACTTGGCAGAATTTATCAAAATATCAATGGGTATTCTTGGGTATTTTTTTTTTTTTTTAATACAGAGCCTCACTTTGTCACCCAGGCTGGAGTGCAGTGGTGCAATCACAGCTCACTGCAGCCTTGATCTCCTGGGCTCAAGCAATCCTCCCATCTCAGCTTCCCAAGCAGCTGGGACTACAGGCATGTGCCACCACACCCGGCCGATTTTTTTTTTTTTTTTAAGATATGGGGTCTTGCCATGTTGCCCAGGCTGGTCTCAAACTCCTGGGCTCAAGTGATCCTCTCACCTCTGTCTCCCAAAGTGCTGAGATTACAGGTGTGAGCCACTGTGTCTGACCTGGGTATTCTTTTTGACCCCGCAAATCCATGTTAGAAATTTAACTTAAAGAAGTATAAATATATATGAAACATCTTTTTATTGGAATCATGCAGAAATTATACCACTGATGTTGTGGTAAAAACAATTGGAACCAATGTAAATGTTATCAGTAGGAGATAAGTTATGGTTCAGCAATTACTATGCAGTCATTAAGAACATTGATATATATGAATAGGCAAGGAAACATATCCACAATATTTTGTTGGATTAAAAAATATAGGGCAGAGAATGGTATGCATAGTATAATCTATTGAGACAAATACATTTGTAGATGTATGCACAGAAGAATCTAGAAGGCCATACACTAAAGTATTAACATTAGGTTTTATTTAAAGACTGATCTACCAGGGGAAAGGGGAGGGCCTTTTCACTATTTGGTACACATTTATATCATACAATAGGCATGTACTTTTATACTTTTAAAAAGATAAAAAGGAACTGTGTAAAACAAAATATTGAGGCAGGGAATATTACTATTCCCTGTGTCTTTATCCTTTTAAATTTTTATTCCTTTCAGTTTTATATTTAACACCACTAGATAATTTTATTCTTTTTTTTATCCTTCTGGTTGCCAGCAAAGGACTTTATTAGAATATTTTTTTAAAGTGAGATGGGGCCAGACATGGTGGCTCACGCTTGTAATCCCAGCACTTTAGGTGGCTGAGGTGGGCACATCACCTGAGGTCAGGAGTTCGAGACCAGCCTGAACAACATGGTGAAACCCCGTCTCTACTAAAAATACAAAAATTAGCTGAGTATGGTGGTGCATGCCTGTAATCCCAGCTATGTGGGAGGCTGAGGTAGGATAATCGCTTGAACCCGGGAGGCAGAGCTTGCAGTGAGCTGAGATCATGCCATTATTTGCACTCCAACCTTGGCAACAAGAGTAAAACTCCCTCTCAAAAAAAAAAAAAAGTGAGATGGATATTACCCGAAAAATTTTTCATTAAGAATCAAATCACAAAAGTCTCCTGGCAGCTTAATCGATCAGTTCGCATGTCAATTCTGCAAAAGTTATCATAACAGACAGCTATGGATATATAAACCACTAACAAAGGTTTTAGATACTGGTCTATTGAATCCAAAGGTCTGAGAATACATAGCTTAGGTCTGTATTAACTTATAAGAGTCATCTTTAAATTGACTTATGCAAAATTCAATTTGTATTGATTAAGCTCTTGACCTTAGAAAGCGTATTAGTCTTTTTTTACCCTGGCGCTAATGACATACCTGAGACTGAGTAATTTATAAAGAAGAAGAGGTTTAATGGACTCACAGTTCCATGTGGCTGGGGAGGCCTCACAATCATGGTGGAAGGTAAAAGTCACATCTTACATGGTGGCAGACAAGAGAGAATGAGAACCAGCTGATAGGGGTTTCCCCTTATAAAACTGTCAGATCACGTGAGACTTATTCACTACCATGAGAACAGTATGGGGGGGAACCACCCCTATGATTCAATTATCACCCACTGGGTCCCTCCCACAACATGGGAATTATGGGAGCTACAACTCAAGATGAGATTTAGGTGGGGACACAGCCAAACCACATCAGAAGGGGTAGTGAGGTTTTGGGAAGTGGAAAGTCTGTTTAGCATTGGAAGGATTCCTGGACCAGACACAAAAGGAATCCTTTGCAAAGATTCTAAATTAAAGGGTGAGTATTGCAACAGATTATTCATAAACATGATCTAAGGCACCAGATTCATTAATGTTTGCAAACTGTACAATCACTGGATAATTCCTCCAAATTGTGTCATGGGGAGGGGAGAATGAATCACCACAAAGGCTGAAATCCTGTGACAGGATTGCCTGCATTTGGTAATTAGAAGTTTTCTAATAAAATGTTAGTTGTCTTTTGGTACAATCTGCTCAGAATCATGTTTGGCAAGTCCATCTTTTAATGTTTCTTCATCCTTACATTTAATGCATTTAGTAAATAGAGCATATTGTAGTTGATGCTTTGGATGCATCACATTGCTATTCAAACTGAAACATAACAACTAATGGGGCTAGAAAACATTATTGAGGTAAAAAGCATTCCACCCTGGAGTGCCAGTGAAGAGAGAGGAGAACCTGGGTTCCATTATTTATCTCTTCTAACCAGTACAATGCTGTGTGGCTCATCTCAAAACAAGAAAAAGCGAAAGGCAAGAGACATATACTTCTTCATATACTACAGAACTGAATCTGCAGCCATTTTATACCTTTTGGGGTGAGATCACTTTCCTTTTCCCAGCTGTGGCTTTACAATAAAATAATAATAATAATTCTCTTTTAATGGAGCACTTACTATATGCCAGACAAATTTATCTAACTTAATCTTCACTGCTATCTCATCAGTTACATTCTATTTAAGAGACAATTTATTCCCTGTTTACAGATGTGAAAACTGAGGATTAATGTATCTGAGGAACATAACTGTCGACTAGCAGGAGTAGTTTACCATTTATTTAAGCAATTCAGATTTATTAAATCCCCAGAGTCTATACTGCTTCCTTCTAGACACTTTAGAAAAAAAGAGGCTTGGTTAACTTGATTGTTTTTTCCTATGAGTTAATAATGTGCTTTGGGAGATGAGACACATACTGATAAAGCAAGGTGTGAACAAGGGAGCATTAAATAGAATAGACTTAAATCTCATATAAAGACTAAAAACAGGACAGTGTAAACTACCAAAAAGGCAGGCTGGGTAGAAGGCCAAAAAACTCTAGAAGGAAGTGTCTTAGTCAGCTTGGGCTGCCAGAACAAAATACCAAAGATTGGGTGGTTTCAAAACAGAAATTCCACCAGGTGCAGTGGCTCACGCCTATAATCCCAGAACTTTGGGAGGCTGAGACAGGCGGATTACTTGAGGCTAGGAGTTTGAGCCCAGCCCAGCCAACATGGTGAAATCCGATCTTTACTAAAAACACACAAATTAGCCGGGCATGGTTGCACACACCTGTAGATCCAGGTACTTGGGAGGCTGAGGCAGGAGAATCGCTTGAACCCAAGAGGCAGAGGTTGCAGTGAGCCGGGATTGTTTCACTCCAGCCTGAGCAACAGAGCAAGACTCCATCTGAAACCCACCAACCAACTAACAAACAAACCAAAAAACCTCGGAAGTCCATTTCCTCACAGATCTGTAGTCTGGAAGTCTAGGATCAAGGTGCTGGCAGGGTCAGATTCTCCCCGCTTGCAGATGGCTGCCTTCTTGTTGCATCCTCTTCACATGGTCTTTACTCTGTGTATGCACACCCCTGGTGTCTCTTCCTCTTCTTACAAAGACACCAGTCAGGCTGGATCAGGGCCCCACTCTTATGAGCTCATTTAGCCTTAATTATCTCTTTAAAGGCTCTGTCTCCAAATGCAGTCACACTGGGGGTTAGGGCTTCCGCATAATTTGAATTTGGGAGGGACATGATTCAGTTCACATTACAGAGACTCAGTGGCGTAGCAGTGGATTGTGCACAGGACCAGGGGAAGGTTGGAGGAAAGATGGTGCTGGAGTAGTGGCTGAATGTGCACACCATCTGTCAGAAGGTCAGGGAGGAAGACCTGCACTGGGATAGTATTTGATGAGATGACCTCAAAAACCCTGTCCAAGTATAAGGTTCTGTGAATTATAGGCCAGAGACTTCTCTAGCTGGCAGAGACCCTTCAGGAAGAGTGCTTGATAAACACTCTTGACAGTGTGGAATGAATCACTGATGCTAAGTTGAACCTCAGTGTGCATAAACAATTCCTTTCCCCCTGTTACAAGCATAGTGTTGTACATAAGCTTCTATCACTGTGCAGGATTTCTATAACACAAAAGGTCAAGGGTTTTGTTTTCTTGGATAAGGACATTTATGCCTCTTTAGAGGGGCATCACTTTTAATTGGATCTGATTTTAAACTTCTTGAAACGCTGGGACACAAGACAAATGAGGAGTGCTTGGCAGGCAACATAGTCTGTGCTTAGCAAATACTTAATGACCTGTGCTAAGACAATGAGCTCTTCTCCCAAAAGGTTTCTTATTTTACTAAATATAAAGAACAAAAATGTATACTATGGCTTGTAGATGGCAGACACCAGATTTTTTAAAGCGAAAAGTCCAGATGTTTTGGCTCATGTTGAGTCTCCCCAAGATAAGCCCTCCAGCTGTGCAAGGAAGTCTGGACTCGTGGGAACAAACATGGCCCTCACACAAACTTTTCTATTTCCTACTCTATTCCAGTTCCTACAGAGGCAGGCCTTGTGGAATGTTTTTCTTTGGCTTTGAATTTCTCTAGATAATGTGCATTAAAGTGAAAAGTCGATATCCGTAGTTCAAGGGCAAAGGAGACCATAAGGTACTGAAAAAATTAGAGTCCTGCAACCCAAGAAGGCTGCTGTGTTGTGCTGGCATATCAGGCCACAGCAGTGGAGTAAGCCAATTCTTGAGGTGAAAGCCACAGGGAGGGAATTAAAGCAGCTCCAAACCTCTTACTCAGCACATGCTGTTATTCATGCAGAAGTGGGCATACCAGTAAGACTCAACGTGCTGACTCTGTGTCAGTCTACAATTCATATTATTAATAGAGAAATCCTTCAAAGGACTAACCTTTAATGGGTGAAACATCCTTATTACATTTGAGTGAGCACACCCAGATGTAATTTTTGCTGTGGGTAGTGGAAAGGTAATTTGCCCAATCAAGGGCACAGCTGGAATTGAGAGAAATACTTCCATTTGCAAACTGTACACAGGCTGCAGAGACCTTGAGAACAATGCCTTCCAGCTGTGACCTTGGACAAAATGCTTACCTTCTCTAGGCCTCCCTCAGTTTCCCTATCTGTAAAATGGGGATTAACTGGGGGAAATGGGGAATGCTCACTTTGCAGGTGGCCTGCGGGATTAAATATCAAAATGAATGATGCCCTTGTCCCAGAGCCCTGACACTTCATGAGTATTCAATAAATGTGAATAGTAATTAAAATAGTAACTCAGGGTGTCCTGTTTCTGTTCAGAGTAATAAGCATTACCAGTTGCTTTTAAGCAACTAGGCAGTATCTTTCATACTTAAATTTATGCCCACAAAGACTATTAGAAGAGAGAAAATTTAGAAAAACTTATTTAAGAAACAGAACAGGAAGTTCTGCCAAGTATTTTGGAAGAAACGATAATATTACTCTAGGATCTTAAAATGAGGATCTCACTCTTGTGATTCTATTGATGACAATTGTGGACCCATTGAGTTGAAACACTGTGTGATGGTCACTATGTTAAGGGCTTTTCCTGAAATATTTCATTTAATCATTAAAATAATCACAGGAAATATGCTCTTATCCCTAGTTCACAGATTAGGAAACCAAGGCTTTGAGAGATTAAGTAAATTTCCAAAGGACTCATTGCTAGCACATTAGTTACCTATTGCTATACAAGAAACGATTCCAGACACAGGTGCAGTGGGAATTGAGGCAGGAGGGGATTGAGGCAGGAGGATTGCTTGACGCTAGGAGTTTGAGACCAGCCTGGGCAACATAGTGAGACATGTGTCTCTTAAAAGAAACCTTAAATTAAAAAAAAAAAAAAAGAAATGATTCCAAAACTTAGTGTCTTAAGATAAACATTTTCAGGGCCAGGACTAGGGTGAAGTAAGTGAGGTACAAGTCTGGAGTGCAAAATTTAAGGGGATGCCAAAACACTCAGCAGGAAAGAGAAGCAATATTTTTAAAAATCAAAATTAATGCCAAAAAACCCCCATGAACAAAATGCAATAATTTTAAATAAACATAAGATCACTATTACTGATCTTTCCCTTTGCCTCAGACTCAGCATTGTTAGTGATCCTGTCTTGCTTTCAGTTTCCCTGCCCTTCAAATAACCTTATATTCTCCAACTTCTACCTCCTCATCTAAAATTTGTCTGCTTATCTCCATCCCCCAAACCACTATTCTAGTCCAACCCCTCTTTGTTTTTTGCTTGTGCTACTGGAATAGTTCCTGCAATTTTCCTTTCCCTTCTGCTCTGGGTTTCCCAGGAAGAACCTGAGATGAAGATTTGCATGCAGGAAGCTTAGCAGGGAGTGCACAGGATCCACATGGAAGGGCAGTGAGAAAAGCAGGACTGGGCCAATGGAGAAGTTGCATTGTGAGGCACTCACGACAAAGTCCTCAGCTGATCTCATAGGAAGCTCTGAAGTTGTCTTGAATTACTGCAAGGAAGGGGCCAGGCCTTTATACCAACACCTGCCCCCCGATTCCACATACATAATAGACTTGTCATTGCATGCAGGCTTCCCCCGGGGGGACCATGTCCTTAGGCTAGGCAGCTCTCTTCAGCCAAAGTAAATTCCCAGACAAGGATCAGCTGAGCAGTCAGTCGCCAGTGCTAAAGAAGCTAGGGGATCGAGTGCCTCCGTCTTGAAGCAGGTGATAGGTGGAGGCATTGGGATGGCTTATCACAGCATCCACTCCCTCTTCCAATCTAACCCCTCCTGCAGGGGCCTCCCTTCAGCTGTTAGACAAACTGAGAGCTGCCCCATCCCTAAGCCAGAACTTCACCATTCTCAGTCTGAAATGCTCTCCCGATCTTTGCCTTTGCCTTCCCAGCCTCCGGAGTAGTTGGAACTATAGATGCGCACCAACATGCCTAGCTAATTTTTAAATTTTTTGTAGAGATGAGGTCTTGCTTTGTTGCCCAGGCTGGTCTTTTATTTTATTTTTTTTTTTGAGACAGAGTCTCGCTGTCACCCAGGCTGGAGTGCAATGGCGTGATCTCGGCTCACTGCAGGCTCCGCCCCCCGGGGGGTTCACGCCATTCTCCTGCCTCAGCCTCCGGAGTAACTGGGACTACAGGCGCCCGCCACCTCGCCCGGCTAATTTTTTGTATTTTTAGTAGAGACGGGGTTTCACCGTGTTAGCCAGGATGGTCTCGATCTCCTGACCTCGTGATCCGCCCGCCTCGGCCTCCCAAAGTGCTGGGATTACAGGCGTGAGCCATGGCGCCCAGCCCAAAGTTGAGTTATTTCTAAACAGAATTTGAGTTTTCTGTTATTTTGTCCAACTTATGGATGAGGAAACCAAGACTCGGGGGGAAGAACTTGCCCAAAGTTATGAAGACAGTGGGTATGAAAATGGGATCTCAAACCATAAAAGATAGATGACTACAGACAAGTTACTGTTGACAGAACATTGACATAGACAAGCAGGGCTTTTCTGTCTGGCTTCTTGATGAATATTGGTAAGTTCTGGGGATCCAGAACTTTCCAATGGCATCAAGTCACGACAGGGAGCCAGCTAGCTGGAGCTGCTGCTGTTTCTTTCTACATAGTTGTGGTATTGAGAGGCTTGGGATATAGACTTTCAACATAGTTGGGTACTGAGAGCCTTGGGATGCTCCTGGGACTGCCCATTACACTTATTTCTCATCTTAAGCAAGCAAGGCCATCCCTGTGAACATTTGGATGCCGTTTGGTAGATGCTCCGATATAATTTTCTGAAATGAAGAAAAGCTGGCTTCTCCTGCATGGTCCTCATCTAATGCATTGGCATTCCCCAGGCTGAGTTTGCATTAGTAAAATAGCTAATAAATCATATTTTTCCACCCCACCGTTGGTGCTGTTCTGGGTTTCTGTTTATCAAGCAGAAGAAATCATCATTGTATATACAATCACTGCAGACTCCTCTTCACCAAACAAAATCACAAATCTAAGCTTCCAGTAAAAAGC
Source organism: Hylobates moloch (assembly GCF_009828535.3). Lineage (NCBI taxonomy): Eukaryota > Metazoa > Chordata > Mammalia > Primates > Hylobatidae > Hylobates > Hylobates moloch. The sequence continues at coordinate 72,989,387 of NW_026652283.1, forward strand.
ACCAATTAAATACCCATCAATAGGAAATAAATAGTTGTTAGCACAGAAGAGACTAAAAAGCTATCCTCTGAATTCCATACCTTTTGCTTATTACAGTATCTGTGCTATTTATTTTAAGCAACATCATTATATTACTATGATGTGATAGCAGCCACCTTTCATTGATTTCCCATATGTAACAAAAGTGGTGCTAAATGCTTTATATATTATATGATTTAATTCTCAAAACAACATTATGAGGTGGTATAATTTTATCCCCATTTTTCTAATGAGGAAACTGAGGCTTAGGCTGTCATGCTTCAAAGCTGTCCAGCCTGGTTAACTGCTCTGCCATGCTGTATATAACAATGAGAAATGTAAGAATAACTTAAATGTCCCTTAAACACACCTGACTGATTTTTCTTTTTGACATGCAAAATCTTAAGATAATGCATTTTTAAGGTTCAGACCACTGAGTTACTTTTAAGAAATGCCTTTCCTTCCCCCAATCTATTAATTGCAGAAAACAGCATGGGGTTTTGGTGAGCAGTAATGGCTTTGATATGAGGAATGTCCAGATCTGGGGAGAGCTACTTTGTGGGATACGGTCCTTTATCCTGCAAATGGGGAATATTGTGTCCCACCTCCCACAGTTGTAGCGAGTGCTAAATGAGAAGATGTATCCATGTAAAGTTCTTGACTCAGTGCCCAGCACCCAGCAATTGTTCAATGAGTGGTGGCTAGCTCTGTTATTATTATGGGAGTCCTTCAAGTTCAGCTGAAGAGTTCTCCAGTGTTCAATCTTCCCCACCCCTGGACCCATAGCTTTCATATACACCTTCATTTATTTAAGGCTTATATCACATCTACTTCCAAAAAGAGTTCAAGGTGGGGGTTCTAAGTCAATCTCTGTGTAAGCACGGTTGGCTATAAATTGGTTGGAGAGGTCACAGGTCCCAATTCTGGTCCCAGCCATGTAAACTAGGTAAGCCTTGTGCCTCATTTTCCTTATTTGTCAAATAGGGATAATATCAGCACTGAGCTCCTCAAAACGTTGTTAGGAGGATGAAATAAATCAAACAAATGGAAAGCTAAAATGTGCTACCAGCGGTCATTAATGTCAGCTTCTAGTGGGCTTGTAAATGCTACAAAGGACATGTTCTGCAACAGGGAACAGCGTCAGACCATAATGAAACTCAGTGACAGATTAAAGCCTTATCTGTTTACCGCTGAGTCTTCCCCTGTGGACAGCCAATGAGAGAGGGTCAGCAGTCCTGGTTTCTACTTCCTCTAATGGACTCCCAGTGGAACAATTATTCACCTAAGGTCAAAGGGCAAGTCTTAAAGGCAGAGACGAACCAGAAATCTCATCGGCTTACTTATGACATTAAAGTGCTTCAGCCCCTTGGGATGAAGATGCTATGAATAGGTTTACTTTTAATTATGTACTCTCTCAAATTAATGATCGAGGCAAGGAAGAAGCATACAGGTACTCAAAAACGTATTAAATATATTGCTGTTATTCTTGATAACCTGGAAAAAGCTTCCACTGCTCAGAAGCTGAGGTTCATTTATCATTTTATGTTTTAGATGCTGGTCTCATGGAAGAAATATGTTCTTTTACCTTTGTTACTAGTGGAGACTACATCTGCTCCCCAACCTCAGCCTTTATGTGTTCAGCGTTCGCTTTGACGGACTGCCAGCTGCCTTTTCTCCCACAAAGTAGACTGAATGGCCAGAACTACTTGGGCACTGCTGTTGACGATTAAAACTGGAACATCCAACCGCAGCCCACTCTGAGTAGGTTGGTATGAATTTATATCCTATGGCTGTGTGGGCAGCACCTTCTGAAGAGACAGCTGCTTGTTTGAAGGTTGGGGTGGGCATTCTGGAGCTGTTTTAAATGTGTCAGATGGTAGGAGGCTCAGTTGTCTAGCAGCTGGTCAAGAGCTTGAATCTGTGAGGCATATGACCCAGTTAGAGCCTGACCTTACTAGCTGTGTGAGCTTAGGCAATTCACCTCATCTCTCTGAGCCTCTTTCTCTCTTTCTCCCTTTTCTTTTCTTTTTTCCTTTCCTTCCTTCCTTCCTTCCTTCCTTTCTTTCTTTCTTTCTTTCTTTCTTTCTTTCTTTCTTTCTTTCTTTCTTTCTTTCTTTCTTTCTTTCTTTCTTCTTTCTTTTCTTTCTCTTTTTTCTTTGTTTCTTTTCTCACCTGGCTGAGGGGTGTTTTGGTCTCCAAAGCCATGGTCTTCTAATTACTCAGCTACTTCCGCAAAAATCTGTTTGAAGAACTGACTCAATATCTGAGCTTCCCTGATAGTCTCACATACTTTGCTGTTGGAAAGAGCCTCTGGGCCTACTGATATTGTTGGGTGCCTGATTTCAGCTGTAAGGCTAGAGGAGGCGGTGGTGTTGAGGTGATACCCACTATTTCACACCCTTACCCGCGCTTCATCTGCAAGGTGAGGCAAGTGTTAGTCATGTTCCCAGAGACCCAGAGTGCATGGGCATTTATTTTAATTAGAAGCAATTAAAGAATTCCTCCTTATGGTGTATTTCCTTGCCCAAAGGAGAAAGGTTTTGGGTTTTGGCAAAATAGACAAAACATTAGATTCTTTTCCATCTCTTGTTTTATATTAAAAAATGAGGTGGATCTATGGGTTTAGTCCATAACTAAATTTACTTTATTTAAATGTTTTGCTTTTCAAATGACTTTAAGAATTAACAAAGAGGGTATAAAATAACTACTGTGGAGTAACCCTCCAGAATCTTATAAAACCACTGCTTTATTATGAAGTGACACAATATATTTACACACATATACTTGCACACACCCCCACACACAGTTACAAATACATTCACATATACTTGCTCACAATTCATACACAGAATGAAGACAGAGGTTTATTATACTTTTTAGTAGAGCAGTAAGCCTCATTTTGGTTTCAGAATTGGTAAATATTAACTTATTCATACATCCATTTATTTATTAATACATTTAACAGAACTTTATTGAGCATGTGCTTAGCTAAGGATTGAGTACAAAATAAATGCAACATATGATTGCTTACGATCTGAGTGGCAAAGTCTATGTATGATGGTATGGCCAAATGAAGCCAACTTGACCTTATTTCCTTTTTGGGTTGGATTGTCAGACCAGAATTTCACAGGCATATTATAGGCAAAATATATCCTGATATGGACAAAGCATTTGACAAAGTATCTTGTGCATCCATAGGGACAAGGTGGCAAATGTGAGCTGGACAGTAGTTTTAGGCCACTTGAGGGCAGGAATGAGGGCTTACCCATTCTGTACATATGTTGCCTAGCTTGGTGCTTAGTGTATAGAAAGCATTCAGAAAACTTTGTCAATTGAGCGTAAAATGAAGTCATGGCTCCTTAAACAATTGTGCCGAGAAGGCTTTTTAATGCCTCAGTGTTAGACTGAAGGTAGGTCTGTCATGGAATGTCACAGAACCCTTTACCCAGGCTGGTTTTTTTTTTTTTTTTTTTTTTTTTGAGACGAGGTCTTGCTCTGTCACTCAGGCTGGAGTACAGTGGCGTGGTCTCAGCTCACTGCAGTATCAACCTCTCAGACTCAAGTGATTCTCCCACCTCGGCCTCCTGAGTAGCTGGAATAACAGGCATGTGCCACCACACCTGGCTAATTTTTGTACTGTTTTTGTAGAGATGGGTTTTTGCCATTTTGCCCAGGTTGGTCTTGAACTCCTGGACTCAAGTGATCCTCCTGCCTCAGCCTCTCAAAGTGTTGGGATTACAAGCATGAGCCACTACACTTAGCCAAGACCTTTTATTAGTAATTTAAATAGGATAAATCTGGGAAGGAGTTCAGAATTCACACTAAAATGCCAGATAACTAAGCTTTTAAAGTCTAACAGATAAAATTTAAGAACAACAAATGTGGCATGCTGTGTTTGCTTAAAAAATTATTGCATAACATGAAACAATAGCTTTGAAAGACACATATCCTTAAGCCCTACAGTTGCTTTTAGGAACATGCCCTAAAGGAATAATCATAGATAGGTACAAAGATTTTCCTACAAGGCATTCATCAAAACATGGTTTATAATACAGGCAAATTGAAAACAAGAGAAATGTTCAAAAAGACAGGTTCAGTGGATACTGCCAGTTGCCCTGCCAATATTCATTTCCCAATATTCCTTATTAATAAACCTGAATTTTATTCAAGGCAGCAGAGTGACCCATAAAAGAAACTATATTTCCCAGTTTCTTTTGCAGCTAGAGGTTACCTTATTAAACCAATAAGATGTAAATGGAAATTGCTGAATAACAACTCACCTATAAATTAAAAATGAAAAAAGACACAATAAGTGCTATTGGCAATTTATCTCTGGATATAGTATCATGGAAGATTTTTCTTCTTCTTTCTTTTCAAGAGTTTGCAAAAATGTCCTGTATTGAACATATGCTGCTCTTAAAACTAGAACACAAGAACAATAAAATTTACCTTTAAAAGAGTTCAGTTGAACTAAGTCACTAGTCTGAGGGGACTGCTAACATGGTTGAAATTCTTCCCTGCATACATAGAATGTTAGGGTGCAGACATGGGAAAGACATGCCTCTTGTGCGCCTGCACAGACTGAGGTGTTTTCCCTGTTACCTTCTTTCCCCACTGCAGTAGCTCTTCTTTTTTCTTTTTTGGAGATGGGGCCTTGCTATGTTGCCCAGGCTGATCTTGAACTCCCGAGCTCAAGTGATCCTCCTGCCTCACCCTTCAGAGTACCTGGGAGCAGTAGCTCTACGAGTTTAAATTAATCATCTCCTGCAGAACTTGATTCAATTCTGAGAGTTCATTGTGACCTGATCAGCTAGATGTCACAAGGCACCTTATAGAATAAATGGCCAAAGAAACCAGGAGTTAGCCTAGAAAAGGCTAAATGGTTTGCATTTCTCTGATGGCCAGTGATGATGAGCATTTTTTCATGTGTCTTTTGGCGGCATAAATGTCTTCTTTTGAGAAGTGTCTGTTCATATCCTTTGCCCACTTGTTGATGGGGTTGTTTTTTTCTTGTAAATTTGTTGGAGTTCATTGTAGATTCTGGATATTAGCCCTTTGTCAGATGAGTAGATTGCAAAAATCTACAGATGAGTAGATTGCAAAAATTTTCTCCCATTCTGTAGGTTGCCTGTTCACTCTGATGGTAGTTTCTTTTAGATCCCATTTGTCAATTTTGGCTTTTGTTGCCATTGCTTTTAGTGTTTTAGACATGAATTCCTTGCCCATGCCTATGTCTTGAATGGTATTGCCTAGGTTTTCTTCTAGGGCTTTTATGGGTTCAGGTCTAACATTTAAGTCTTTAATCCATCTTGAATTAATTTTTGTATAAGGTGTAAGGAAGGGATCCAGTTCCAGCTTTCTACATATGGCTAGCCAGTTTTCCCAGCACCATTTGTTAAATAGGGAATCCTTTCCCCATTTCTTGTTTTTGTCAGGTTTGTCAAAGATCAGATGGTTGTAGATATGCAGCATTATTTCTGAGGGCTCTGTTCTGTTCCTTTGGTCTGTATCTCTGTTTTGGTACCAGTATCATGCAATGAAATTCCATCTCACACCAGTTAGAATGGCCATCATTAAAAAGTCAGGAAACAACAGGTGCTAGAGAGGATGTGGAGAAATAGGAACACTTTTACACTGTTGGTAGGACTGTAAACTAGTTCAACCATTGTGGAAGTCAGTGTGGCGATTCCTCAGGGATCTAGAACTAGCAATACCATTTGACCCAGCAATCCCATTACTGGGTATATACCCAAAGGATTATAAATCATGCTGCTATAAAGACACATGCACCCATATGTTTATTGTGGCACTATTCACAATAGCAAAGACTTGGAACCAAGTCAAATGTCCAACAACGATAGACTGGATTAAGAAAATGTGGCACATATACACCATGGAATACTATGCAGCCATAAAAAATGATGAGTTCATGTCCTTTGTAGGGACATGGATGAAGCTGGAAACCATCATTCTCAGCAAACTATTGCAGGGACAAAAAGCCAAACACCGCATTTTCTCACTCATAGGTGGGAATTGAACAATGAGAACACATGGACACAGGAAGGGGAACATTACACACCAGGGCCTATTGTGGGGTGGGGTGGGGGAGGGAGAGGGATAGCATTAGGAGATACACCTAATGTTAAATGATGAGTTAATGGGTGCAGCACACCAACATGGCACATGTATACATATGTAACCAACCTGCAGGTTGTGCACATGTACCCTAAAACTTAAAGTATAATAAAAAAATAAAAAAAAGGAAAAGGCTAAATGGGGCTATTGTCTTCTGATGTTTGAATGCTTTCCATGCAGAATAAAGAATATGGAGAGGTCACAACTCTCTCTTTATATGAATCAAGCACGTGGCTAAGTGCTTGACATGAATTTATTTTGTAATTTTGACCACAGGTTAAGATTTAGTGTCTAGGTTAAGAAACTGAGGCTCAGAGGGGGTGGAGCAATTTGCCCAAGATCACACAGCTAGTAATACTCAAAAATGAGTTTGTCTTATGCTGGAACTAGAACTGTTAGCCTTGGTGCATCTGCCAGATGCAGAATGATTTTGATGGGTGGAATTAGAGCCAAACACATTTTTGTCTTACTGTAGGAAGAAACTACCCAATCCTTTAAACCATTCAATAATGGAATGGACTGCCTCGTGGTATTAAGTGAGTCCCTTCTCACAGAGAGGATCCAAGCAGAGGCTAGCTGGCTCTGAGAAGGGGAAGCTGTCTCAGAAGTTTCTTCCAGTCGACATTGTACTGAAACCCAGTGCTGCAGGTGCTTCAGCAGGGTGAGCAGTGTCATCAGCAACCCTCTGGCTTTTGTCTTTTGTTCACTCTGGCTTTTGTCTGCCACCCTTGTTTAGCATGACTATGCAGGTAGGTAAGGTATGGCTTTCAAGACCCTTTTTACTTGAGTCTCAATTCCTTTTTGAATCTAGCCATTTACACATCCAATTAGAGCTAATTATTATAATTATCACTTTCTTTCCTGAAACTGATAACCAAATAATTTCAGAGAATGTCGATAATATGATATCAAATAGCTATAGTGGGTTTTTTTTTTTTGTTACATGGAATAAAGACATTCTTCTGACCATCATAAGGAAAACTCCTTAGCAAATTAGCTACTTATTGGGTTTTCTAAAGTCAAAATTTATTGAATAAACCAAAATTTTTCTGAAGATTTTCAGATATTTATAATATCATTACAAGGGACCTGGCAATGGGGCCAACGTGATAGAAGTGGTCCTATTCCTGGTGAAACTGGAGCATACAGGTGTGTGGGTGAGAAAGCACTGAGTCCAAGAGTCCGTTATTCCATGATGGTCTTGATAAGTGCTATGAAGAAGTGTGGTGGGCAATGAGATTTGATAGCATGACACCTAACAGAGGACTCAGGGAGTGCTGCTCCAGGCAATGCCATCCGAGTTGTGGCGGAAGGAAGAACAGAAGTTAACAAGGTGGAGTGGTGGGAGAAGAGGTGTTAAGCAATGGAAACTGCAAGAAGAGGACCATTTCTTGGAAGGTATTAAATTGAATCCCAATCCATGCTGCAGTTTTTTCCTCTTCTGTATTTTGCATGAATAATTAATCTGAATTCCCAAGGCCTAATATCATCAGGGGAAAGTCCCTTGAATTCGATTTCACAAACTATTTGCCTTAAGGATCTAGGAAATTATCCTTTTTGTATCTGTTTGTACTTTGAAGAACATAATCCAGGGCGAACCTGAGGGCTGTGGATGTTGTCGTCAAATGAACCCTTCTTCCCTCTTCAGCCCTAAAACACCTGCTAGAAAAACCCCTAGACACACAGCGTATGTTCAACATATCCTGAGAAGGGCATATGCCACTCAAAACAACATCTGACATGTATTATGCTCCAATAAACTTCACTTCGGAACAAGGTCACAGAAAGAATGAATTTTGATCTTTACTCACAGTTTAATTTTGCTCTTAAAGAGAAACTCAACATTTAAAAAGTCATGCGTCCTTTCCTTATTTTCAGGACTATTTTTGCTTCCAAATGTTTCCTGGCTAGCACCCAGCTTTTTAAAGAACAGTTTCTGAAAGTCACTTTGGCAGTTGAAAAACTTGGAAGGTGGAAGCGGTATACAGCCCTGGACAACGGAATGTATTGAATATCATGAAGAAGATGATGCTAGCCTCCATTTATTAAGCATTTACTATGAATGCGGCACAGTCATAGAAACTTTCCACACAATTTCTTATTTAATCTCCTCAAATTATTTATGAGATAAGTACTATTAATCATCCCTCTTTTTTTTCTAATGAGAAAACAGGCTTAGAGGGGAGTCTTAGCTCAAGACCACACAATGTATAAATGGAGGAACTGGAACTTGACCCCATTACTGTATGACCGTGAAGCCCAAGTGTAACTCTTTATTAAAGTTGATCCATGTCTTGGAAACTGCATGGTAGAAACATTGGACTTCAGATCTTCAGATGGGTTCAAACTTGGTACTAATTGTACTTATGGTTCCAGGTCTCAACAACTCATGCAAACACAGCTTCTTCTCAACTTCACTCAAAAATTTGTTCATCTATAACAAATAGGTTTAAAGACCTTGTGAATGAGTGGTTGAGTTAAGGTTACAATGCTGGGTGAAGCAGGGAAACTGGGGTGCATATATAAGGCATAACTTTTAGAAATCTGCAGAGGTGATAACAAATGCCAAAAGTTACTCTGCATAAGACAGGTTTGATGAGTACTACATGGGTGGTTGGGGAATAAGTGCTACTTAAACTTCATCAACGCTGGCCTCTTATTTCCATAACAATCACCACTCCTAATGTGGCTGCAGCTCTTCAAGCTGAATATAATTTTCTGTGTTTACCACTTTTAAAACCTTCTTGTGTTGCTGGCTTTAGAAAAAGGTCATAAACATTCATCCATACAAAGGACTATTATTCGGCCATTGAAAAGCAAGAGGGAGATGTGCATTGCTATGGAAATTGCCCATGCTATGTACAATTTTAACTGAATTGCAGAAGAGTATGTATAGTAGGATTCTCTTGGCTGCAAGTGGCAGACAACCATGGGGAATAGCTTCAGTAAGAAATGGAACATACTTTACTATGGGTATAAGACAGTTATAAGAACTGGAACAATGCTGGAGTCACTCAGAGAATTGAAGAAAGAACGGCACAAAAGAGCTTTGGGAATGACTGGGACATCGGGGTCCTTAGCAATGGAATCAGGAAACTGAATGCTCTCAGGGCCAAGACTTTCTCTCTGCCTTTTGTCTCTGCTGCTCACTGTTTGCAGCTTTTCCATGACAGTGGAGCCATGGTTGCCACCAACTCTGTTATTATGTTTTCTTTTTTTTTTATTTTTTAGACAGGATCTCGCTCCGTTATCCAGGCTGGCATGATCATGGTTCACTGCAGCCTCAACCTCCTGGGCTCCAGCAATCCTCTCACCACAGCTTCCCGAGAACCTAGGACTACAGGTGCACACCACCAAGCCTGGCTAATTTTTCATTTTTTTTGTAGAGATGGAGTCTTGCCATGTTGCCCAGGCTGGTCTTGAATTCCTGGGCTCAAGCGATCTTCACACCTCGGCCTCCCAAAGTGTTGGGATTACAGGTATGAGCAACTGCAGCCTGGCCTGTTATTACATTCTTGTAGCTCCTTGACTAGAGACGAATAGAGTTCCAGTAGTTGAAAAATCTCAGGAAAGGATTCTGATTGGCCTGGCTATGTTCATGTGTCTAGTGCTTGGAGCAATCACTGTGGCCAAGGAGGAAAAGTGGTGTGACAACTTCTGAAGCCAGAAGGGCAAAGTGTAAAGCTAGAAGGAGATAAAGGGTACTGAAAGACAAAAACCGTAATTGGATCCAATTAAAAATATACATACATTCAAAAATCCAAGGGAATAAACACCAGGCTGTTAAAAGTGGTGGTCAGTTATCTCAGAGGGTAGATTTTTGCTTTTTCTGGAACATTTCAATTTTCTTTTCTAAGCCATTCCTCCTATTTTTGTATGCTGAAAAAAGTTTTAAGATCTTCATTGAAAGGTTAAGTAAAAAATGTCCTAAACTGATAAACTCTTTGTTTGTTCAGCTGATAATGTATCCCATTAATTAAACCCAGGAGCAATCATTCTAAAGCTGTTGCCAATTTGGTTCATATTTTTTATCATTTAAAATAACTTGTTTTCTTTCATTATTCTCCTCCAAGTGAATGAATTCCCTTTCATTTAATTGTGTAGTTAGGCTTTTGTTTGGAAAAGAACTCTTTCTCAGAGCTGATCCAAAACCTGTTCCAAGAAATGGATAAATTTTTGGCAACGTAAGTTATGAGGCTTTGTACTGCCTATAAGAATTGCTTAGTGCTAGAACATTCAGTAATCTGAGCCACTTTTGTAGGTGATAGGATATATACCTCACGCTTGGAAGAAAAACCAGCACCCAATCCCATTTTCTGGGTTTATGCCCCATTCTCCCCTTATCTAGCATTAGCCCCATTCTGCAGCAGGCTGATTAATGGACCCGTCACTTATATCTTTGCAGTACAACTGTGGATTCCACTCTTCAAATTACATTAACAATTCTCCTATTACTAAAAAATGGCTCATATTTATCGAGTATTCAGTGTGTTTATTCAGATATTTATCTCATTGACTTTTCCAATATATAATCAAAAGCAGGTATTCTGTAGACCTTGGGTTCTTGTTAAAATGGGTAAACAAGTTCATTTTGGTTCCAAGAATTGCTGAATAGCTTGTTACCCTTCCTCTCGCAATGAGAACCCACCTTTTGAACAGGTGTTTTTCTCCTGCCCAGAGAGAGTCTAGGCTGTAAAGATAATAGATGAATGCAATTGTTCGGCAGCACTCCTAGCGCTAGGAATTTGGCTGTTAATTAAAAGCCCTAGTATAAGAAATTCTTCTTTGGACCCTCAGGGTGTAAAATTCCTATAAGGGAAGCTCCGGTCTTTTTTTCTGTTTATTGTTTCTCAAAACTTCCAATAAAACTTTATTTACAGAAACAAGCAGCCGGTCCATGGGCTGTAGTTTAAGAATTTGTTTTTCAAAAATATTATATTAAAATATAATGTATCTTGATTACTGAGAATTTGGTACCTTCTTGAATTGTGCACCCAAGGCTAGGGTTTCACTTGCTTCACCCTAGTCCTGGCCGTTTATTACAAGGTTTCACAGATTAAACCTTCTAAGAATGTGGTATGTAAATTACATTCTTTTCATGATCATTATTATGAGCACGGAAGTCACCATTTCTTGAGTGATCTAAGGACTTTACCTGAATAGTTATATCATTATCCTCATCACAGTCATGTTGAAAAGAAACTGTGACTAGTCCTATTTTATAAATAAGGAAAAGAATCTCTAAGTAAGTAATTTGTCTGAAGACACACAACTATTAAATTTTGAACTTTTGCCGCTATGGAGGAAATCTGTAAAAAGGTGGGCTTTGCTGTGTAATTGATATTTTATATAACTTTCATATTTCAATACCTCCCCCCAATTTTGTTATTTTTTTCTGATTACAGTGAATCCTATTACTAGCTTGCTTTAATTTTTTGCCTGGGTCTTTTCAGTATCTGCATGGATGGAAATGCAGACAAGATTCAAGGTAAGAACTCTTCATAGGTTTCCAGGCTAGCTCAACTCTCTCATAAGCCTTTAGCTTTAGAAGGAAAACTGCATGGTGTTTGAATATAAATCCTTTGGTAGCAAAAAGCACAAGACTAAAGGAAGCAGGGTTTGAATGAGGCAAATAAGATTATGTGAGTCTGCTGCATGGTGGAGGTTTTAAAGCCTGTGTCTGTGGTTATTTCTCTCCTTGAGAGCTTCAAACAGGCCTTTTCTACCTTGGAGTTATATTAAAATGGCTATGTTAAAAATTCTCCTAATTTAACAGCTTTTATAATAATTTAAAACGTGCTAATGAACTACCTTTAAATAGCCAAGCCAGGGAATGAGGAAGGAAAAGGAGGCCCAAGCAATGGGCAGCAGCTCATGGAAAATACCACAGAGAAACACACAGAGCTCAGAGAGAGGGGCTTGCCTAGGTGGAAGGAAGCTGACTTTCAATTCCGACAGTACTTGTGGTTGCAAGGAAGAGAAACTCACTCAAGATACTTACGGAGGCAAAAACAAACAAACAAAAAAGAAGATATCTACTGAAAAAACATAGAGGCCTCTCATGGAACCCAAGGATAGCAAGGGGGGTCAGACTTCATGAGTGATTAAAGTCAGGAAATGAGGTTATTGGAAGCCAAGGAACTAAAGAAATCGATGTTATTTTACATTATATCAACATTTAATCATCATTTTTGCAAAGCCCTGAAAGACTTGCCTGACTTGAGAGGACAGATTTACAGAAAATTATAAATTGAGAATTAAATGTTTAATAAATGTCTACAAAATATAACTTTATGGGTTTTCATATTTACAAACATTTCCTTTCATTTGCAAACAACTGTATGTTAGATTTTCTTCTCACCTTATAATAGTCTCTGAGTACGCTTAATGATTTTGGACAACCACAGCCACAAGTAAATAAAATGAATTGTTCTTGCTCAAATAATTTAAAAAACTTTCAAGCATTTTCACAGAAAAACAAGTGTGTGTGTGTGTGTGTGTGTGTGTGTGTGTGTGTAGATATATACATATTTTTGACAGAGTCTTATTCTGTCACCTGCGCTGGAGTGCAGTGGTGTGATCACAGCCTACTGCAGCCTTGACGTCCTGGGCTCAAGTGATCCTCCTGCCTTGGCCTCCCAAAGTGCTGGATTACAGATGTGAGCTACCATGCGCAGCCAAAAAATATAAATTTTTGATGGTGCTGGATTTTGATATGTTTGTTATGATGCTTAAAACCTACAAAGGTCTTAAAACATTCCTGGCAAATATAATTTGAATGGTTTAACAGAACAAATTGTTGGCTTCCAAAAGATCAGGTGACTTTTTTCCAGTCCAACTGTTGTGGTGATGGGTTAGTTAATTAGGTGTTTTGTTTTGTTTTAAAGTGGCAGCTCAATCATGTTGCTTTTGAGCTAAAATCTACCCTGTTAAGACTTGCACAAATGACCTCATGCCTAAGAAGAACAGACAATTATAAGTTGTTTAGGCATTTTGTTTCTTATTTAACTAGATTCTTCCTGTGGACATGCTAATGACTGTTCTGGGTTACTCAGCTATGCCCAGGACTCTAATCACCAAACTTGGTGACTCTCATATACTGTCCTCATCAAGTATCTGTTGTCTGACTTCAAAGCACATTGAAACTGCCATGTTCTGGACATCTCTACCATGAGGTCCTTGGCATCTCAAATACAAAAAGCCTTAAATTGAACCCATAAACTCTTCATAATTGAGTTTCCCATATGATCTATAAACTTTCCATAAACCTGTACTCCTCCCCAACCTTTATTTCCAGTTTTAGTGAATGGCACACTATCCACCCAGCTGCCCAAGCCAGACTCCTGGGAGCATTTTTGACTCCTCTCTCTTGCCCATAGCCAATTGCTCACCAAGTCCAGTTTATTTTACCCTGTTTGTTCTGGAGTCAGACTTCTTGGGTTAGAATTTCAGCCCTGCAATGATTTAGCTTTGTGGCCCTGGTAAATTACCTTACCTACAGGGGCCTCAGTGCCTTTGTTGGTAAAATAGTTATAATAATGGTATATATTAGGTCAATTGTGAGGCATAAGTCAGTTAATGCACACAAAGAGCTTAGAACACGGCCTGGCACATAGCATCGATTTTGTCTTATTGGTATTTGTTCTTTGTTGCTATTACTATATTCAAAATGAATGCAAAAAATCCAAAGAAACAAAAACAAAACCAACATAGGTTGTTGTTTTATGACCCTGCATCATTGTGCAACAAGAACAGTTGTTTCCAACCTGTGCTCAGTTCCAAGGCCACTTGGCTATCATATTCCCACACTGGCAGGCTTATGAGGGTTGACAATCATAGGAGAACTGATTGGGCGTTATGGTGCTTTTATATATAGTCATGCTTTTTCATTGTAGAGCTTAACTTTTTCTATTTGGTTCAAAAAATATGTAGAGGTACACAGTTTTTCTTTTGCTTCAGGCTTTGATATGGCTTGGCTCAGGCCCAAGTAGAGCTGATAGAACTGGCTGATGGTGTAAACGTGTGGTATAAGCAAAAGGAGGAATTAACCATACTCCTAGGTTTGGACCTGAGCAACAGGATGATTGGTGATGTCATTATCCTTGTGGGTGACCTTGGGAGAGAGGAGAATTGGTGCATAAAAATCAAGTTTGAGATACTGGTTAGATACTCACATTGGGGAAGTCAAATAAGCAGGTAGATGTCCAAATCCTTAGGTCTTTAGAAATCTCATTTCTGTCTATATGGCTGGCTGTTCTCCTCTTACAGACCAGCTTCCTTGCCAAGGATCTTAGAACTTACTTCCTGATGACTTCGGCATCATGGTTTTTGGTGCCATAGTTCTAATTTGGGCCACCACAGTCTACAATCTCACCATTCAATGCCAGCTGACTGACTCATTCTTCAAGCACAGTTTGAAATACTGGAGGGAGAGCCTGTCACAGCTCATCCAGGGGCAAGTGTCCACCACAGCTCTCATCTCTGATAGCTGCCACTCCAGGCTGAGCACACCACAGGGCAGCAAATTTGGATGTGGCAGCAAATTTGACATTTCCTCAGGAAAACTTTTTCTGAACCCCAGGGGAACAGTTGGTTATCCTTCCTGTATGTTCCTGCAGTTCCCAGAACTTTGTCCCTTCATAGGCAGTATCGTCATTGCCTGCTTCTTCTCTGTCTGCATCACTAAACTGTACAGTCCTTGAGGCAGGGGCTCTGAACCCACAGGACCTAGTAGAAAGTAGATGCTCAATAAGTATTTGTTGAATGAATGAATGAACATGTGAGAAAAAATATCTGCCATGAAAGTATGCTGTCTCTGACTTGCTTGAGAAGAGCTTGCCAAGATGAAGAGAGACATCAATAACCGTCAAAACAACACAAACCAAACCAAACCACCACGACAACAAAAAACCCTGGAGCAACGGACCATGTTTTAGAAAATACAGTATGTTTTAGAATTTTCTGTCCTGAAGGGTTAGATCTCACAATGGCTACTTGTTAGCATATTGCGAGGGTGTGTGTGTGTGTGTGTGTACCTATACACACATATATGTGTATTTTAACATAAAGTTAGAAAATGTTAGAGTTGAGAGCAATCTTAAGATTCTTTAGTTTAGCTTTTTATTTTCAGAAAACTATGTCCCAGAGAGGATAAAATGACTTGCTTAAGATTCCTGTAACTTCCACTCTTTGTTTTACTATGTAGAGTCACTTTCTATTTAAAGTAATTATTCTTAACTTTTCTGGGTCAAGGACCCAATTTGAAAGAAATCTGTTGAGAACCATGAATCTTCTCTCTGTGGGAAAAATGTACATAAGCATATATAAAATAAATTGATCCCCTGAATGTCAAGGGTTCCTTTTAAAACCCATGGATTGAAGGAAAAGAGAATGGGTGGCCAACCAGAGTGAACCTCAGGCATTGATTTAAATAAATTCTTCATGGGATCACCCTGGTATGTTACCCAACTTTTCTGAAAGATGGTAAACATCTTATAGAATATTTGTGAGAATAGTTGAGAAAATGTAAGTGCCTGCACAGAGGGGGGTACTAAAAAATGTTGGCCATGTTTCAAAAGATATGAGATTTTAGGAATTCTCAAAGGACTCTCAACAAGGCTGTCATATACAACAAGCCTTTTGAGCAGAGGCTGTCAAGGATGTATATGGGGAACAAAACACAGTAGGTGGAGCTTGGTTTTGTCCCTGGAGCATCTAGGTCAGGAGAATGAGTGTTAATTTCTTAGAGAGAGAAAGAAGAGGATGAGGGCAAGGAGAGTCTATGAAAAACCTTAGCTACCAGAGGTGTACAGGCTTAAGGAACAGGCATTTGGGCTGGAACAGGAAGGCATCCTTGTCTCTCAGAGTCTGATTCCCTGAGCAGGAATCATTTAATATTTGAATTCCGGCCGGACGTGGTGGCTCACGCCTGTAACACCAGCACTTTGAGAAGCTTGAGGTCAGCGGATCATCTGAGGTCAGGAGTTCAAGACAGCCTGGCCAAGATGGTGAAATCCTGTCTGTACTAAAAATACAAAAATTAGCTGGGCATGGTGATGGACTCCTGTAATCCCAGCTGCTCAGGTGGCTGAAGCAGGAGAATTGCTTGAACCCAGGAGGCGGAGGTTGCAGTGAGCTGAGATCGCACCATTGCACTCCAGCCTGGGAGACAGAGCAAGACTCTGTCTCAAAAAAAAAAAAAAAAAAAATTGAATTCCTATCAGGGGAGGAAAGAAGGAGCCATCCTCTAATCGCTGTACTAATTCTATGCCTCTGCGCACCCAAACATCCCATGGCTGGGTTTGCTTTATTTGTCTGAGCTTCCCAGCAGGAGAAATTTAGATCTGGCCACTGAAATTGCTGGAAGCCGACTCATCAGGACAGGAAGGAAATGACTACTCTATCCCTGCAAATTGACTACTCAGTGAAAGAGATCAAGTTTAAAGATGCCCATGGCTATCCCAGTACCCTCCTTAATATAAAATGGCAGCAGCTGGGGCTCCAGACTTGTTGAGTGGAAGCTTTTTCCAATGAAAAACTTGTCCAAATCCTCTTGCTTATTACCTTGAGGTGTGTGTGTGTGTGTGTGTGTGTGTGTGTGTGTGTGTGTGTGTGTCTGCCTGTGTGTGCGCGTATCAACTCAGACATCATCTTTCTACCTTAAATTGGGACAATGCAAGCACATTTCAGGGCACAGAAGAGGCACCCAATGAATATGACGGATACGATCTTTTCTCTTGTTCCCGTCTTTATCTTTCATTCTGTCCTTTCTTTGGGAGAACAAGGAAGTAAAGATCTTATGAAATCCTTTCAACCTCCTAAGGAACATTAAAGCTGATGGACGGTGCCAGGGTATGGTAACCACGACCCCCTACTCCAATGCTTGACTTAAAAGATAAGTGCCATCCCTGCCCCTGTCACTAAAGCCACCTGACAAGTTCCGGGAGTGCCTGGCAGCTTTTGGAGGGGGGTACCCGGGAAGGGGCGTCGGGGACAGAAGATTGGGGACAGGTGCTTCGCGCCGCGGCCTGCCGGGAGGAGGCGCTGCGAAGACCCCCGCCTATGCCGGGCGCTTTCTGCTGCCCCCAGCGGAGGCGCCCGGGCCCCAGCCCCGGCCCCCCTAGCGGCTCCTCGGGAATGCTGGGAATGTGAGTCAGGGCCTCCGAGAGCCGGCGAGCTTGCCGGCCGGCCGGGTGGGGGCCCCGCCGAGCGCAGCGCCTGGCAGCGCCGCGCGAGCGCGCGTCTCGGGACTGCGGCGGGTGCCGCCCCCTCGGCCGCCGGCCCCGCCCGGCCCCGCGCCTGGCCCCGGCCCTCCGAGCAGTGTCCTCCTCCTTCCCTTCTTTCCTCCCTCCCGGTTCCCCGCCCCGCTTCTCCTTCTCTTCCTCTGCCTCCGGCTCCTGCTCGCTCGGTCTCCGGCTCCGGCGCCGGCTCCTGCTCCTCCTGGCCGCCCGGGGCCAAGGCGACGAGAGGTTGTAAAAATCCATGTGGGACGGCCCCGGGGCGAGCATCCGAAAGGTGAGACGCCGACGCCGGGGCCGGGGCCGCCTGGTGCCCGGCTCCCTCGGGGCGCCCGTGCCCGGGCATCCCTCGTGCCGGGTCCCCCTCGCTCGTGGGGAGCTGCAATGCGTTATCGTGGGGAGCCTAGAGGTGAACCATCCGCCTCCTCCGGGGCTTTCTCGGGCGCGGGGAGGGATGGGGCGGCCTAAGGGAGGATTTGCCTTGATTGGAACAAGTGCACGGTTTCCTCCGGCGCGCGGGCGCCGCTCGCTAGCCCCGGCGGCCCGGGCCACCTCCCGCAGTCCCTCTCCGGCAGCCACCCTCACTGCCATCGCCTTTCTTCTCTCAGATCCTCCTCTTCTGCCCGGCGTCCCCTCTTGCCTCGAGGGGTGGGGTGTTCGCGGGGTCGGGGGTCTTGAGCAATCCCAAGCAGAACAAAGTGGAGAAAGGTGGAGCCTCAGCCCGGGGGTGGGGTGGCTGGCCGCCTGGGTGGGTTCAGAGAGGAGCATGTTTTTTTAAAAAAACCCGTGTCAGGGAAAATGAAGCTCATTTACCGGGGAGGGCTAGGGGATGGTGTATGAAAAGGAATACGATGTGAAATTGAACTGAACGGCATTCCTTCTTTCCTCCTCCCTTTCTCCTAATTATACAAAAAAGAGAATACTAACGAAGGTGTACCTAATTAAAAGAAATACCGTACGAGCCTTTGAAAGATCATCTTAGGACAGTGAAGATTAAGGGCTGCTTTGGTTCGGGGTAATAAAATAGCGCTCGTAAACTCTCCGTTCGGCCCTGCCTTATTTATTTTGTACTTAAGGGTCTCTGTTCTTGCCAGAGAGGGAGGGTCCGCTCTTTTAGGAGTGGATCGATTTTAGGCGGCTACCTGCCTTTCCTGTATGAAAGGCAATTTACTCCCCGAGCGGTGAATTGTCAGTTCCCTATGTGATTGACGGCCACACCTGCCACTTACGTGGGTAGAATGGGGACCGGTGGAACCCAAAGAGCCAATCAATGCTCGGGAGAGGAGGGCAGCTCCCACTTGTCATGGTTAGTTTCCTGGTTGGCTCTTTAAATCAGTGATTTTACTTAACCATTGGTTTCCACCTGGTATGGGGATCCAGCTGTGAGAGGCAGACAAGCGGGAAGAAAACTCTTTGAAAATGGACTTTTAGAAGCAAGTATATTTGACCTGTGTTTCCTTGTCCTCCCCATCCCTTACCCACCACCTCCCTGATTATTAGTTGTAGTAGTTGCGGATGCCGAGGCCATTGGCTTAAAAATGAAAATGAATCTGTGTAAAGCAGGAATTGGGGGTGGGGGTGTTAGAATTGCCCACCTATTTCTCCAGAATTGCCATCTTTATAAGACACAACATGTACCGTTCAGCTATCCGGGAAAAGGGTGTGGCACTTTGTCTCCTATGGTCACTCTTGTCCTTGTAAAGTCACATTGTTTCTCAGTATACAGTACTTGGGTCTTGCCTCTACTGGATGGATTTATAAGGTATCTTTGGAGCCAGCAAACGTTCTTTATGGGGAGTCACATGAATAGAAGGGATTCTTTTAGTTCTGACAGTTAACTCAACTTCTGGAAGTGAGGGCTGCCTTGTTCTCTTTTGCAGAATGTCAGTTAGGTGGTGGTGGGGTCAAGCCATTTTCTTTCCGGGCAGTAGTAGAGTTTGCCTTTTTCTCATGTAAGCCATCTTGTCTGTTTGCTTCTGTGCTTTAATAAAATACTTTTACAGTTTTGGCAGGGAGGGCTGTGGAAGGTGATGGTGTCACGGTTTTCACCAGCAAGACTTTCACGGGTGGATGAATCATGGGTGAAGGACCAGATCCTTCTCAACTCACTACTAGTGAAAGGCTGATTTTTCAACACCCTTCTCCCTGAATTCATTAGAAAAATTACTGATTGATCCAAAGAGCTGTCACTTTATAGAAGCTGTACCTGGATGTGAACATAATGCTGTGAATTAAGCATTTCATAAACAGACTGTGAGCCAGAATATACTGATTAGAATGGTTTTCATGTAGAAGCCAGGTTTGTCAAAGCAGTATTATTACTATTACTATCATCATCATTGTTATTGCATAGGCAAGCACTTTGTTGAGTACTTTATATGCATTATCTGTTTTAAACCTTTTGGAGCCCCTGTGAGGTAGGTACTATTCTTATGCCCAAATTATAGATGAGTAACTACAAGGAATTCAGTATCTTGCCAGTTTAGTATGAAAGCAAGAACCTGAGCCTGGGTTTGTCTTACCCAGAGCCCATGACCTTGGCCATGGCCTTGACTTCAAATTTTGGTTGTGTAGTCTGCATGTGTCCAGTCTGAAGTGTGGGTTCTCCCAGCATACGTAGAGCTAACCCTTTTAAGAGTCCACTGTGATTCTGACACAGCCTGTTTTATCAGCCTGTTTTGCCTTTGCACTTGAAGGCTGTGGCATGGGCCAATAGGCAAATTTAGTAACTTTGTTTATTATATATTTCCAGTAGAAACATAATAAAATATAAAAAATATAACGTATAGTAAAATAAAAATTTTGGCTCAATAGAAATTTAGTTCCAAACTAATGATGATGACTTAAAAGAAGGTAAAACAAAACAAAATTCACACTCTTCCATTTTTTTTGACACCTTAAATTTCTAATTGGAGTTTTAAATAGATCTTGGTTGAATAAATGCTCTTAACATCCCTCAGTTGTCTCCCCGCCAAGAGATTAGAGTTTTATTTTCTTTGCTATTTACAGAGACCCTTTTCCATTAGTGATTAGCTATAATGATATTTAAAATTATTCTTTTGTAATAGCATGACCCTCTTATTTTATTTTTTATTGTTTTTTGAAATGGAGTCTTGCTCTGTCACCCAGGCTGGAGTGCAGTGGTGTGATCTTGGCTCACTGCAATCTCTGCCTCCCGGGTTCAAGTGATTCTCCTGCCTCAGCCTCCCAAGTAGCTGGGATTACAGGTGCCCGTCACCACGCCTCTCTAATTTTTGTATTTTTAGTACAGACGGGGTTTCACCATGTTGGCCAGGCTGGTCTCGAACTCCTGACCTCAGGTGATCCTCCTGCCTTGGCCTCCCAAAGTGCTGGCATTACAGGTGTGAGCCACTGTGCCCGGCCCCTCTTGTTTTGTCATGTTGGAAAAGCTACAAGATATAAGCCTTATCAGTCTCTTCCCATTGGTGAAACTCAGTGGTGAAGGTTTGCCAAAACAGGTATCCTGAAAAATAAGGTGAATGGTATTGCAGTCCACAAATTTACCTAAAGAGTCTTTGACTTCGGTTAGGTTGACTTTTGTGCAATCTGCATTTGCTTGTTTTACTAGGACATCCTCTAGCCTTTTTTTTTTTGTTTTTTTTGTTTTTTTTTTAAATCCGCTAACCAGCTAACATTTTGGCTGGTCCATGGGGCACTTACTTGCCAGCCAAGAGTTTCAGTTTCAGCAATGTTTACACTATTCCTTTATAGTTTATTGTGATTTTCTTAGTTTAGAAAGATAGGATGAATGGAAAACACAGAAAAGCACCAATATTCATGGTAATGTAGATCTCATAAATTTAAAATAGTTGATCCAAAGGTAGAACTCACTGGATGTACAAAACATGGAGATTCTTCAGCCTCTTCCTTTTATGTGAAGAAAAGGGACAAAATGAATGAAGATATAAGACATGCTAACATATATCAAATGATAAGATATATTAGTCAGCTTTGGCAGTGTAACAAAACTCCCTGACATACAGCAACAGGTATTTATTTTCACACTCATGGGTCTTCAGGTTGACCGTGATTTGGCTGGTATAAGTTGGGCTCCTTGGGGTGGCTGTGCAGAGACTGTGGGTTGGGTTCCAGTCTCCTCCACATTTGTCCTGGGGCCCAGGCTGAAGGGATGGCAGCTACTTGGGGCATGCTCTTCTCCTGGCAGATCACTGGAGCCAAGAGGCAAACTGCACGAGCAAATGTCACTTTCACTAATAACCTGTTTTGGACAAAGCACTATTTCGGACAACACTTGTGTGTAAAAGTAGACTCTGTTCACAGTAAGGGAGCGAATATTTGATGAACTATCTTCCAGATTCCAACAGCAAGTAAAAATTATGGTTAGCGGATTTTCTAATTTTTTCTTTTTCTTGGGGAATGCAATTTTCATCCCCTCACTCCCATTGCTAGCTGTGTGACATATAAACCTTGTCCTTAACTTCTGCATTTCAGGAATATACTGTGTTTGATTTTAGAGGGCTGGCTATAAAGCAGGTTTGTGTATACACATGAATTACTTAAATTATTAAGGCACTATTTATTAGAACCTACTGTGTTCCAAGAGACAATGTTCGGTGCAGTGGTGAACACAGTTTTTACCTGATGTGGGTCCTGCCACCATGAAACTTATCATTAGGAATAGGTGTAAGGAAGGACTTCTTGGATGCAATGGCATTTTCCTGGACCTTAAAGCAGGGAGAGAGTTGGAGATGCAGATAGAGCAATGGATACCATAAAAATGTAGGGGCACACGTGGATATAATGAGTTATTCCACTTGGCCAGAGAGTAAGAAAGGTGAATAACAACAACAATAATAATTATAACAGTAGTATTTCTAGCTTAACTTCTACTGGGCAGTTAACTATGTGTTAGGCACTATGCTTAGCACTTTCCATAAGATATTTAATATTGGGTAGGCATTGCTGGTTGCCTACCCAACATTCATTTTCTCCTTTCTAACTACAAGAACCCCAATTTTGTTTGAGATGGAAATAAGCCCACCTCACCTTCCCAAGACTCCCTTGGATTTAGAGTGGCCATGAGAGTCGGGTCTGATAATGGCATAGGTGGAAGTTGTTGGGTAGAGGCTTTCCTGAAAATGTAGTGAGTGGGACACACCTGGCTGGTATACTCCAAGAATTTTTCAGCTCTTTTAGCTTCTTGCTGCTGAGATCATTGGTGCAATGCCTGGAGGGGCAGCAGCCAACTACAACAATGAAGATAAAGCCATGGTTTTTGTTTTTTTTTTTTTGTTTGCTTTTGAGACAGGGCCTCACTCTGTTACCCAGGCTGCAGTGCAGTGGCACCGATCTCAGCTCACTGCAGTCTTGACTTCCCAGGCTCAGGTGATTCTCCCACCTCAGTCTTCCCAGTAGCTGGAACTATAGGTGTGCACTACCATGCCTGGCTGATTTTTGTATACTTTTGTAAAGATGAGATTTCCCCATGTTGCCCAGGCTGGTCTTGAACTCCTGAGCTCAAGTGATCTGCCTGCCTTGGCCTCCCAAAGTGCTGGGATTACAGGTGTGAGCCACCATGCCCAGCCAAAATCGTATCTTACAAATGGCAAAGCTGGAGTCTGGAAGAATCTTGGTCTTGGTGACATTGTTCATTCATAGTACCAGCCTAGACTGCTTTCCCTGTAGTTCTTATTGCATAAAACTAAAAAGCTCTTTACTTGTAAGCCACTACTTATTACTTGCAGCCGCACATACTCCTCACTGATACATACCTTCTCAAGAAAACCTTCAAAGTAGATGCTATCACCTATTTTGCAGGTGAGAACATTAAAACTTAGAGGGGTTAAGGACTTGCCCAACCAGTAAGTAGAAGTGTTGGGGGTTCAAAACAATGTCATTTTGACTTTCAGGATCATCATCTTGCCTCTGGCTGCGCAGGACAAGTACCGTAGTGGAGATAATGTTGAAAAATTAGGCTGGAGTAAGATTTAGGAGGCACCTGGATTCCTGGTTGAAATATTTGAGTTTGATTTCATGGGCTAGTGAGTATAAAGCCATCGAAAAAGACAGAGACCAGAGGTTGGGAGACCACTGAGGCTTGAGTGCATGACATACATGCTTTAGTGCGAGTGAAGGTGGAGGGGAAACTGGGCATGAAACAGAGCTGGGGACATGAGAAGATAATGGAATTGAGTGAACCCAAATCATAGTTGCCGTTAACCTATAATCATCTGAGAACAAAATGAAAGTCTCCTGAAGGCTAGTATTCACTTCTACTGATGGCTTCCCATTTGCCCAGAAGTAGGGAATGAGTAATGTAGAGAATTGCTAATGGGATATGAATCACTATTTCATGCTGTGGGGTGGGGTCTTCTACTCATCGTCGATACCGTTTATTGAGCCCTTGACGACCTTGTATTAAATGACTTTGGTCTGGGTCTGGCTCCACTGTGCCAGTTAAAGGTAGCAGAGATGAAGGGTAAGGTCAGAAGGTGCTGCAGTGGTACATTAGATTCTGTCCATGGACTTATTTCTGCTAAACATTCTAGACCTTCCTTGAGGGGGTAGACTGGGGTTGCTTTAACTGTCTGTGTCTCCTTTTTTTCTTCTCTTTACTTTTTAAATCTGTAAAATAAAGGATTTGGTTTACATTCATAGTTTTCAAATGTTTTTCAGCTATTAAAACTTTTTGTTTCCTAAATAAAAATTTATCTGGACCCTCAGTATATTTATAGAAAGCAGAGCTGTTCTGGAAATTTAGGGTCCAGATTTATGTTGTATAAAGTGTCTTTATGTTGAGGCCACTGCTCTAAAATGACACCTACCCATCCTTCCTCATCCAGGATTATGTGAATCTTATAGCTGTTCAGATGTTTTATTTGTGCATCATCTTTAACAAATCCCTTTGTTATTCCACAGGTTGTGTCTTAATATCATCTGTGGTAGAGACTGTTAATGTTCCCCATACCCACTTTTTCTTTCCTTCCAGGCATATGTTGGAGGTGGCTTGCATCACTTCCATGCTAGAACATTTGATTTCCAGTGTGAGAGCACTCAGTGCCCTCTTCTACTGCAATGATTATGGAAATGTGTGTTGAGATGGAGCCCTTCATCTGCCTGGGCCATTCAGTCACTAAATGAACATAGCTTCCAGTCAACTGGAGTTGGACATATAGACCAAGAAGTAAACTTTCGTTGTTCTGAGCCATGAAGATTTTGTGATTTTTGGTTTCTGCAGCACTTTTCTGCTTATCTTTACTGATACATCATCTTTGAGCACATCTGCTAAACTTTATGTAACTTACTATTTGGGTGCCTTCTGGATTAACCTGAAGCCTGGCCAGCTTGTCCTTACTTTGTAGTTAGGAAAAGAGTGGGCTGTCATCTACATCTGCTGTCCGTGCTTGTCTCTGTACTAATAGATTCTTTGAATTGAAATCTTTATGCTCAATAACATTTGTTTTCATGTTTAAAAAGTGCCTGAAGACATATTGTATAGTGCACCTCACTGTTCTTTAAAAAATTAAAATAAGAAGTCTTTATGCCATGTCGCTTTTTTTTTTTTTTTTGTATTTTTAGTAGAGACGGGATTTTACCATGTTAGCCAGGATGGTCTTGATCTCGTGACCCCATGATCCGCCCGCCTCGGCCTCCCAAAGTGCTGGGATTACAGGCGTGAGCCACCACGCCAGGCCGCCATGTTGCTTTTTTAAGTATAGAATCTCTGTGGCTTAGAGAGGAATAATGACTATCAGTTACCATAACAATGGCTGTTATTAATTAAGTAGTGATTGATTTATGAAGTATTTATTGAGTATCTACTTTGTGTTAGGCACTGGGGGTACAGAGATGAACCACAGATAGTTCCTTACTACTTGGAGCTAATACTCCAGTTGGAAGTGATGGATACGTTTGCTCTGTATATGAAGAGCACCATTTATTGAGCATTTACTATGTGGTAGGCACTGTGCTAAGTGCTTTATATTGATCATTTCATATTACCTATACAGGTAAAAGTAGTATCCCATTTTATAGGTGAGGAAACTGAGACTCAAAGAATTTGATAAGTTCCATGAAGGCAGGAGCTTTGCCTTTGGCTGTATCCCTAGTGCCTAGATGTTCTGTAAGTATTTGTTAAATGATTGAAGGAACAGAAAAACTTGCTCAGAGTTAATGCTGTGGCAGAACCAGAATTTGAATCCACCTCTGCCTTACTCTCAAGGCTGCTAAATTATCACTAGAGAAAGTAGAAACAATGAGTGGCCCCACAATTGCAACAGAAACAACCACCAAGCCTTAACCAGTGTAAATGCCAAAAGCACCAGGAGCTCTAAGCTGTCTCACTTTCACAGCCAGGGCCGAGCCTTCTTTGTGATTTTCTGCTCATTTTTTCAGCTGGGGAAGTCCAAGGCCACTACCTCACTGACTTAATTGTTAATATAATTGGTTACCCTTCTCTTGGGCCAGTTCATCTGCTACTCCAGCCTAATTTCTTCAGCACTTGGCTGGCCAGTTCCCAGGGTGTGCCTCAAGTTCTGCTCTTAACCTCTTGGGCATTACTTCTCCACTTACATCTTCCAGATTTGTTGCTTTGAAGTTGCACTTCCTCTGTTCTTGAACTCATGTTGACTCTGCCAAGCAGAGTTCGCTTGGTCAGATCCCAGGAATCTCTAGTTGCTGGCACCTAATCAGCACTCAACAAAATTAAAAAGAGAGACAGCGTGTGTGCATGGAAGAAGAGAAGAAAATAAATAAAGTCAGGAAGAACTTTCAGGAAGGAACTAAGTGATTATTTTTTCCTGGAAGTCAATGATGAGATTATAGCCCCACTGGATGAAGAGTTGGAAGGGCATCTCTGACATATACCTGAAAACCAAAGGCCAGCCACAATGTTCATAGATACCTTACACCAGCAACTTAGTTTTGCTATGGTTTATTCTTCAGAGTCTACATTTTGCTCACTTAATTATCCTGTGTGAGTGTGTGTGTGTGTGTGTGGGGGGGTCTGATAGCATTAGTTCTCTTTTCCTGTCTTAATACTTTCCACCCCAAAACTAGTTGTCATTCTGTGATTTCAGGGCATGAATGAGTTGCAGGCAGCAAAGTGCATTTACCCTAAATGCATTAGGAGCAAACTATTAATTCAAGGCAACTTCTTAGTGGGTCAGAAGACAAGAGCTTGAATGGGAACTGAGCAATGTGACTGTTCTTTAAGAATACGCTCAGATCCTTATGCAAACCTTGAAAGATTTCTGTTAAATGGTATGACTAATTACAGAAAGAAAGAGCAGGGTTTCATATAAGAAATTGAACCTAGTTGTGCACTGTGGTTACCAGTTCTTATGTGGCGTATTTCTCTATAATAATATGGGTGTGGTCAGGAGTTCATCCTCTATGGGCCTGAGGTGATTGAAGGTGGGTTTGGGGTCTGGGAGCTGCTCTGGCAGTGAGAGTTGAGCAGCTCTGCCAGATGTGAGGTTAGGGTGGTCCCATGATCACTGGTTATTTTCTCAGTGATACTGATGGGCATCAAATTCCTACCAAGATGTCTTTCTTGTGCCTGGCTTGAGGCAGATTAGCCATGCTCCGTTTTGCCAGCCAGCTCAAGCTGTCATCACCTCGAGGAGCAGCCGTGGTTCAAGGGGCGGGTTCTGAGAGGAGCAGGGTTGTTGACTATTTTTTACATTCACGTCTCAGGAGAGGATTTTTGATGTCTTTTCTTGCCTTCTGGTGATGTCTGTTTTTCCTTCCCTTCTAAGGCTGTAACATTCCCTCCTCCCCCTTCTTTGTTTCGCATTTTGACCCTTTATTCGTATGGTTCCTGAAGCCTCTCCTTGACAGGAAGCAGGAGGTTGGGTAGTGAGTGGGATAACAGCGTGGCATTCATATGGGCTCGTTCAAAATAGGTCCTGTTTGATGCTGGGTGGATACAAAAGCACCTGGGTCTTAGTGGCTGCTGTTCATCAGGCTTGTGAGCGTGGAGCAGTCAGTGTGGGCACGCAAGGGGAATTCTTCACCTTTTTTGTTGAAGCTGAGAAATAACTCTCTTTTTATACATGGGCTTTGAATGCATTCATGGGCCACCTTGAATTCACAACATGAATAGTTGCTTAGAATAACTTCAGAGCAGATTCTTTTGGATACAGAGACATAGAACTGACCTGGGGTCACAAGCCCTAAGTTCCCTTTCTGGCTTTGCCACTAGCTTTCTCCTTATTTGGGATCTCTGTTTCTCTATCATCTAGTCCAGTTTGCTTCAAAGGCACTCTTCTAGATCTATTATATATACAGTTTCTTCATGCAGAGGTTCAACTAAGTAATTATTATTTTATTAGTTATTTTAACCTGGAAAACAGGAATGGCTGGTGTTCTTTCATAATAGACATTAGTAACAAAGAATTAAGCCATTCTGTTATGTAGTCATCATAAGAGTGTATGCTTGCTTTGTGCCAATCTTCTTCTGGGAATAGGGTGTGTATGTGTTGGGGGACCATAATAGAGCAGATAATTTTGTAGGGGAGTTCAGGGATTGTAGTATCCAGTGGAGTACGAAACAAGTAAGCAGGCAATAATGGATGCTCTTGGGGGAACATCCAGGCTGTCATGGAAGACTTAGGAGAGTCATGGATGAAGAATGAAGGAAGGCTTCCTGAAGAAAGTAGCACCTAAAGTGTCACTGAAGGGTAAATGGAATTAGCCAGAGGAGAGAGGATTTGAAGGTACAAATAACAGGGGGAATAGCATGCACTAGGTGCAAAGGTAAGTGAGAGAATGGGCGATTCAGGGTTCACGGAGGTAAAGGTAGGTAGAACTGTAGAGCTGGAGTTTAGCTTGGCTCAGGATGAGGGATGGTGAGAGGAGCCAGAGAGTGTGACAGGGCATAAGACCCTGTGAGCCATTGAGGAGATGGGACTCAAGCTTAAACCTTCAAGAGATTTCAAGTAGGGGACGGATATGATCAAAGACTCTGAATTCTCTTTATTCTCCTATTTCACTGTCATGGCAATAATTACCTACTTTTGATGCTTGTGGGAGTGTGGGGCTTGATATTGGGAAGAGAGGGTGGCAAGATGACCTGGAGAACAATAGAAAGATTGATTATTATGGCTTTGGGACTCCTAGCAATGTCCATTCTGATTCATTGACCAAACACAATTTATGCAGCCTTAATAATTTTGAAAGACCATTTTCCAGGTGAAGAAAAATATCATCTGGTAAAAGATCTGCAGTGGGACTCCACATCACTTGTTGGTTTTGAGACTCTTTCCAAATACCACCTAGGACAAAGTTCATTTCAGTAAATTTTAAGCAGAGCACAGAGAGTACACATTGTGTTTCAAAATCTTTGTACTTAACAGGCAGAATGAAACTGACTTCGTTAGATTAATCGAAGGAAATACTTGGAGTAATTCATAGTGTACAGCTTCTGAAAGTGGTCTGAGAAAGTTCATGAATGGAAATAGTTTCATTATTCCTTGAAATGTACAAGATTGGGAGTTATGGGCTAGAACACTATTCAATACCCCATGCATAGTGACTGCCTCTGACTTTACTTTGATATGATTTACACTTTTGTACATTATACAGTAACACTGTTAAATTGCCTTTCATACATTAATCTTCTGTGCTGTAGCTTATGAACCACCATTCTGAGCTACTGTATCATGACCTTACCTGCCGACAAGTAGTTTTAGTTCATCAGCATCACCATATTTGTACAACAGAGTTTGTGCAATCACCTGAATATTTCTTGAATTTTATCATTAATTTATAAGTGGAAAATGGAAAACTGTAGGCAATAATATAGGAAGAAGTATTTAGTTCATAATGTAATTGAGCCAAACATTGAAAACATTAGGCATGCCCAATATGGCCAGTGGTTAGCTTTAGTCAGATTCTTTGAACTTAAGTTGGCCAACTATTTATAGTTGTGAGTGAAGTTAAAGGCTATGTATGTATGAAATGTTGGAAGAAAGCTTTAGGGATTATATTAAAGAGCAAGATGGAATTTGGGATTTTATCATTTATTTGTTTTGGGGAACAGAGCTTCCCTTTTTAACATGTTAAGTCAAGGTAAGTTTTGTTTGTTCAGCTTTTTAAAAAGTACATATTCAGAAAGGTGTTTTCTACAAAAGCAAGAGATAGAAATTGGATTTCTCATCAGTCTTACTTACGAGTCCACCAGAGTATGTAACCTAATCCTTTGGTTTGCTAGTCAGAATAGGTGATTATTGTGATAAAATCTCTGTGTATTTTGGCAAACAATTAATGAGAAATCAAAGCAAAATAAAACGGTATTTGGCAAAGGATTCATCTCAATGGGAATTTCATGATCCCATGGTTTCATTTGTTAAAATGATGCACTGTGGAACTAGAAAAAGACTAAATGAATCCTAGTCTTTGCCATAAACCTTAGGAGGGTACATTTGTAGCCAAAGAGAGAAAGGGATACAGATAAAATTTACCAGATCAAAGTTGTTTACAATTGACCCCACAGCCCTCTAATTCCCTAGGTCAGGAGGGAATGGTGGTTATCTGTCTGTCCTGGGGGGTCTGCTTGCTATCTGGGGAGCTTATCTAACTTTTTTTGTGGGCTCAGCCCACCTCTAGGCAAAAGATTGAGTTGGATACAAAATTCCAGTTATTTCTAATACCTCTTGTGGTTGGTTGAATGATGAGTGCTAAGTCATGAGAGATGTTATTTAAATAGAAGATGGGAAAGAATTGGCTCTTAGAATTTTTTAGTCTCTTCCTGAAACTGAGAGATGTAGTTTATCTTCTATAAAAAAGGTGGATAATTGCTAGACCAGAAATTCAAGAAGATCATATTAAGTATTTACTATGAGTCAGGCACTGTGCTAAGCACTTTGAAGAATTATCTCGTTTAATCTTCACAATAACTTCATGATCTAAGTATTATTTTTATTGATGAGGAAAGTAATGTTTAGAGAAATTAAGAAACTTGCCTTGGTGTCTTAGTTGACTTTCCCACAGAAGCAGACCCTGAGACAAGTAGTTACTTGGGACATACAGGGATCACTAGTGAGTGAATGAGGATATGAGACAGGGAAGTGAAGGCAGCCAATAGATGGGGCATTGTTAAGCGAGTTGTGCAATGGCAACTAGTGTTTAATCCCATAAGGAAATTGTAGATCCCATAAGGAAATTGTAGAGATAGTGTAAAACACCTGCCTTAGGGTATTTTTACACAAAGGCTAAGAGAGTAGGGATGTCTCACCACTAGCTCATGTCAGTTGTTTTTTTTCTTTTCTTTTTTTAAAATTTATTTTAATTATTTTTATTTTGTTACTGTGGTAAAATATACATAACGTAAAATTTACTATTGTAACCATTTTAGAGTGCCCAGTTTGGTGTACTACGTATATTTGCAATGTTGTACAGCCATCACCACCATCAATCTCCAGAGCTTTCTCATCATCCCATACTGAAACTATATACTAATTAAACAATAACTCCACATTCCCCCAGCCCCTGGAAACCACCATTATACTTGCTGTCTCTATGAATTTGACTATACTAGGTACCTCATATAAATGATATCAGACAATATTTGTCCTTTTGTGGCTGGTTTATTTCACTTAGCATAATATTTTCAAAGTTCATGTAGCATGTATCAGAATTTCATTTCCTTTTTTTTTTTTTTTTTGAGACAGAGTCTCGCTCTGTTGCCCAAGTGGGAGTGCAGTGACACAGTCTTGGCTCACTGCAGCCTCTCAACATCTGCCTCCCGGGTTCACGTGATCCTCGTGCCTCAGCCTCCCAAGTAACTAGGACTACAGGTGCATGCCAACATGCCCGGCTAATTTTTGTATTTTTTAGTAAAGATGGGGTTTTGCCATGTTGACCATGCTGGTCTTGAACTCCTGGCCTCAGATGATTCACCCACCTTGGCCTCCTCATTTCTTTTTTAAGGATGAATAATATTCCATTTTATGTGTATACTTCATTTTCTTTACGCATTCAACGTTGGTGGACATTTCGGTTGTTTTCACCTTTTAGCTATCATGAATAATGCTGTTGTGAACACTCGTGTATAAATAGCTGTCAGATTTTTTTTTAAGGGTGGTTAACCCTGGGACTTCTACACCCTGCAAGGGAAGACTAGCTTATCCAGGTTTAAAAGATACTCTCAGGCAGAGATTCTGATATTGGCAGTGCCTTTGGGGCACTCTAAAATGTTCAGGTCAGAGGGACATCGATAGGCACTTAGAGCATCTGCTTGCAAGATCTGAACCTAAGTAAGCGGAGAAACTGGAATTTGGACTCTTCAGAGCCCATGCTTTAAACTGCTCTACACTGAGTTGCCTTTTAATTGCAAGTGTGAAATAGTGCTGAGATATGAAGATGAAGACATAGTTCTTGCCTTTAAGGAAGGTACAGGGTTGAATCATCTGTTTTGCAAAAGGTTCAAGTGAAAACAGGGGCATCAGTTGGTGCAATCTGTAAGTCACAAAGCCATTATAAGATGGAATCACAGATAGCAGGAGGTGGGTGCATGTGTTGCCTTTCTTTTGGTGGGGAGGCATGCTTGGGTCAGGCACAGCTGGATTCTTCCTGGGGCTGTGCTCCAGGACAGGCACTCACACGTGTACTGATCATACGAGGTCCAGCCCACGCCCACTGATGCTCGCTGGCATTCACTATTTGGATTGTTTGTACAACTGTGTCACCTCCTAGCAGGATTTATCCTCCTTCGGCTTTTCCAGTGATTGCCTTCATCTCGATGTCCAAGCACCAGAGCAGCTGTTTGTCAGTAAAGAAATCAGTGGTCAGGAATGATAGAATACATTTGGAGGCAGTTAAAATAGTTGGTTGTATGCATCTGTATCTGAAAATAAATTATTTACAAATGATTTGCATCTATCTGGAGACCTAACAGAAGATATTCTGTCCCTGAATGGATGGTATTTCCTAGTTTGGTAATCTGCAGAGGAAGAAAGAATGAGAGATAAATCAGTGAGAAAACGCTGTCCTATATTTTAATCTAAATGTTACATATTTTGTTTTAGCACTGTATTTGTGGTAGCTGGGTTTATTAGTCAGATATTGCTAGGTTGTGCTGGGCTAACACAGGACCTCCAAATCTCAGTGGCTTCTTTTTCTCAGGGGTTGTCTGTGATTCTGCTCCACGTTATCTTTATTCTGGGACACAGGCCTTTCTTGGACAGCCTATTCTCACGGTAGAGAAGAAAAAACAATGGTTTACCCACTAGAGGGCTCTGATAGCTACTGTTTGGTTATGGCATTTGTTACTTCTGCTCACATTTCATTGGCCAAAACAAGTCATATGGCCAAGCCAGATGTCACTGGGGCAGGAAAGATTATCTTCCCACAGGAAGGAGACTGTAGAGATGGGCAGGCTAGGGGGATGGTGAATATGTTGAACACATGATGCAATTTACTGCATGGGCTAAAGTTTTACTTGCATGTGCAAAGTTTTTTTTTTGCAACCTTTTTAATCAACTACTTTTTTTAGACCCATTGCAAGATGTTTAATGCTGTTATTTCTATTTTACTGATGAGGAAGAAAGGGTCTAATTTAAGAAAACAACACAATGAGCCTGTGGTCAATATTGATGATGATGAGGATTTTGCTGAGTATTTACTAAGCCTCAGGCACTGTGCTAAGTACTTCTGCCTTCTCTGATTTAATCATTACTCACCTTGTTTTTGTGAAGTAGCCATTGTTACACCTGAGGCTATTGTTACTCAGCTACTTACTGAGGCTCAGAGAGGTTTGCTAACTTCCTCAAGGTTAAACGGATAATAAATGTGAGATTCAGGTCTCAAATCCAGTGTATGCTTAATCACTTAACCAAGGTTTCTCAGACTTAGATGATATCTTTTTTAATGAAAATAATTTCTCATAGAACCCCAGGGTTGGCTTAAATTATTATTATTGTAATGATACTTTAAATTGTATAAACATAAAGCCGGTAAGTTTTATTTTTAAGCTCTTACACCTTTTTAAAACCTAAATCAATTTAGAAATAGAGTATATGTCATATGACATTACTAATTCAAATTCATAACATTAATTTAGCTGCATTAACTAAATTGCTGCTTGTAATTAGAATGTGATGCTGACTATTCTGGACAGGTTCTTTGGCATCATCTGGTCTACCCTGCTGTGCACTGGATGATGATTCAATTTTCCCACCATATTCACAATAGTCAACTTCTGTGAAACTTTCATTCATTCTGAAGAACTTGACAATCCTTACCTTTCACCCAGTGAGAACACATCCTTTAGATCCCCAAGACCATCTTATTTCTTTTCACATTGACTCAGTGATTCCTTAGGGTACAGCTTGGTATTCAAAGTCAATGGGCATGGTACTGTGCTGATCAAGAATATCCTTACATTATTTGTTTTCAGATTTCTGAAATAAAAAACAAGCCTTAAATTCTCATGAGATTTGCAGATTCTTTAATATGCATAACTGTGGATCTGACTTCCCTCCTTAGTTCTTGACTAGGTCAAAAAACTGGATTTTCCCTCTCTGTTACTACACTCTTTCTTCCATAGGACTCTCTCCATCTGAGACCACACTCTATCACTCCCAGAAAGGCCCTCGTCTGTTTCCGGTGTTCACAGCAACTGGCAGCCTTGCACAACAATTAGAATTGTTAATGTGAACCTGAGTAAAGAGGCTGTGACCCCCTTTTAAATGGAAGGCTTTGGACCTCTAGCATGTCAGAAACCACATTACAGATTTGTTCTCTAGAAGTATTTGTTGAATAGATCCGAATGATGTCCTGTAATTTCCCTTTTTATTTATTTTTATGTTAGATAAGCCTACCATTATCCGTTCATAGACAAGAGATTTGACTCGATTACTTGATGATTTACTTACTGCACTTACTGACTCATTTACTCTAATTTCCATTGTTAAAGGGGTTTCTGTATACCATTCACTACCCTGAACTTGATCGTTGTTAAAGCCTCCAGTGTGACTCTTCCACGGTTATCAGTCATATTTTTGAGAGACCTCAGAGTTAGGATGTAATGTTTATTCTTTCTCTTCTTTCCAGAATACATAGATGAATGCTTATCTCCATAATTTGCCCATTGGAGCCATTCCTCATCCCTCGTTGATTGTGGTCTTTTTTTTTTTTTGATAGCTTACAATCTTTGCTAAAATTTTTCCTCACGTATGTGATTATGCCTATATTCTTTTCTAGTAAAAAGCTATTTACAGATAATCCTTATGCCATTGTAAATGTAGCAAAATTTTGTGTGATTGGATTTTTAGGGCCAAGGGGGCAGAGTTTTTATTCTATCTCTCTATCATTTTCTCAGAAACATCTGTTAGTTGACAGATAGAAGATTTTTTAGTGTAAGACCCAATAATTCCTGAATATTCTTTTTTTAAGTATACTGTAACTAAATCTTTGCCAATTGACATTTTACATTTGCAGATGAAAGGAAATGCACAGATGTTTAAAAAACGAATCTGAAAACCTTATTTATTCCTTCAGTGCAACTACTTAATTTGTTCAATTTATGAGACTTTATGGGGCGATGAATAATGTTGTTATAATCAGCATATTTTATTAACCATCACTTATTTTAATTTTATTTAACATCTCAAATTATTTCTTAATTTTACTGTTTATTGTTTGGGATTTTGCCATTTTAAAAATTTATTTATTTTTTAGAGTTAAGGTCTCTCTCTGTCACCCAGGCTGGAGCGCAATGGCGTGATCATAGCTCACTGCTGCCTTGAACTCCTGGACTCAAGCTACTCTCCTGCCTCAGCCTCCCAAGTAGCTAGGACTACAACTGCACACCACCACACCTGACTAATTTATTTTTTAATTTTTTTTAGAACTAGGGCATCGCCATGTTGCCCAGGCTGGTCTCAAATTCCTGGCTCAAGTGATCCTCCCACCTTGGTCTCCCAAAATGCTGAGATTATAGGCGTGAGCTTACCACATCTGGCTGTTTTGCTATATTTTTAACTTGTAGATTTAGCTGTGTTCTAGATAATAGTCTATTCCTTTAACAAAATTTTTAGGGGTTTCAGATTCTTAATTTAACACTTCGAAATAAATTGATGGAGTCTGAAATTTAAATAATGGAAATGGTTAATGGAAAGAACAATTAACTAATATTTGGGCATGCAGAGCCCTTGCCTTGTAGTATGGAAGACAGTCAGCCTCTTCACTCAAGTACCTTGCCATAAAACATGAACGAAGGCAGCTGAACATGTAATCATGCTAAATCGACACATGGAAAACAGTAATTATAAAATGAGTTTGGGGGAACTAAAGGAGAGGGTACTGATGTGTGGATAGGCATGTTTGAGTTTCATAGAGCTTTTTGGAGAATGATGGGAGAGCAATTTTGAAAATCTCTGCTGTGTTAAGCTGGACTTTCCCCCTACTGATTCACATCACGGCATTCACAGATGAAATGGTTTATTACTGGGACTTTCAATAACTATGGATGCATAATATTGTAGCCTGCAGATCATGGGGGAAGGCAATGTCCATTTTTCTCTCTAGTTTTAAAGAACTGGGGTTGATGTCTTCAGCACTTTCGAACAGCACATTGAGTTTGACTCTGAAGTGTTTGACAGGGCTAAGTTTAGTGAACTGAGAGAATTCTATGGCAACTTTGAGGTTGAAAGCCACTGTGTTATATTCTGGTAGCCTTGGGCTTGTCAAGGTTAACTTCTGTTGATCATTAGCTATGTGCTGGGTATTGTGCTAAGTACTTCCTTATATCATCTCATTTAATCTTTCCCAAATCCATATGAAAAGTCTGATATCCCCATTTTACAGATGAGAAAAGTGAGGGTGAGAGAAGTAAAATACTTTGCTCAAGGTTGCACATCCAGAAGACAGAAGTATGACTCCAACCAAATCTCATTTTGAGGCTCCTCTTTTCCTTTTAAAAACACTATGTCTCTCCTCTCTGGCTACAATTACAGAATTTTCCTATAATTGCCGTGGAAGTGATTTTAGTGATATGATGAAAATGTCACGATAGTAAAGTACCAGCATCATCCTTTCAATTATTTCAAAGTTGTTTTGCATAGCTCCCGTGTTCCCTTACTCTTGGGCGAGAGGGCCTACTCTGGTTCTCCTCTGACTGCACCCTCCACTGGAGGAAGAATCCAAGAGGCCAATGCAGGTGTCCACCTGGAGCCTGTGCCTGGCATTCTA
Source organism: Hylobates moloch (assembly GCF_009828535.3). NCBI lineage: Eukaryota > Metazoa > Chordata > Mammalia > Primates > Hylobatidae > Hylobates > Hylobates moloch. The sequence goes on from NW_026652283.1 coordinate 73,025,953, forward strand.
GAGTCCACTCTGGGTACCCAGAGGCCTGTGACCTCCTTGCCTAAATGACCCTGAGTTGTCTTCCAGAATCTGCCTGGGAATTTTTTCCCAGTACATCTTCTTGGGGGTAAGCCATGCTACCACTGTGCGCATCCCTAGGCTTAGGGTTGTGGAGGGGCACATATGTGTGACGTTACAGATCAGGTGTCAGCAAACTACTACCTGTGGGCCAAATCCAACTACCACTTTTTTTTTTTTTTTTTGATATGAAGTCTCGCTCTGTCACCCAGGCTGGAGTGCAGTGGCGCAATCTCAGCTGACTGCAAGCTCTGCCTCCTGGGTTCACGCCATTCTCCTGCCTCAGCCTCCCAAGTAGCTGGGACTACAGGCACCCCACCACCATGCCCGGCTAATGTTTTGTATTTTTTGTAGAGACGGGGTTTCACTGTGTTAATCAGGATGGTCTCGATCTCCTGACCTTGTGATCCACCTGCCTCGGCCTCCCAAAGTGCTGGAATTACAGACGTGAGCCACTGCGCCCGGCCAACTACCACTTGTTTTTATAAATAAAATTCTACTGGAACACAGGCATGCCTATTTGGTTTCAAATTGTCTATGGCTGCTTTTGGGCTGAAATGGCAGAGTTGAGCAGTCATGACAGAGATCAAATGGCTCACAAAACCTAAAATGTGTACTGTTTGGCCTTTTACAGAGAAAGCCTGTGGACCCCTGGTATAGCTGGAGCAAGCCTAGCTTGCATGCTGCAGAGTTCATGTGTATGAGGCCCGTGGGGTATGGTTGGGCCAGAGGTGGGGAGAAAGGGTGTTGGCGGAAGTGTGGGGGGCAGGCCTTCCTCCTGCCACAATATTTTGGTGGAATTCTGAGGAGTCTAAGTATTCTAAGTTCAAAATTCAAATCTCACCTTCCCCATCTCTGTATTCATCAAGGTAGCAGGGTAGAATGTATTTTGTTTACCAGTTTGTTAGCTCAGTTTATAACTTTAAATGTATAGGCACACGGTATCTGGGCATCCATTTGTACTCTTGCCCTGGGCTCTAAGAGTGTTAGCACCAATGTAAAAACCTGGGTTGCAGTGTAGGGGTTTATAATAGGAGGGAAGAGAGACCGCAACAAGGAATTGCACATATTAATATGAAATTCTAAGGTATGGAAGTGCTTTTGGGTCATATATGGATTATTGGACATGAGAGAGGCTTTCAGGATGCTGATAATGTTCTAAGTCTTGGTCTGGACAGTGGTAACACAGGTGTGCTCATTATATAAAAATTAACCAGTGTAGGCTGGGCACAGTGGCTTACACCTGTAATCCTAGCACTTTGGGAGGCCGAGGTGGGTGGATCACTTGAGGTCAGGAGTTCAAGACCAGCCTGAACAAAATGTCAAAGCCCCATCTCTACTAAAAATACAAAAATTCCCTGGGCTTGGTGGCGGACACCTGTAATCACAGCTACTCGAGAGGCTGAGGCAGGAGAATCGCTTGAACTCAGGAGGCAGAGGTTGCAGTGAGCCAAGATGACATCACTGCACTCCAGCCTGGGCGACAGAGCGAGACTCTGTCTAAAAAAAAATATCAATTAACGTGTGCAATTAAGGTCTACCTTCATCATATATATGATCTGCTTTAATAAAAAGTTTATAAAAATAAATGAAAAGAGAATATATTAAAATTAAATATTTAATGTAAATAATACATATAATCTTTATATTTTATAAATATTGTAACAGATATACTAAGATTAATATATTACAATATATTACAAATAAACAACCCTTGCTCCCAGTTTCATTTGTCCAAATTAAATCCAAAATTCTGGAAGCCATCTGCCAGTTTAGCTGGAAGTTCTGAATCTCTACACTAGAGCGCCTTCCCAACCTTCCCCACTTCTCCCCGTCTCCCTCTCTTTCCTCTCCTCCCCGCTGCTTCAGGCTTCACAGCCTCAAAGCGAGCGGGATATGGATATAAATCCCACATCTAAATCTGGAGATGAATCTGTCCGACCAGCCCATCACATGATTACATCTTGATGCCACAAGGTGTCGCTGTTGAGGCTGTTCTCCCTCGTACTGAAAGATGCTGTGCGTGCCCTCTGTGGTCCTGCAAGGGAAGGCCAACCCAGTCCCCCGTGGCCAAGCTCAGACACAGTGTGCCATGTGAGGTGTAGCGGATGCTATTGGTACCCCACCCGCATCTCCTCAGCACTCATGGCCTGTATGGGAACCATGAGGGCTTTCTCTTTGGCTTCACTTGGGAGTGCCAGGGGAGCATCCCTCCGCCCATCATAGAGTTTCTTGCCCTTCCGGAGGCGCATCTATGAGGTCGGTTCTCCACTGTCTCTCGAAGCTCCTTCCAGTTGCTTGCAGCAGTAACTTTCTTGAAAATGCACCCTCGGCCGGGTGTGGTGGCTCACGCCTGTAATCCCAGCACTTTGGGAGGCTGAGGTGGGAGGATCACTTGAGGTCAGCAGTTCGAGACCAGCCTGGCTAACATGATAAAACTCTGTCTCTACCCCAAAATACAAAAATTAGCCGGGTGTGGTGGTGCGCGCCTGTAATCCCAGCTACTCGGGAGGCTGAGGCAGGAGAATGGCGTGAACCTGGGAGTTGGAGGGTGCAGTGAGCCGAGATCGTGCCAGCGCCCTCCAGTCTGGGCGTCAGAGGGAGACCCTGTCTCAAAAAAAAAAAAAAAAAAAAAAAGAAGAAGAAGAAAATGCGCCCTCTATTGACTTCCTTGACTTCCTTGTTTTAGTTCCAAATTGTCCTCTCAGTACTTTCTGGGAATACCTTCTAAATGAACCTCCTACACCCATATCCTTGTCTCAGCATCTGCCGGTGGGGAACCCCAGCTAGGACATATAGGCTTCCTCATGAGTTACAGCCGTGTGCACAGTTCTGTGCCCCACTGTACAGGCTCCATACAGTATGTGAGGTCTCCAGAAGCTTCTAGCCTTACCCACATACTTTGTCAATGGGCGCTTCTCCATGGTTACTGGGTCACTCGTCCTGAGTCCCAGTCACCAGCCTGGACTTCTATCTTGAAGTAATTATTTTATTTCTGGGAATTCTAAGTCTGGTGCAACTGTACTAATTCCTTCCCATAGATCTCACTTACTCTGAATCCTGGGCACCTAGGACTGGGGTGTCAGTGACTTCCCTCCCTGAATATTCCCGGATCATTGTGCATAAAGACACCTACAAGATTTCATATTTTCCAAACCAGGGATCTGAGGAGGGGCAGCCTCAATTGGGTTATGAAAGGTTTCCTTACACCTTCACCAGAGGATTCAGGCTACGTAGTCTAACTCTACTTTAACCTAGACAAGAGGGCCATTGAGATGACCCTTGGCCAGTCAGCTTCTCTTATAAAAAGAAAAAAGATAACATGTCTTTCACATCATGATAAAAAAAAAAAAGCATTATGCTTTGAGAGAATGTAACTGAGAGATCTGATTTGAATGGGATAGACCTTGTAGAGGGTATGCTATTGAAACTATCATCTAAGCGATGAAATAGGAAATAATAGGAATTAGCCCTGCAAAGAGAACAGCAGGAGTGAAGGCTCTGAGACAGGAAGGGACTTGATGCATTGGAGCAGCAGGAAGAAGACCCTGTCAGAGTCTGTGAAGGAGAGAGTGGCAAGAGGGGAGGCGGGGGCTGTTGGCAGTACTCAGGTCCTGCAGGGCCTCAGGCCGTGGAAAGTGTTTTAGTTTTGTCCACAGAGCAATGGGAAGCTTTCAAAGGGCTTTAAGTGGGCAAGGGGAGATATTTTGTAATCGTAATTGTATCTTAAAACAGTTTAGCTGATATTTTGGAAATAAGAGTAGAAGATGATAAGAGGAGAAACTTTAGGAGGTATGACGTAGCTTATGCAAGAGTCACGTTGGTTCAAGAGGAGTGGAAACAACGGAGAAGATTCAAGAGCAATTTTGGGGGTAGAATTAATAAGATTTGGTAAAGGACTTGAAGTGGGTGGTAAAAGAAGTAATTGTTTAAGATCTTATATGTGAGGAGAGTGGTAAAAAATGTAAATACCTATTGGGGGAAGCAGGCAGGAAAGGAATCAGACTGCATATAAGGTAATGGGAGTGGAGGAGACTGTGGCAAACTGGAGGGTACATGTCCTCTATTGAAGGGGCAGCCGCTGGTTGCTCCAACCAGTTATTGCCATGTAGAAAGGTGAGCCTGACATTGTCAGATTTTCAGATTTTTAAGGAAATGTCAGAATCTGGATTTTAATGTGAACTGTCTATCTTTCTATGTTGGCAACTATTAATAGAAATTCTAAACAACACTGTGCTAGCTATACACAGCACATCTGCAGGTAACATCTGGCTCCTGGGCGGCCACTGCTTGTTTGAGATCTGTTTTCCATTGTGTCTTCCTTTAGAAAGGTTTTTAGAATTAGTAGTCTGTGACACAGAATTTTGGAAAAGTTAGGGATGCTGATTAGAGAAAGAAGGATATTTTAAGTTGGCAAAATCTTGGGAGATACTGATGATCTCAGCTCACACGGTCTGTCAGCAGGCCTCAGGTGATGGGCTGAGGCTGAGATCTGTGGAAATAAACTTAACCTAATTTAGAGCAGATAGCAGGAAGTGCTTTTGTCTTAAAATAGACCGTTCCAGACCATGATAGTCTGAGATACTTGAGTTAGACCTAGGAATCGAGGTTCTCCCCTGCCTTTTCCCTTCTGAGCTTATAGTTCAAGAGTCCTTAAGCCTTTTAAGAGAGTGAGTGGATGAGTGTATATCTTATTTATGAATCCATATGCAATTAGAGAAAGCATTCTTACAGGTTCATAAAGCCATCTTTTATTTTATTTTGTTTGAGCCATAAGCAGAACTTACCCTTGAACCTTGAATTTTATTCATGAGTTTCTTTTAAAGTGAAGGGTGTTGAGCAACTAATTTCTTTGGTGTTATAATTTTTTTTGATGTCAGCAACATTTGTTTCTGTACACAGTTTGATCTAATTAATAATTTACCCTTCTTACAGTTGCACATCACAAACATATGAGAATAGCAGGTATTGGCCGGGTGCGGTGGCTCACGCCTGTAATCCCAGCACTTTGGGAGGCCAAGGCGGGCAGATCACGAGGTCAGGAGATTGAGACCATCCTGGCTAACACGGTGAAACCCCATCTCTACTAAAACTAAAAAAAAAAAAAAAAAAAAAAAAATAAGCCAGGCGTGGTGGCGGGTGCCTGTAGTCCCAGCTACTTGGGAGGCCGAGTCAGGAGAATGGCGTGAACCTGGGAGGCGGAGCTTGCAGTGAGCCAAGATCACACCACTGCACTCCAGCCTGGGTGACAGAGTGAGACTCCATCTCAAAAAAAAAAAAAAGTATGTGGTTTGTTTTTTTTTTAGGTATATGAATTTTATTATTATTATTATTATACTTTAGGTTTTAGGGTACATGTGCACAATGTGCAGGTTTGTTACATATGTATCCATGTGCCATGTTGGTTTGCTGCACCCATTAACTCGTCATTTAGCATTAGGTATATCTCCTAATGCTGTCGCTCCCCCTCCCCCCACCCCACAACAGTCCCCAGTGTGTGATGTTCCCCTTCCTGTGTCCACGTGTTCTTATTGTTCAATTCCCACCTATGAGCGAGAACATGTGGTGTTTGGTTTTTTGTCCTTGCGATAGTTTACTGAGAATGATGGTTTCCAGTTTCATCCATTTCATCCATGTTCCTACAAAGGACATGAACTCATCATTTTTTATGGCTGCATAGTATTCCATGGTGTATATATGCCACATTTTCTTAATCCAGTCTATCGTTGTTGGACATTTGGGTTGGTTCCAAGTCTTTGCTATTGTGAATAGTGCCGCAATAAACATACGTGTGCATGTGTCTTTATAGCAGCATGATTTATAGTCCTTTGGGTATATACCCAGTAATGGGATGGCTGGGTCAAATGGTATTTGTAGTTCGAGATCCCTGAGGAATCGCCACACTGACTTCCACAATGGTTGAACTAGTTTACAGTCCCACCAACAGTGTAAAAGTGTTCCTATTTCTCCACATCCTCTCCAGCACCTGTTGTTTCCTGACTTTTTAATGATGGCCATTCTAACTGGTGTGAGATGGTATCTCACTGTGGTTTTGATTTGCATTTCTCTGATGGCCAGTGATGATGAGCATTTTTTCATGTGTTTTTTGGCTGCATAAATGTCTTCTTTTGAGAAGTGTCTGTTCATGTCCTTTGCCCACTTTTTGATGGGGTTGTTTTTTTCTTGTAAATTTGTTTGAGTTCATTGTCGATTCTGGATGTTAGCCCTTTGTCAGATGAGTAGGTTGCAAAAATTTTCTCCCATTCTGTAGGTTGCCTGTTCACTCTGATGGTAGTTTCTTTTGCTGTGCAGAAGCTTTTTAGTTTAATTAGATCCCATTTGTCAATTTTGGCTTTTGTTGCCATTGCTTTTGGTGTTTTAGACATGAAGTCCTTGCCCATGCCTATGTCCTGAATGGTATTGCCTAGGTTTTCTTCTAGGGTTTTTATGATTTTAGGTCTAACATGTAAGTCTTTAATCCATCTTGAATTAATTTTTGTATAAGGTGTAAGGAAGGGATCCAGTTTCAGCTTTCTACATATGGCTAGCCAGTTTTCCCAGCACCATTTATTAAATAGGGAATCCTTTCCCCATTGCTTGTTTTTGTCAGGTTTGTCAAAGATTAGATAAAGTAGGTGTTTTTAAAGAGTTCACAGAAAAGTCCAATGACTAAACCTGTCTTGGCTTCATAATAAGTATTTAAAACTGTAAGATCTTAACTGCTACCTTTTTTCCTAAAATGCATTTATAGGTGGGTGGAAAAGCTTAAAAATAATTTTAAGTTAGTAATGGGCAATGGAAGACATGATTGCATTATTGATCGCTGAATAAAGTTGATCTTTTTGCTCTTTCTCAGTGATTTATTTTATAGAATTAGAAACAAATCAGGATAGATGAGAAATTAGGAGACAACAACCCCCCAAAAAAAGCCCAAGTGTCAAAACAAGTTCCTTAAAATATATCAGGAAATGAAACACAGCTGGGTGGGGTATAGGGGAGGGTGTGAATGACTCAATAGAACAAGTAGGAATTATGAGGCTTAGGGGGACATGACAGCCATGGGGACCTGCCTTTACTTTATGTTGTCAACTGATTCTTTCCTTCTTCCATGACATTGGTATCACTCTATGTGCTGCACCTGGGGGTGAAATGGTCCCAGGAAACCACCCCTGCTCTTTATAAATTTTGTGGGAGAAACTAATTCCCAAATAGTGGTGAGCCTACGTCACTAACTAAAATTTATTATTAAGAAGCAGATGTATAGCGGTGAAGACATTATCCTTTTACCATTTTGGTGGTCTGTGAATTTCCTGTTTGATTTGATAAGTTCAGTGGAATTGAACATAATCTCTTGTCCATTGTGATCTTGGTGGTGTAAGCAACAACGTGTTTCCGCAGCCTCTTACTGCAGCCTGTCAATGGCTGACTTGTATTCCTTTTAACAATCTGGCTTCTTTGTCGAGGTGTGAAAAATAAATACAGAATTATATTTATTTCCTGGCCTAGTAGGGCTGAAACTTCAACTAGTCATTATTTTGATCTTCTGTCTTTCCCTGTTAGAGGTCAATTCTGATTGGGGTTGATTTCATGTCCCTGCCCTTAAAGCAGTGTCTAGTCCTGTAATCATCTTCCTCTCAAATCCTGTTATTTCTGAGGTGAAGAAAGCTCTTACGGAGAAAGTCCATTCCAGGGAGCAAACTTCCCATAGTCAGAAGCTGTGTCTGTCTCAAACACTGCCTTATCCCTAGCATTCAACAGTGGGAGTTAAGCTGATGCTTAAAAAGTATTTATTGCATGAGTAAATTCAAGTGTTCAGTGAAATGTTTTCAGGTATTCTGAAGGGAAGAGGATTCTGTTGTCAAATAAATTTTGGAAAAGCTATATTATATACTTAATTTTAGGATAATCACAATACATATGAGTGTCCTAAAAGTCTCTGAGACATCTTGGGTTAAAACGAAAACCCCAGTAGCCTTGTTTGTCTGAACATTTGCCAGACTGTTCAGGAAGTACTGGTCTAAAGCCGAGCTGGAGTAGCACAATGTTGGTACTTAATAAATACTTCTTGGCTGGGCACGGTGGTTCACGCCTGTAATCCCAGCACTTTGGGAGGCTGAGGTGAGTGGATCACTTGAGCTTAGGAGTTCAAGATCAAGCCTGGGCAACATGACAAAACCCCATTTCTACAAAAATTAGCCGGGCAAGGTGATGTGCGCTTGTGGTTCCAGCTGCTCAGGAGGCTGAGGCACCAGAATCACTTGAGCCTGGGAGGCAGAGATTGCAGTGAGGCGAGTTTGCCCCACTGCACTCCAGCCTGGGTGACAAGAGTGATACTCTGCCTTAAAAATAAATAAAAAAATACTTCTTAAGGTGTATTTACTGAATATGTAGTGCTGAAACCCTGAGTTTGGTAATTCGGGATTTTTTTTGTGGCCTCGAGGAGATGGTGGCCTTTGGGATATGTTGAGAGTAGAGTAGAAGCTGTGAAGGAAAGAGAGTCAAGAGTAAGGATGTGAGTATAAATTGTTTCATTTTGATTTTTTAAAAATTAACTAATTAATTAATTTTATAGAGATGAGTTCTCACTTTGTTGCCCATGCTGGCCTTGAACTCCTGGGCTGAAGCTTTCCTTCTGCCTCAGCCTCGCAAGCAGTGGGACTACAGGCACACGCCACTGTGTCCAGCTGTTTCATTTTTATTTTATAATTCTTTTGAAATTTATCCTAGGGAAGGCTGGGAATGGTGGCTCACGCCTGTAATCCCAGCACTTTGGGAGGCCGAGGCGTGTGGTTCACTTGAGGTTAGGAGTTTGAGACCAGCCTGGCCAACATGGTGAAATTCTGTCTCCATTAAATATAACAAAATTAGCCGCTTGAACCTGGGAGGTGGAGGTTGCAGTGAGCCGAGATTGTGCCACTGCACTCCAATCTGGGTCTGGGAGATAGAGCAAGACTCTGTCTCGACAACAACAAAAAAAGAGTTTATCCCACGGAAGTAAGAGCTTTATCAATCTGAATATTGCTCAAACAGAGTATTGAAAGGCTTTATCAATCAAAATATTATAAAGCTTTATCAATCACAATATTAATTATGATATTTCCATTTTAAAAATAATTACCTAAGTGTTTCAGTTCTTTTGCTGTGTAACAAAAATCTGTAAAACTTGGAGTGGGGCTTTAAATAATATTTTATTACGTCCCACCATTCAGTGGGTTGATTGGTGGTCTTGTTACATATAGTGATGGCTGTTATTCATGCAGCTGATTAAAGACGGTGGCTGGGCTGGGCTGGAAGCTCCAAGATGGCTTGTCTCACTGGATTGGTGTTTTGGTGCTGACTCTTGGCTGGGTGCTTTGGTTCTGCTTCATGTGGCCTCTCTCTCTATGTGGTGTTTCATCTTCCAGGGCCGTTCTGTGTGGCTCCTAATTTTAGCAAGATAGCTTGGACTTCCTTGCATCATGGCAGCCGAGTTTTAAGAGAGCAAAACCAGAAACTGTCAAGCCTCTTTAGGGTTAGACTCAGAGCTGGAACAGTGTCACTTCTACTGCATTTGTTGGTCTAAGCAGGTCACAAGGCCAGTCCAGATTCAAGGACAAGGGAAAGAGAATCAATTTCTTGATGGAACTAATGGAACTAGAGACAATTCTGTATAGGAAGTAGAGGAATTTTGATGGTCATCTTTGGTAACTCATAGTGTCTGTTAAAAATCATGTTTTATAAAAATATTTTGTGACCTCTATGTTAAGTGGGAAGTGGAGATGATATTAAGATAAAACATGGAGAAAAAGGAAAATATAAGACTTTATATAGTCTTTATATACTTTGATTTATATAGTCTTTATATTGTCTGGCTTTGTCTAAAATACACACACACACACAAACACACACACACACACACACACTTAAAAGGAATTGGATAATACATACTGGCTAGTTTTGAACTGCTGTCCTCAAGCAATCCTCCTGCCTCAGCCTCCTGAGTAGCTGGGATTACAGCAGGAGTCAACATGCCTTGCCAAGCCCATTCATTTTTTTTTTTTTTTGAGACGGAGTCTTGCACTGTTGCCCAGGCCGGAGTTCAGTGGCTCAATCTTGGCTCACTGCAAGCTCCGCCTCCTGGGTCCGTGCCATTCTTCTGCCTCAGCCTGCCGAGTAGCTGGGACTACAGGCGCCCACCACGACGCCCGGCTAATTTTTTGTACTTTTAGTAGAGACAGGTTTTCACCGTGTTAGGCAGGATGGTCTCGATCTCCTGACCTCGTGATCCGCCTGCCTCGGCCTCCCAAAGTGCTAGGATTACAGGTGTGAGCCACTGTGCCCTGCCCCATTCAGTTTTATGTGCATGTTCTACGAAACATTTCAGGAATAGGGAAGACTGGTATTATGCTAACTTGTTAACAGAGGTTATCTATGAGTGACAGGATTGTTTTCATTTTCTGCTTTATGCATATTTGTATTTTCTAAATTTTCCATAATAATCTATTAGTTGGTTTAACAATTAAGAAAAAGTAATAAGCCAATTAGAAAGTCTTGACAAATTTCAAAGATTGGAAAATATATATGTTACATTTTATGATCCCAATGCTATACAATGTGAACTAGAAAGTTTTACCCCAAAATTTCTATCCACTTTGACATTTAAATATATTATTCTCAATAATTTGTGGGATAGAAAAATTTCAAAATAAAAACAGCAAGGTATTTACAAATGACAATAAGAGTTTTATACATACAATTCTGGAATATGCAGCCATGTGTAAAATCTTATATGCATTCATTAGGAAATGTGATTAAAGAGAAATGAACATTCAATGCAAAAAGGCAAAAAAACATAAAGGAAGCAGACATTTTATTAAAGATAAAGAGATATCAATGAAATGGAAAACAAGATGCAGTAAAATATATTAATAAAACCAAAAGCTATATCATTGAAACTCTTAAGAAAATAGAGAAATATTTGTCATATTGTCATCAAGGGAAATAGAAAAAATACAAACAACATTGGGAGTGAGATGGGGACATAAACAAAGATGATTTAAAAATTTTTAAAGAAAAGTTATACAAAGCAATGCCAATAAGACTGGAAAATCTACACGGAATAGACTGTTTGTGAAGGGACGTTTTAATGATAATTGACACAAAATAGGTAGCAAACCCAAATAGCCAAGTAAACATAGTGAAAAAATGAAAAGATAATAAACAACTAAGCCCATTCTGTGTTTTTTTGCTTTTTAAAAGAGACTGGGTCTCTCCCTTTGTCGCCCAGGCTGGAGCGCAGTGGTGCAGTCATAGCTCACTGTAGCCTCAAACTCCTGGGCTCAAGTGATCCTCCTGCTTCACTCTCCCCAAGTATCTGGGACTGCAGGCACGTGACACCACACTGGGCTAATTTAAAAATTTTTTTTAGAGACAGAGTCTTGCTGTATTGCCCAGACTGGTCTTGAACTTCTGTTCTCAAGCAATCCCCCTGCCTCAGCCTCCTCAGTAGCTGGCGTTACAGCAGGAGTCAACATGCCCTGCCAAGCCCATTCAGTTTTATGTGTGTGTTCTACAAAACATTTCAGGAATAGGGAAGACTGGTATTATGCTAACTGTTCCAGAACAAATGAAAAATGGAAAGCTTCTCAATCTATCTATGATACTAGCATACATCTGATATTAAACCTAGAAAAGGAGAACCCAAGAAATCTATGGGCCAGTGGCAACGTATATTGCTTTTTAAGAAAGGAAAGCATATTTTAAACATGATAATACATCTTTTCATGTTGTGTGTTACATGTGTGTGTGTTTCCAAAGGGAACAAACTAACTTTTTGTTTGTTGGTTACTGGGATTCCCCAAAGCTTTGGCCAGGTAGGCAGGTAAATTCACTGAGGATTAAATCTGTGTGGGTGTAAATTTTATGGCATTCAGGGACCTCAGGCCTAGCCACAGACCTCAGAAATGTGTATCTCTAGATACAAAGGGAGCAGACAGACGAAGACAAGTTAGATTTCATCACTTTTTCTAGGAAGACAGCTCTATAAGTGGTGGCCCAGTTAGAACCCAGACATCTAGATTCTAAGCACAGAAAAGATACATTCATTTAACTGTTGGAACCATAGAAAGAAAATCATTTTTTAATGACAAAAGTATATATCATTATTATGTTACCAAAACACCAGAGGTTCAGTCCAGGTTCTGCTGCTTGCTGCATAGAAGGCCAGTCACTGAGACAAGCATTGCCAGAGAAGAAGGCTTTAATCAGGTGCTGCAGCTGAGGAGATGGGAGATCAGTTTCAAATCCATCTCCTTGACCAACTAACATAAGGGTTTATATAGCAGGGAAGAAATATAATCATGAGTGGAAAAACAGGAATTAGGGAGGGATAAGGAAGAGGAGTTGGTCAAAAGGAAACAGATAGGGCAAGGCAATTATGACAGATGAGGGGTCTGACATCTCATTGTCCAAATGCAGTGATCTGGTGAGTTTGAGCTCCTTGACACTATCTGGGAAGCCTGATGGTTGGTTTCCTTAGAAAGGAACTCAGATAAGACAAATGCAACTTTCTCAAGTTTTAAAACTGGGAGGTCAATTTCTATGTTTTTTTCAAAGAAACCACTAACATCAGCTCTATGGGACAATTGGGTCAGTTTCAATAGTAGAAAATTTAGAGTATGCAAATAAAAAGAAGAAAATGAAAACCTGTTGGAATTCCACCGCTGGTAACATTTTGATGTGTGTCATTCCAGCCTTCTTTGCTGGTGATTGTATGTGTATTTGTGTTTTACAAGTGTGAGTAAATCACAAAATTGTTTTGTCATCTGCTCCCCCTGCCACCAGTATGTCATGAACATCTTTCCATCTTATTAAATATTCATATAACTGCCTGTTCCACTATTCCACTATCTGTCTCTCTCATCATTTATGTCACTGAATTCTTATGTTAGAACTATTGATCCCCTCTTTTTTACACTACAGATTATTCATGTAAAAATCTTAGATACAAAATGGTTTTTGTGTGTTTCCAAGAAAAACAAAATTAAGCCCTGAGCAACATAAACATTTGAAATGAAGTTCTTTAGTTAGAAACAGATGTATAATTTTTTAAGACCTCTTGAGGGAAAGGGGAAACCTTTATAGAAAACATTTTTTTCACACTGTATGTGTCACTATCAGTGACAGAAATCTCATCTAGAATTGAATGTAGCAAAAAGGAAATTTATAGACAAATGCATCAGTTATCCACTGATCCTGTAATGTGGCAAAACAATCAACCACAAAACATCAGTGACATACTAAGAAGCATTTATCAAGTGCATAAGCGTGGTGTTTAGCTGATCTCAGCTGGGCTCGCTCATGCCCCTGTGGGGAGCGGCTGGTTGGCTAGGCAGTTCTGCTGACTTTGGCTGGGCTTGCTCACACATCTTGGGGCAGCTTGGCTGTTGGCTAGGACAACTTGGTTCTATTTTATATTTCTCATCTTCCATCAGGCTACATTGGGAATATTCTAATTACTATGGTAGAGGAAAATGAGCAAGAGAGTAAACACATGTGTTGCTTAAGGCGTCTGCTTACTTCACATTTGTTATCACCTTACTGGATAAATAAAGTCACATGACTGAACCTAGCATCACATTGGGAAAACACTGCCAAGACATATATAAAAAAAGGAGTAAAGAATTGAGACCTTTAATGCAATCAGTCACCTGGCATATGTAACTAAAATGGCCTAGGAACAGATGTATAGATGATAGATGATGGTAACTTCTGTGACTCCTGGATCTGGAGTATGAAGTGATGTCACCTGGTTTGGTTTCACACTCTTTGAAGTTTAGCTCTGGTTCCCTTTGTATCGTCTTCACCCTCAGGGAGGCCCTTTCCACATTGTAGTACTCACAGCTCTATCTTGAAAGTAAGGAATTCCAGCTGAAGAAGAGCTTATCTTTCCCAGCTGTTCCAACTAGAGACATAGTATGGAGTCTTGTTGGACCAGTGTGGGTCACATGCCCATCACTAAACTAGCTACCATGTCTGGAGGATACAATATGATGGTTGGCCAGGCGTGGGTCATGTTCTCACCCCTTGCACCATCTAGGATGGTGGATTGAAGGGAGTCAATCTTACCTAAACCCAATGAACTGTGAGTAGGGAGTTGGGAACAATTTCTCTAAGGAAAATAGTGACAGTATTATCAGAAAGTGTGTATTTGGGAGAGGGGGAAGGGATGAATGATAGACAGGTGAAAATAAAAGATACCCCTGTATACTGCTATTAATGTACTTATCTCATTGAGACACTTACCTTCAAGACTATTTGGTACTAGGCACCAAACTAGGTGTTTTATAAACATCATCTTACTATTTCTTGCAATACTATGAGTTAGATGGTATTACCTGCATTTTGTTGATTGCAGAATGGAAGCTCATAACAAGTTAAATAATTTGTCTAAGGTTACTCAGCTGGTTAGTATTAGCATGGAGATTTGAACCTGTTTGCCATTCTCAAATCTGTTCTCTTATTGTTGTAAAGCCGAAGGAAAAGGAAATACAGTAAAGACTTTCTAAGAGGAAGAACAGGAGGCCATAATACACTCCATTAAGGCCATATGGGTGCTAAAATTGAAGGGATACTCACAGTGCTGTAGCCCCAGCTACATAAAATCTTCACTAGTATACTTCAGTAACCATGAAGAGGACTTCTCCTTTGCCATTTCTGTACAGACATGAAGTGGTTAATATGAATATTAAGGTCAACCAAAATGGGAAATAATTCTCAAGAGGCCAGCCTGAAAGATGTGTGTGGAAAGGAAAAGAGACAGGACTGTTGTTTTCTCTGATAATATCATTGAGGATCGGGCTATGTGTTTAGGCATCCCATTGGTTGAGCTACCTCTTTTTCTTCTAGCTCCAGGATAGCCAGTAGGTTTGAATTCATGTGTCAATGCCAGTTGTTTGGTGGTAAGCCATCTAGAGTGTTGTGTTGAGAAGAATTCTGAACTTAGTGGAAAAGAGGACTGTGATGGATTAGTGATGTCTGTAATGAGTACAGGAGGGGAAGGTAACAACATGAATGCCAAATATTTGACATCCCAGGAAGCAGCAGCTTCTCAGAGTCACTTTCAAGTCACATGCATATAGGGGTTATGCCCCAAAGGAGGGGCCTTTTTATAGCTAAGGTCTCCATGATGGGGAATTCCATGGGGAATTTTCTAGAGGTTCTAACTCTAACCTTAGCACAAACCAATATGGAGAGCTTCATTTTCCTAAGGAATAGACCTTATTTTTCACTTTGAGAATTTTTATCTTGCTTAGGGGCAGGGTGGGGGGAATTTATAAAACTTTCACCTGTAGTAGTCAAGTTTTAGAGTTGCTTTTCTTTCTAAATGAACATTATGGGTGTGGCTCTTTCTATCTGTCTATTATTAATCACCTATCTACATAGGTACATCTATCATTATCTTTATATATTTAAAAATACAATGCAGCTAGAGTTCTAAAGAAATTTGTTTTTAATTATTCTTTTTTTCACTTTGTAGATCTCTGAGTGGAGTTATTTTCTGGTACGGACTGTGAAAAGAATGCGGTGAAAATTCTGGACAATCGTGGAAATATTAGCTCAAACCCCAACTTAATATAGCATTTCTTCTCTTCAGTAACACCTCATAATACAAGAAAAATGTATGGAAGTGCAAGAACAATCACCAATCTGGAAGGTAGCCCTTCCAGATCCCCTCGTTTGCCAAGGTCTCCTCGTTTGGGCCACCGAAGAACAAGTAGTGGGGGAGGTGGAGGAGCAGGCAAGACTCTGTCTATGGAGAATATCCAGTCCCTCAATGCAGCCTATGCTACGTCTGGACCCATGTATCTGAGTGATCATGAAGGGGTGGCTTCAACAACTTACCCAAAGGGCACTATGACTCTGGGAAGGGCTACGAATCGAGCTGTATATGGAGGCCGTGTCACAGCCATGGGGAGTAGTCCCAATATTGCTTCTGCTGGACTTTCCCACACAGATGTCCTTTCATACACAGATCAACATGGTGGGCTGACTGGCTCATCCCATCATCACCACCACCAGGTCCCCTCCATGTTGAGGCAGGTAAGAGACAGCACAATGTTAGATCTTCAGGCCCAGCTGAAAGAACTGCAGAGAGAGAATGACCTCCTCCGGAAAGAGCTAGACATCAAGGACAGCAAATTAGGATCTTCCATGAACAGTATTAAGACTTTCTGGAGTCCTGAGCTTAAGAAGGAGAGAGTCTTGAGGAAAGAAGAGGCAGCGCGGATGTCTGTCCTCAAGGAGCAGATGAGGGTTTCCCATGAAGAAAATCAGGTAGGTCATGACTCATCTCAGTATTTTTCAGCCTTGGCTTCTCACTGAGTAGTTGATGCTTTGCAGATGGTACCACGACCTGTGCAGAAGAAAGTTTGGCATCATCAAGAAGGTTATGGCTTAGTATGTGTTTGACTCGGACGCTACAAGAGAGCATAGGAAATATACCATTACAGCTTGTAATTTCCTTATTTTCTGATAACCTTTTCACATGGTTGCAGATGGGGAGAGGGGTGGGGTGGGGAGGATCACTCCTCATTGCCTAACTTTTATACTTGGTTAATTTTGTTTTCTTTTTCAGCAGTTGCAACAGCTGTTCAGATGTACCTCCTTCTGAATAGAAGAAGAAAATGTTAATTTCTGTAAGAATAAACAATTCAACAGCAACATTTAGAGGGCCACATTTGACTGGTGAATTGATTTTTATTTTGAAGCACCAGCACCATTATTTCCTTCTAGAATGAGTAAAGTTTGTTCTCTGAGTAGCAAATTGAACAATATGAAATGGAATTGAATCAGATGGGTTTGTTATGTTAGAGATACACAATAAATTTTAACTTGTTGTTTTTGCCTTCATCCATCCAGCATTAATTAACTATCTACTATGTGCAAGTCACCTTTATACTCTTCTTTGATCCATCCTTCATGCCACAGGAAAAACAGGTTCCTGGTGTCTACCTGCAGTTATGATATTTTCCTGCTTTAAAGCCCTCAGTGATTACTCATTGCCTCCAGAATAAAGTCTACCTTCTTGACTGAGCCCATAGCACTTCTACTAGAAGGCCCGGGCCAACATTTCCAGCCTTATCTTGTGCCACCTCCCTCCACATCTGTGCTTTCTGCACCACTGCCTGGTAATTCCTGCACACACCCAAGGTTTGCACTGCCATGCCCTTACTCTTGCTTCTCCCTTCCACTGGTGGCCTTCTCAGCACCTGCTTTTCCTGCCACCTCCCTTTAAATTCCAGCCAGTCTTCATTTCCAAATCCTACCTATTCTGTGAGGCCTGTTTTATATGCTGCTATTTTCTTTTCTTTTCTTTTTTAATGCCTACTCTATTTCCTAAAATACTGCTATTTTTATAAGAGCTTTGGAATCAGACATACCTAGGTTTAAATTCCAGCTTCATCTCTTTCTCTCTCTCTCTCAATCTCTTTTTTTTTTTTTTTTTCTTTTTAGAGACAGGGTCTTGCTCTGTTGCTCAGGCTGGAGTGTAGTGATGTTAATCATAGCTCACTGCAGCCTTGACCTCCTGGCTCAAATGATCCTCCACACTTCAGCTTTCTGAGTAGCTGGGACTACGGGCACATATCACCACAGCCTGCCAATTACAATTATTTTTTTTTTTTGTAGAGACAAGGTCTTGCTATTTTGCCAAGGCTGGTCTTGAACTCCTGGCTTCAAGAAGTAATTCCAAAGTTCTGGGATTGCACACCTGGCCCCAGCTTCATCTCTAATTGGTGCTTATAGAAGTGCTAAGAGCTGGGGCCTAGGGAATGTGATACCACATGGCTCAAAAATTCCCAGATATTATTTAACTTTCTGAAGGAAATTGAGATAACTCTAAGTTGACTGAACAAGTGATTTTCCGATAACTGGCTTTGATGTTGGTCTAATGAAGTGCTCTGCCTTTCTTGGAGTCATCTGCTGATCCTCCTAACTGTTTCCCTGGCTACCACTCCTTTGGAGTTTAAGCGCCTGTAGAAGCATTTGTGATCTATAGGAAAATCTGCCTTTTGTTCTCCTTCTATGTGTAGAAAACAATCACCTTATCCTTTTGATTATCTAACACAGCCAAAGCTAGTTTTCAGACGTAGAAATGTGATTTTGTAGTTGGAACCAAAAGCTTTGTTCTTCACTCTAAAATGATGCTCTTCAGTATCATTTCTGCTTCTTTCTGATTTTGCTGGTTCATGAAGTCTTTATGAACCTGTTTCTACCATGCACATTTCCCCCAGTTTTATACTGGTTTTTCTCTTCATTTTAATTTTTTGGAAAATGGTTAAAGCAGTTTAGGAACAGTGCAAGCAGGGACAAAAAGTTTGAATGCTCTTCTTTAAACTGTTAGCTCCAAAGTGACTTATCTCATGCTTCTTTCATTAAATTTATCTTTGAGCACAGACCCCAATTGTACATGTATATTTATTTATAAATTACAGGATGCGTTACAATGCCAGTGTATTATGTGTCTTCTATGACATCCATGAAGAATTAAATGTGGATGAGATAGAGCAAAATAATACATTGAGATACATTTTAGTGACATATAAAACCTTTTCCACTTTTATTAAAAACATTTCGAACCATTTGTCCATTTCATGAGGGTTAGTTCAGTTTAGAATAGGTAATATCCGTAATTCCACTTAACTGTCTCAGGTTGCCATAAGCCAGGAGTATGTGAATGCTTGAGGGCACTTCCATTATCCCTTCCTTGTTCTGGTCTTACTGTGATCACAGGATACCCTGGTATCGTAGGTGAAATGTGACTGTGTGACATATGACTCAGTGAAAGCTCTAGTATTAATCTGTATATTTAATAAAAGTAAAATGCAATTTTCTCTTTTAGATTAAAAAGTGTAAAATGAGAAAGAAGCATGGAGATTTTGAAAAGTCAATTTACTTGCAATATGACGTCTTACAAAGTAGAAAATATAAAGATTGACAAAAAACAAGTTATTAAAAAAACTGTCTTCTCTTTTTGGAAGTATATTAGGATCCCTTTTAGAAGTATAGGAGTACCTGTTGGTCAGCATAGGGTAAGTTTTGCTGCAGTAACTAACAAACTTCAAATCTCAGTGGATTAACATATTTGAGATTTATTTCTTATTTGCCTGAAGTATGAAGCAGGTCAGGTGACTCTGTGGGACAGGTCTTTTCCATGCAGTGACTCAGGATCCAGGATTTCTGCATCTTGATGCGTGGCTTCAAAGGTTGCTACAGCAGGGCAAGAGAGTGACTGGAGACGGCACATTGGTTCTTTAATTCCTTGAACTGAAAGCGACATAATTGAAGGGAGTGGGAGGTGGAGTCCTCTCTTCTGTCCGGGAAAGGGAGGAGAGACACATATATGGTGGATTACTACCAGTGGGGTTTTTGTTTGTCCAAAAATGGAGCTAGGTGAAGTAAAGTTTGGGGAACAATCTTCTGCTATTGCCGTTGTTTCTATTATACTGCTAGTGCTACCAGTGGACATTTGTTGAGGGCCTACTGTGTGCTAGGTATTGTGCTTAGTGCTTTGTGTACATTATCTTATTTAGTGATTTCATCAGTCATCTGAGGTAGATGCTAGAACTTTTCTTATTTTACAGATGAAGCATAAATGTAGAGAGAATAAGCAACTTGTCCAAGTTCACACAGTTGGTAAGCAGCATAGCTAGGTTTTAAGGCATTGGTCTATTTCATGCCAAATCTAAGATCTTAACTTTATGATCACTACCTCCTTAAAAGATTACGGAGCTGTGATTTAGTATTATAGGAAGATCCTACTTTATACATGCTAGATGAAAAAATGACTAGTTTTGATAAGATGATTAAGAATGTGATTTATTATCATTATTGTTATTATTTTGAGACAGGGTTTCACTCTGTCACCTAGGCTGGAGTGCAGTGGTGCGATACTGGCTCACTGCTGCCTTGACCTCCTGGGCTCAATCACTCCTCCCACCTCAGCCTCCCTAGTAGCTGGGACTACAGGTGTGTGTCACCATGTCTGGCTAATTTTTGTACTTTTTTGTAGAGATAGAGTCTCCCTATATTGCCCAGGCTGATCTTGAACTCCTGGGCTCAAGTGATCCTCCCACCTCGGCCTCCCAAAGTGCAGTGTTATCTTTCTACTGTCACTTGTGCTTTTGCCTCATGATGTATTTTCTTAAAATGGAGGACAGTGGGGCAAGGGATTATGGACATCTAACTCTTTGGAGTGGCATGATTACAGGCGTGAGCCACTGCTCCTGGCCAGAATTTGTATTCTTAACTAGGAATTTATTTCTTTTTCCTAGAGATGGTTTTTGTGCTGTTTAGAGTTTTCACCATTTACCATAACTTAATTTCCTTTTAGAGGAAAAATCATGGAAACTTTTTCTATATGGAAGAAAGAAATACAAAAGAGATAAGGGACATTTGATTGTGGTTTCTTATCCACAATAATCAGAGATTGCATCTACCAAGGTAATTCTTTCAGGGGTATTTAGACATTTAGAATTTCACCAACCTAAGTTCTAATGATCTAAAACAATTTGAACTGTTCTGTGTGAACAGAAATTGGAAGCAGGTCCATTATAGGGTAGAGGTAAGGAGATTGAAGGGCTCTTGTGTAGGAGGTTCATAGTTTTATAAATATAATGCTAACTAGCACAGCCCTTTGCTTCTTATGTGCAGCATTGTTGAGGGCTCCTGCTCATCAGTTTCTTAGCAGTAGATTTTGAAGCCCTCATGGTTCTGTCTAAGGGAGCTGAACCCAACTCCAGATCTAAGGGAGGATGCTGAACTCCCTCTCTGTGTTACAGGGAGTGCAGGACTATTTGGAACCTTGGGGCTAATGAGTAGGTGGCCGTGACCAAATTTCTTATATGCAAAGGGTTGATACTCAGGTTCTTGGATGGATATGCCACTCCTTCCTCTACTCCCACTTCAACTCCACCCGGTTCTCTCCAAGGCCTTACTTCTCAGCCATGCAGCTCTACATGAATATAAATACATGTGCTCTACTACTAAGAGTTGCAGCACTGAAATTTAGAATCATGTGCTTGTTTGTATAAACCAGAGTGCACAGATGCAGTGTTATCTTGATGCTGTCACTTGTGCTTTTGCTTCATGATATGTTTTCTTAAATTGGAGGAGAGTGGGGCAAGGGATTATGGACAGCTGATCCTTTGGAATGGCATGAACCCATAGCCCATGCTTTCAACGTCACACCTGTAGAACAATTGGGGGAGGGGTGAGGAGAAAGTATTGAGAATGGATGTTCTGCTACCATAATACACTGTTACGCGAGGTAGCCCCTTATTATTTTTAGTGGCCTGTGGTGTTGGGATAGGTGTTATGGGGGGCACGGCTGATGAGCGGGTGGATACAACTGTAGGGAAGTAAAGTGAACCTATTTTCTCTAAAAGAATATAGGTTTGTCTTTTCTTTATATCTTTATTGTGTTATGGAGATCAAAGAGAGGAAACATAGGAGTGAATACATCTTTTTAAGGTTTATAAAAACTCTATCTTGTAGTTTGGTACATAAGAGTTACTGACTTTTCATATTCCTCGGTATTTTGTGTAATTGTTAACATTGTATTTCTAATGGATTTCTTCCAAATCAGATATACATAAAGCAATTTTTAGATATTTTCTTAGGTTGTGCATGGCTAGCCAAGGCTCTGCATGAATATAAATAGCATCACACACTAGGAGATTGTACTAGATCTAATATTTACCCATCTTGCATGTGTGGAAGTGGGACAAGGTCATTGGGAAACGTAACCCAAGAAGTGTAAGTAAACCTGTCTGGGGAATGTTACAGCTTTTAAGCAATGGTTATGTGATCATTTCTATTTTTGGCTTAACATAATAGGAAAGAGTCTACTCTAAATCAATATTAATATGAGTTTTTGCTGAGTTTTTGATCCAGTTTCAACATAGGATTTATTGATTCTTATTTTGAACATGAAACTTGAAAAGATCGAGATGGATCACATTTCTATGTTTCCTTTATTATTACTGATTACTGCTTTATTTTATTTGTATAACTGCAAATAATTCTTTTCTTTTCTCTCCTTCCTCCCTCCCCTCCTCCCCTCCTCCGTCCCTCCCTCCCTCCCTTCCTTCCTTCCTTCCTTCCTTCCTTCCTTCCTTCCTTCCTTCCTTCCTTCCTTCCTTCCTTCCTTCTTTCTTTTTTTGAGACTGAGTCTCGCTCTGCTGCCCAGGCTGGAGTGCAGTGGTGTGATCTTGGTTCACTGCAACCTCCACCTCATGGGTTCAGGGAATTCTCCTGCCTCATCCTCCTGAGTAGCTGGGACCACAGGTGTGTGCCAGCACGCGTGGCTGATTTTTGTATTTTTAGTAGACATGGGGTTTCACCATGTTGGCTAGGCTGGTCACAAACTCCTGACCTCAGGTGATCCGCCCATCTCGGCCTCCAAAAGTACTGGGATTACAGGTGTGAGCCACCGTGCCCAGCCTGCAGGGCCATTTCAACAGGGGTCATTCAACTATGTTCTATTAAAATACTAACTTCATTGTGAGTGTCCAGTTATGATGAGTTGTGCCAGTTGGAAATGAGTGATAGAATTTCGTCAGGTTTGTGGGTGGAACTCAGATGTACTCAGTCCTCAGACTTGCCTTATCCCTTACCTTCTTCCAGGCTCCTTTTTTTCTACCACTATAAGTCTAAGAAACCATGGATCCTTCAAAGCCAGTATTTCCAAAGTGTGTGCAGGGTGATAACACTTTTCAAAAGGGATTTTCTGGTCAGTCCAACGTAACACCCGACATATTGGATATGCTTATCCTAGAAATTCATAATGCATATGTTTTGTGGGGGTTGAATTGTGTATCCCCCACAAAAAGATATGTTGGAGTCTGAGTGATGTGAACAGCAGACATTTACTGTCTCGGAGTTCTGGAGGGAAGAAATCCAAGAACAAGGTGTCAGCAGGTTGCTTCCTTCTGAGGGCTGTGAGGGAAGGGTCTGTTCCAGGCCTCTCTCCTTGGCTGGTGCTTCATCACCTTCTCCCTGTGTGTCCTTACGTAATCTGCCCTCTGTGGTTGGCTGTGTCTGCATCCAAATTTCTCCTTTTCATAAGGACACCAATCATATTGGATTAGAGTCTACCCTAATGACTTCATTTATGATCTCTGTAAAGACCCTATCTCCAAAGAAGGTAACATTCTGAGGTACTGGTATTTTTTTGGGGGGAGGGATACACAATTCGACCCACAACATAAGCAGACTACTACAACATATCACCACATGAAATGCTCTCTTTCAGTTAAAAATATTTACTAGGCTGGGTGCAGTGGCTCAAGCCTGTAATCCCAATACTTTGGGAGGCCAAGGCAGGAGGATTGCTTGAGTGCAGGAATTTGAGACCAGCTGGGGCTATAGCAAGACCTTGTCTCTACAAAACCAACCAGCCAACCAACCAACCAACCAACCAACCAAACAAAAAAAACCCTGAAAACCAAAAATATGTATTAAAGTTGCTTAACTCACCAATTTTCTAATCTTACTCCACTGTGAAGGTTTTTTTTTTTTTTTTTTTTTTTTCCTGAGACAAGATCTCACTGTGTGACCCAGGCTGGAGTACAGTGGCATGATCACAGCTCACTGCAGCCTTTACCTCCCAGGGCTTAAGTGATCCTCCTGCCTCAGCCCCCCGGTACTGGGACCACAGGCGCACACCACCACATCCAGCTAATTTTTTTTTTTTTTTTTGTAGTGATGAGGTTTTGCCATGTTTCCCAAGCTGGTCTTGAACTCCTGGGCTCAAGCAATCCACCTGCCTCAGCCTCCCAAAGTGCTAGGATTACAGGGGTGAGCCACTGTGCTCTGCCAAAACTTAAACTAAGCACCTACGTATTAGGCAGCTACTGCTGCAATAATGCTGTGTAACAAGCCATCTCAAAACCTATGGCTTAAAAAGACAAGCATTTATCTCTCTCCCTCACATATCTGCAGGTTGGCTACAACTTAGTTGGGCTAAACTGAAAGTTGGGTTTAGGTATGTTCCATGTCTCCACATTCTCCTCAGAACAGCAGCTATTCAGGGCTTCATCTTCTCATGGTGGATCACAGATGCCAAATGTACAACTAAACCCCACAAACATGTTTAAAGCCTTGGCTTTCATCATTTTCACCAACATTCTGTTGGCTAAAGCATGTGATGTAACCTATCCCAAAGCCAGTCATGTGGAGGAAATTTACTCCCTGCCAAGGCAGAGGGGGAGTGGAGTGAATATACATACATATATTTAACAACAGTCCCATCTGTTACAAATTATAAATATTCCTAGAAATAAGGGTATAAGGCCACACTTTGGGAAAGGCTGCTCTGCTTCAGGAGCATCTTGAAGTGAGACCTTAAAGGAGATCTATGAAGGTGGATGAGCACTTTCTATGTGGTTCCTTCCATGTCTGGGCCTTCCAAAGTGTCCTGATGGTGCCAGGGACTCAGATGTACTTACTTCTCAGACCTGTCTTATCCCTTACCTTCTCTCAGGCTCCCTTCTTTACACTAGTATAAGTCTGAGAAATCCTGGCTCAGCTTCAGGCTCCTCCTCCTCTTCCTCAAGTATCTGGCCAATGAAACCCAAGTGGAAATCTGGGAGATTCTAGGAAATCTTTTTCTTTCCTGATAAAGGAACAAATATCACCAGCAGTTCTCCTTCCCAAATTCTTTCTGTCTTGAGGGTTGATGTGATGGGTGGAGCTGTGCCGGCCACATTATAACCATGAAAGAAAGGCCAAAGAAAGAAAGGAATAGACAAGTCCAGAGACATGTGAGCTGCCATCTCTGAGCAATTGTACCAACAGCAGCAATGACCTGCCTCTAGATGTCTAGTCATGTGAGAAAATAAACCCAGAGTTGTTTAAGTCACTGTTGTTTGGGCATTCTATTACTTGCAGCTCACCAATTGATAAAACATAAGAAATCATTAATTGATAACTGTTATTCATAGTAATTGCCAGTCCTGATAACCTCCCCCCAGCCCAACAAGCCATGGCATGTTTCAGGGAGGTTCAATGAAATCTTAAAGGACCTTACACATTCAAATGAAGAAACTTCCTTACTAATTAATTTGGGCAAGACTCCAAAGTGGTGATACAAATGCTGCTCAAAGTCTGCATCAGCCAAAAAAGAAAGAAAAAGGGTCAGGGTGGAATTGGTTAGTTCTTGTAACAAAATTGCAGAAAGGATCAGGTGTGGAGTTTGGGGTTACTGGATCCAGGGCCTTAAACTGTAGCGGGACTTTGTCTCTCACCATTGCTTCATCTCTGGCTCTCAACGTCTGCCTCTGTCTATGTGTGAGCCTCATTTTTTCCTCTGTGTGGTGGGCAGTCTTGGCTGCCAGTACCCTAGGGTCACAATTGAAAGGTCAAGAGAGCCTTACGTCTTCACTTCCCACTTGGAAAGTTCATGGAGGGACTCTGATCCTGCCTTGGTCATGTCCTCCCTCCAGGACTTGGTGAGTGTGTATGTGTGTGTGTGTTTTGTGGGGAGATGGTGGGGGCAGGTATGTGAGAAGAGGTTACTGTGATTGGTGACCCTATTAGAACTGCAGGTGTTGAGAGAGGAGCAGTTCTCTAAAGGAACTGGGATGAAGGGCGACCAGATGCTCCAAGACAAAAACAGATATCAACTGCCTTGACTTGAGCTGTCCTTGTCACCTCTGCTCCCCAAATGTTTTAAGAGCTTATCAGTCATAGTGGGGCCTGCGAACTTAAGAAGTCAATCATATGTTGCGTCTGTGTGTAAGGTGTTTCATTTTAATTCCGAGTTGAAGTGTGAGTGCTTGTGTGTGTTTTCCCCAATGTTACATAAACACAAGGATTTATAACTGGATAATATAGTTTAGCACCACAACATACCTTGGAATGCTGAATCTCAGAAGGACAAAAAAACGAGTCCATCTTCTCATCTTGAAACAGTCTTCCTTAGCTCTTCAGAGAACTGTAGCTTTTGTCTACTTTTCCAGAGAGCTGGAAAAATTTTGGTTCAGACTTAGAAGATGACCTACTTAGATGGAAACTACGATTTTAAATGCCTTTCAGAGGTGAGTGAAAACTTCTTTTGGTTTTGAAGATAGATGAGATGACACAGAGCCAAGAGTTGGTTTCTTTGTTTGCTAGAAGGTAGGATAATGATTTGAAGTGAACTATACATCTTTGTCACAGATGTCAGCTGGTTTTGGCCTCAGTAATCTCTTGCAGTCGGCCCTAGAATCAGCCATGTGTACCACATTAGTGGCCTTACAGATTTTTTTTCCCAGGTTTTCCTCTGAAAGACTTGGCTAATGGTAGGAAAACAAACATTCTCGTGTGCTGGACCTTGGGAGATCTAAATGATTTCCATCTTCCATTTTTCTCTCTGGATCACTTTATTTGGGTGATGGGATTGCAGCAGCACATAAGCAACCAAAAAAAAAAAAAACATTTCAGGGTATTTCAATGAATAGATTATTTTAGTCTCACTTGTGCCAAGGGTACTTATTGAAACCAAGCTCCAAGAGGGAAAGGCAGGAGGAGTGGTCACTCCCAAAACATTCACCCTCAAAATATTCAGTGTTGTTTGCTATCGACAGCATCCTCAGAGAATTTTAAAAGTCAAGTCTATGTTGACAGCAGAAAAGTAACAGAGTGATTTTATGGGCCAAAGCAGATGGGGTGGGTTCTGAATGTGGCCTCTTCTGGCCAGAACACAATTTCAATTTCTATAATTAGTTGCAGGTGGAGCTCTTGTATTGTTGTTTCGGAGTCCATTGACATCTGTGTGCAAATTCCTACCACCCCCAGTTGGCATTTGGACTCAATAAGTGGTTTGGCTTTGCAGGAACATAGAAAATTGTAAATCTATTTCACAGACACACATAGATAAAGCTGCTGTAAAGGTCAGGTTCTGAAAGCTGTGGAAAGCATTTCAAAAGTTTGGGAAGTAGGTTTTTAGGTAGAGCGTGGGCATGCAGCCAAGAGCCGGGGCAGTCTGACAACCGAATTCTGACGCGTGCAATTTCTTCTGTTTCTCTGTGAAGCCAGTGCTTGATTGTGCCTTGGAAGCGACGTGCAGCCATTTTGTTTTTCAGTAGGAAAGATCTGGTGAGAAGTAAAGACTGAGGCAGCTACTTTTCATCTTACAAACCCATGGCTGGGCGTGAGCTGTCTCGTTTAGCTCCATACGTTGATAAAGTTAACTTGGTAGTTCTCAACTGTGGGCAGTTTTTTCTCCAGGGGACATTTGGCAGTGTCTGAAGACATTTTTGACTGTTACAACTTGGGGGATGGTAGCTACTGGCATTTAGTGAGTGGAGGCCAGGGATGCTGCTAAACATGCTACAGTGCACAGGACAGCCCCTGACATTGTCTAGCTCAGAATGCCAGTGGATACAAAGTTGAGAAACTAAGTTAATTAGACAATTACTATAACTTTATTTTGCATATCATGCTTTGCCTTCACTCAATGCTTTACTTTCACTTTGTGAACTGATGGTCAAAATGCATGTATTTTTGTAAAAATGATGATATAAAAACTAAAACATGATTCATCATTGTGTGGGAAAGAATGAATTGTCAATGATGTCTTTTTAAAAATGTATTCTTCCAATTATGGATTAGTAATCATGAATCTTCAAATATCTTGAATTCTTTTAGAAGTAGACATTTGGTAAATAGGTGTCAATCTTCTAAGGAAATGGACAACTCATAAAGGAAATAAACCTATTTTATAAAACTATAATTTCTTTACACTTTCACTGACTTTGGTGGTTTTTGTCCATGTCTGACAAAAGGGGAGGGGAAGTAAGCATTTTGAGCACCTTCTGTGTGCCAAGAATTTGCTAGTTTCTTTCCATGTGTGAGCTCAACAGCCCTGCAAGACACATGGCATCTCCATTTTATGGAAGAGAAACAGGTCACAGAGAAATCGAGTGACTTGCCTGAGGCCTCACGGATAGAGCTGCGATTTGATCTCAGGTATGCTTAGCTCTAAAATTGTGCTCTTTCCACTGTCATGAAGGGAAACACATCAAACTTGCTTGAAAACCAAGGAATCTGGTGCTGAAATGGAAGCTCTAAGATAGAGTGGAATAAGCAATGTGTTGCCTGACAGCATCTTAAGCATGCTGTCAAAGAGGTGTACAGAAAGGACAGAGAGCAAGAACGAAGAAGGAAGCAAGGAACAGGCGAGGAGGGAGGGCCAGCAGGAGGTAGCAAACACATTCTTGTTAAGTAAATGAGCAGAGGAGAATGCCAAAGGAGCACTCCTGTCTTGGAAACCCATCGAGAAGGATGGGAGAAAGCAACTCCAGGACTGGCTGGAAAATTAAAACCACAGGTGGCAAAGGAATGAGGGAGATTATCTCTCAGGATGCTCATTAAAGGCCTGGCAGATCCTTTCAGGTGGTTGTGACTTTGACAAATTCCCTGAATCTACAAGAGCAGAGCTTCAGGGACAGGGCAGCTCTTTACTTTGGGTTATTGGACTTCAATGAGGATGGTCTCATTAATCATTTAGAACTCCTCCTGTCCTTGCCTCTATCTTCAGGAATTTCAGAGTACCTCGCTGGCCTCCTAGCCCAGGGGGCCTTCAACAGGCACCTCTCAGCTCCCTCCTCAGTTGGTTTCTGACCTCACTGGGGTGATACACTATGCAGGCTTTGTCTTTTGTTCCATATCTTGTGTCTCAAAATCAGATCTTCCTCTCTTGGGTCCCAGCCTTCCTGATTTCTGCCTCTGCCAGCAACTTTCCCCTGTGAAATATCTTTTTTGTTCTTTTTGAGAATCCAGACCATTTATTTACTAATTTATTCACTCTCCCTCATTTAAGGGAGAATATGGTTACAAGTAGCAGAAACCCATTCAAGTTTAAGAAAAAAAAAAGTGGGGAGGAGGGATTTACTGGGAGCACATAATGATACCTACTAGACATTAAGGGTAAGTAGGGCAGCCAGGTGTCACATGGAGCGGGAATCAGGGGTCAGTTGGAAGATGATGAGAAATATCAACAAAGCCAGTCTCCATCTCTGTCTCTGCTCTGTCTCTCCTATACACACATACATATCTCTATCACTCTTATTTTCTCTCAATATCTATTTTTATATATCTCTTGTGAAAAAGTGGCACTCAAGGAAAGCATGTATATCTTCTTCATTCAAGTGCTCACCAGGGACAGCCTAGAGTTGCACTGTTGCGACTTCAAATTCAGAGAACCAATAATCCAATTGACCTAGCTTGGGTCTAGTCTCTTCTAGGTCCAGTCAGCTGTGGCCAAGGGAGTGAGTCACACATCCACACCCCCTCAGCAGAGCTATGGAAAAGGTCTCTCTGAGAAAGGGGCGTGATGAGTGGATTCTCTAGCAAGGGAGTGCGTGGGTAAGGTGGTGAGGAGGAAAGGACAGCCATTGCTGGGAAATATGCTTGTGCAACACATAGTTAGAAGCTTGCCTTGGTTCTAGTATTAGTAGGACCAAGACGAATCCAGAAGACTTTTATAGTCTGAATAGTTAGCTTCTGTTAACCTCTGTCTGTAACTAGTTAACTTCTGTCCGTAACTAGCTATTTCAACAACAACTTCAGTAGCCTCCTGGAATCTCTAACCTCCACACTCACCTCTTCACTCCCTACCTCCATTGTGCTCCCTAGAGAAATTCTGGAAGTTAGATTGACCAACACCAGGATCAATTCATGTTATTTTACCATAGTGGACCCACATGGCGCTTTTATATACTATCAGAGTGCATCCTTGATGGAATTAAATTCTCCCCTTTCTATAAATTCCCTTGGTTTCTTTTCTTTTTTTTTTTTTGAGACAGAGTCTCTCTCTGTTGCCCAGGCTGGAGTGCAGTGGGGCGATCTCAGCTCACTGCAAACTCTGCCCCCTGGGTTCACGCCATTCTCCTACATCAGCCTCCCGGGTAGCTGGGACTACAGGCACCTGCCACCATGCCCGGCTAATTTTTTTTTTTTTTTTTTTTTTTTTGCATTTTTAGTAGAGACGGGGTTTCACCGTGTTAGCCAGGTTGGTCTTGATCTCCTGACCTCGTGATCCGCCTGTCTTGGCCTCCCAAAGTGCTGGGATTACAGGCATGAGCCACCACACCCAGCCCCCAAATTCCCTTAGTTTCATTGGAGACTTTGGTCTCCAAAGTGGATGGGAAAATGGTACTAATTAGGATCTGTAAACTTTTAGAAGTAAGTGATAATTTGATGGTTTCCATTTTAAAGTATAATTGGGCCAGGCATGGTGGCTCATGCCTGTAATCCTAGCACTTTGTGAGACAGAAGCGGGAGGATCACTTGAGCCCGGGAATTTGAGACCAGCCTGGTCAACATGGCAAGATCCTGTCTTTACTAAAAAATTAGCTAGATGTGGTAGTGTGTGCCTGTGGTCCCAGCTACTTGTAAGGCTGAGGTGGGAGGATCACTTGAACCTAGGAGGTCATGCTTGCAGTGAGCTGTGTTCATTCTACTGCACTCCAGCCTGAGTGACAGAGTAATACTCTGTCTCCAAAAAAAAAAAAAAAAAAGTATAACCACTTAAGTTCTAAAAATGATTGGCTCGTGAGTACATATTATCTGAGAAGGAATGGAAAGAAATTAAAATTCACTGATTCATCCCTTGGAAAATCTTTCTAAAATATCCATGTGAAATAATATAAAAGTTTTCAAGGAATCCTAAGACCAATAGGAATCAGTAAGGCTATGAGATGGAGAGTTGGACAGTGCACATGATGGCCAGATTTAGAACTTGCTT
Organism: Hylobates moloch; assembly: GCF_009828535.3. NCBI lineage: Eukaryota > Metazoa > Chordata > Mammalia > Primates > Hylobatidae > Hylobates > Hylobates moloch. The sequence continues at coordinate 73,056,779 of NW_026652283.1, forward strand.
AAATTTAGAAATGTACCAAATAATAAATAAAATTGCCTTCTCAAAAATTTTAAATTTCTCTTTGGGGTTTTTACCTTTGGGAAGCCATGTACTCTTTGAGAGCTAATGAAAATGTCATAATTTTCCCTAGAAAGGTGTGCATAACCTGGATTGTGCACAACATTTCACTTCCTCATCCCTACTGCAAACTTGAAGGGCATCTTAGGATATTTAGATCAAGATCTTCTGTCTAGATATTACCACTTCATAAAATATTGCACATGTGTTGGGAGTAAGTAGTTCCCAGTGATTAGTGAAATGAATGAGCTTTTGGTAATATGAGACATGTCTTCATTTCACTGCTATTCAGTTCGTGCTGAGAAATAGGGGGCATGTGCCAGGATTTTGGTGATAAAGGGTATGTACATTGGTAAGGTGGAAACTTGCTGATGGACTGTATTGCATTCGCTAAATGTATTCAGATACAATATACTGGAGGTGGTGGATTTTAGTCTACCTTTAGGAATAGGTTGCCTTGAAAGAGTTTGCATAGCATTAGGTGTCATAGTAAAGCACATCTTTAAATATTTTCATTAAGGACTTTCCATTCATTATGCTTGTCTGTGTGTACGAAAATTCCAAGTTTACCTCTGGCAATTCTATATCACTTATTTGTAATTGCAACTCAGATCTCATACTGCAAATGCAGTTATGCTGTAGGCATTTGTGATAGAGCAAGGAACGAATGATTTTGTTGAATTTTCAAGTGAGGGTTAATTGGGTACCCACCACGTTCCCAGTTATATGCCAAGGGCTGAAGAAGACACTAAAGAAGTGTAAAGTGCCTTTTCTGTCCCATTACCATCTTGTGAAAATCCTTAGAGGTCCATTTCCTTTTTCTATGTAGACTGTGAATAAGGAATGAAGCAGTGATATACATTGTTGGTTATGGGTAGTTGACTCTACCTTGGAGCTTGACCTGAGCATGAAGTTTGGTATAGGGAAGAAAGCTTCTTGCCTAGTTTATTTACCTTTCTGGAAGAGCCATTGATGTGACCTCTCTCTGTCTTCTGTAGAAGCCTAGCCAGAGTCTAGGAGAGTGGGCACAGTATCCTCCTAACATCCAGCCAGTGTAGGGCTTCTGGAAGTGTTTGTGATAGGGGAGTTGGGGAAGGCCTGAGCCCCTGCCTTTCTCAGGCAAGCATGTAAAGCCTGTGAATCACTTCACTTTCCCATTTAGTGTACCCACCTGACTACAATATGTTCCCCTGATAAGTAAGAATAATAAACAATCAGTGTAGTTTGTAAAGTACTTCCCTAAATGAAATAATGCCAAAGGCCTCACATATGGTATCTCATTTAATCCACATAATGACCCTATGAAGTACGTACTGTTATTATTACATGTATTTATTTTTATGTAAGCAAAGCAAGGCTCAGAGGAGAGGTCACTTGTCAAAAAGTTACATTGAGCAAGTGGCAAAGCTAGGGTTGAACCCAGGCAGACTAACTCCAAAGTCAGTCTCCAGTGTCAGGATTGACTGTAGTATGGAGTGGCTAGCTCTGTGTACACAAGGGGATCTTAGGACAGGTGAGGACTCTGAATTAAACAACTTTGAAGCCCATGTAAAAGGAAGTCATCCCCTTTCCAAATCCTTTTTTTTTTTTTTTTTTGAGACAGGGTCTCACTCCATCACCCAGGCTGGGGTGCAGTGGCAATCATAACTTATTGCATCTTTGATCTCTGGGGCTCAAGCAATCCTCCTTCCTTAGACTCCTGAGTAGCCAGGACTACAGGCATGTACCAACATGCTCACCTAATATTTTTAATAAATTTTTTTTTTTGTAGAGACAGGGTCTCGCTATGTTGGCCAGGCTGGTCTTGAACTCCTGGCCTCAAACGATCCTCCCGCCTTGGCCTCCCAAAGGACTGGGATTACAGACATGATCCACTGCCCTGGCCCCTTTCCAAATCTTATTCAGTACCTCTGATGAACCTAAATGGGATAGTCTCAACTTGGTGCCAATCTTGAACCCTGCTTAACACTTATCAGATGTTTCCTACCCTCATTGTAGGACATGTAGTGACATTACTACATGCTGCTTACATTGTCATCCTAGTAGCCCTAGTTTTTGCCTTTGCATCTGATATGCTGCCTGTTCAAAGAGTTTCCGTGAGCAGAACTGGCAACATGGTGTTAGTGGAGCCTGCCTCTGGGTTCCTGCTTTGTTTTTTATGATGGTGGTCGAGAGCACCATCTTTGGAGATGGATTATCTAGGTTCCTTTCTAGCTGTGAGACTTTGGTTAACTTTATCTCTCTGCACTTGTTTCCTTACCTGTAAAATAGATGTGGTAATAGTTTAAGTTATCCTATTGTTCTTTCCCCTTTATAGAGTCAGTGGAATTAGAATACCCTACTCTTGAAACCAAGTTCAGATGAGCTGCTTAGGAATGGCTAGGAGAGTTTTCTTGATGTAGGTATTGACTCCCATAGCTGGATCCAAGCCAGTTTGTGTTAATTTTCAGATGGCTGCCCTGGACAATTCTGGGCCACAGCCAGACCTTTCTTGTGCAAAAAATAAAAAAAAGGAAAGACTCACATTACATTTTTCTGGTATACTACATTGAAATATGTCCCACGGCATGAGATGGAAACTATAAATTCACTATCGTTATAGGGAGTAATAGAAAAAAAGATGAAGGTGATTTCCCAGTAAACACTATTATCTGAATCCTCAGAAAAGGCAGATGCTTATGTTGCCCAAAGAAAGATCACATGGTTTCCAGATCTAGCAAGCTATACATATTAATCTAACCAGCTAGAAACATGAGGACTCAGAGGAGATGTTTGATTGATTGGTTTTTATAAACTTTGGCCTGTTTTGCTCATCTCAGTCTACAGAATCCATCTGCTGCATAATATCTGGCCAGCTAAGACTCTTATAATGACACTTTAATAGTTTGTACCAAAGAAATGATCCCCCCAGTCAAGTTCTCTAACTCAGATCTCTGCACTGGCCTTTAGATATGTCTACCCACTTTCTACTGGCAAGGTCACTGGTGCCACCCCAGAAGGTCAAACAAGATGATGACTGAATGACTGAAATGGATTAAGTCAATAAACATGGAACCATGTGCTGAGCTATGTGCTGAGGGTAGAGTAATAGAAAAAAACTCCCTGCCTGTATGGAGCTTTCATTCTTGTGGGGGTACTAAAAGGAGTCTTTTTTTTTTTTTTTTTTTTTTTTGAGATGGAGTCTCGCTCTGTGGCCCAGGCTGGAGTGCAGTGGCGCAATCTCGGCTCACTGCAAACTCCGCCTCCTGGGTTCACGCCATTCTCCTGCCTCAGCCTCTCCGAGTAGCTGGGACTACAGGCGCCCGCCACCATGCCCGCCTAATTTTTTTGTATTTTTAGAAGAGACGGGGTTTCACCGTGGTCTCGATCTGCTGACCTCGTGATCCGCCCGCCTCGGCCTCCCAAAGTGCTGGGATTACAAGCGTGAGCCATCGCGCCCGGCCTAAAAGGAGTCTTAAGCCACCGGGGAAGACCAAGGGTAAAACAGCTTCAGTGTAGAGAGAGAGAGATCAGGAGTTTTTTTTTTTTTTTTTTTAAATCATGTTTTGTTGTTGGCAAAACGTCATTCATCCAAGTGGTGATGTTGAGTAGGGAGGTGGGTTTGGTGGAATTTGCGTTCTTGGGGCCTCTGCCAGAACATCATCATGGCATGGTTAGGGTGGATTTGGGGCTGCAATGGCTTGGAAGTGTTAATGTTGCTTTTTATACTCTTCTTACAAGGAGGTTAGCTTTGAAGGGTGGTAACTGAACAAGATGGCATAGTTTGGGGAATCTCTCCCTGCCTTCTTTGTGTGACATAGTTGACCATATTTTTAACTTGTAGGGCATGGGCCAGTATGAAGAGGGGTTATTGGTAGAACCAAGCCTGGAAGAGTAGGGAGACAGATCAGCTTTGGGCAGGAGGTGAGGTTTCTGTTCTTCAAACCTCAGGAAGAGGTGGTCAGAGAAGATCCAGATAAAGAGACATTAGTAGGTGTGGAGTAGAAGTAACTTTTAACCTAAAAAGACTGCTTTGTATATCAGAAAGAGAAAGCCCCTACTAGGAATTAAGTTAGACTTGGCTTTGATGCCAAATTAGATGTGATGTTGGCCAAATCACCTCCTTTCCCTGGACCTCAGTTTCCCCTGCTGCATCATCATACTGAATACAATTGTTTCCAAGGCTCAACTTGGTTAAAACGTGTCATGATTCTAAGCCACTCAAAAATTTTCAGGAAAATTAACAGTGCTTTGGTGACAAAAGAAAGTCAATGCTGTTATGACTCATGAGTGCGATTTGATGAGGGCATGGGGCTAGGATGAGGCAGGTGTAGTTGAAGCAGGCAAAAGTATTTGTGTTGGCTGTCCTATTTGATGTGCTGGTGGTTCTATTCAAGCGCTGCTGATGGGGTGATTTGCTTGCAATGGGATGAGACAGCAAGCCCATTACCATGCTTGGTGGAGACGGGAGCTACCAGCATTTCCCCAGGAGAAAATTTTACAAGTAAAGGCTAATTTTACTTTTGCTGTTGATGGCATTTCTCAGCTATACTAATTACCATCCCAATAGAAATGCTACAGAAATATACCCTATCCTCCCAAGAGTGCAGAGGGGAAAAGAGGTTGTTCTTAAATAATCCAAGAAAAGGTTTTACCTGTGGATTCCAAAGCTACAGTGCTTCCTTACTCACGGCTTTCTTAAATGGCAGATGCCTTGGCTTAAATACAATTTCTATATTTCCCTTACTTTCAGCATTCGGACTATGTGATCTATTCCCTATTCAGAGTCAATTATAAATAAAATTATTTTGGAAGGAAAACAATAGTTACAGAGTTAATGTTTTTTCTCAGTTTTTAAAAAATATTTTGTAAATTTGGAAATTATATTTTACTTTCTCCCTCCATTCCTTAATAAATATTAGGGTGTGTACCCATCTGTCTATCTATCCATCCATCCATCCACTCATTAAAATAACATTCCTGAATATAGCAGTTGTTTAGTATACAGTTGTTGAATGAAATGTACAAATATATACAGAGCCAAGGCCTCTTGAGCTCGTGAGGCCAGGATGCCTAGGTCCAATTCTGGCTCTGCTACAAGTTGGCTGTGTGACCTGGGGAGTTAGTTGTTAAGATTGAAAACTGGAAGACTTCATGTAAAAACCTGCATTTCTTCATTTCCCTGAATACCAGAAAGATGTGGTAGCCCTGAGCCCAGTGACTTGGAGCTAAGCATTGCTGCTTACCTTATGTAGGACATTGTCTCTCTGTGTTCCTCTGGTCCACCCCTTGGTTAACAGATGTACATTTTTAGTTTAAAGGTGAAATGAAGAACATTTTTAAATTCAAGATGTTGGTAAAATATGGATGTTGTTTGGTCTCACAGAGTCCTGAGTGAAAACTCTGACTGTACCTGGAAGGAGAGACAGAGAGGGAGAGAGAAAGAGTGGAAGGGACATCTTTTTCTTTTCTTTTTTTTTTTCTTTTTTTTTTTTTTGAGACAGAGTCTCGCTTTGTCACCCAGGGTGGAGTGTAGTGGCGTGATCTCAGCTCACTGCAACCTCCGCCACCCAAGTTCAAGCAATTCTCCTGCTTCAGCCTCCCAAGTACCTGGGACTACAGGCGTGTGCCACCACACCTGGCTAATTTTTTTGTATTTTTAGTAGAGACTAAAAAATTCACTGTGTTAGCCAGGATGGTCTCGATCTCCTGATCTCATGATCCACCCACCTCGGCCTCCCAAAGTGCTGAGATTACAGGTGTGAGCCACTGTGCCCAACCAGAAGGGATATCTTAATAATTCTCTTGACTTCAAGGAATTTAAGAGCTACCCCCACAGAACTGGAAAATGGGAAAGGACCTCGTTTTGGATATCTGGGGAAGGAGAAAAGAGTAAGGTGTAGCAGGCATTGGTTAATTCTCAAAAGTCAAAGAGAGTTGACATGATTATGGATAATGATGAAAGTCTGGTGCCTGGCCTAGAGTAGAACAAAAGGAAAGGCAGAAAATTCCCAGTAGATTAAGGTGCCACCACCACTTTATGCTAAGAAGGCAGATGCAGAGGCCCTTCCAGGGAACATGCTTTGCACGGGAGGAGTTGCCTTTGTTTGCTTTTCTGATGACTTGGATTTCTACAGCTGCTCATGGTTCTTGAACTTCCTTGAAAAAGTACAGGCAGAATTGTGATGAAATCAGCATCCCAACCCTGCCTTTCCTAAGGACACTGTTAATTCCAGTAGTATTTAGCTTCATTCCAGCAACTACCTTGGATTTTTATATTGGGGTAGAAGTGATCAGACAAGGGCTGTGGTTTGTATGGGTGCACATATGTGCATAGGCCCAGTGCTATAATTAAAGCGGAGTAACCACAACAACAGATTGATGGTTATTTGGTTTGGGGGAGAAATTTCCCGAGGTGTTTCATGTTGTTGTTATTCTTCAAACCTGCAATATCATTCAGAAGTGTTAGGAAATTCAATAAATCAGAGGGCACTGTGCAATGAGCATTATTCTTTGAAAAAATATAGCTTATCATACACATTTTCCATCAGAAGGTAATATGAATTTGTTAGGGGTTTGGGTGGGGTTTTGGTGTCTGAATGCCATTGTTCTTTTTCCTCTCCCCAGTATCTGACCAAGGAGACTATGCACTTAGAGACCAGTAGTCAAATGGAAGAGGGAGGATGAGTTTATTAATTCTGAGGATGGACTCAGTGTCCTTCCATGCAGGGATTTTTTGATTAGGCACAGAAGCTTGCTACTCCCTCCATTCTCAGGTCCCAAGATGTCCATACCTGCTGTGCGCTGACCGCAAGCAGCCACCATGCTCAGGGGGAGATCAGGTTAGCAAGAGAGGAGGCTTACCACGTGGATGCCCGGAAGTGAAAGAATAAAGGGGAATTGGCAAGGCCCTGTCCTGAGAGGCTGGAAAACTGGGTGGATGGCAGTGCTGCCTGGGGAAGCAGTGTTTCCAGGAGTGGTCACCATGCCAGAGCGTGAAAGTGGGAGGCTTGGGGCTGGCTTGCCCTGTTCGGGTCCACAACTTGGAGTGAGGGGCACAGCTGTGGGCCTTTTGCACTACAGTGATCGTGTCCACCAGCACAGCATGTCCCAGTCAATGTCCTGGTCTCTGGCCAGTCATGTTAGGCACTCCTTTTTCCATCAGGGTCAGTAAGGACTGGCTAAGAGGTGTAAGTTGAGGGTGATAGATACTACCTCTTGATGTCCAACCCCCACATAAGAAATTGGTTAGTAGCATTTGTCACAAATGTCCACCCATAAAGATAAATCCTGTTAATATGTCTGTCCGTTTTTTTCTAGGCACTGCCATATTCCTGACTTTATAGTTTAACCTTTATCAATAATTAAGTAGATATTAGAATAAAATAATAGTAATAGCTAACATTTATTGAGAGCTTACTGCATACCAGGCACATGTATTGACTTACTTGCTCCTTATAATGACACTGTGATGTAGATGTCATTTTTGTTCCTGTTTTACAGATGAGAAATTTGAGGTATACGGCTCACGAATGGTGCCAACCATGGAAGCCAACTCAGGTGGTTGGACTCTAAAGTGCCCTTCTGTGAACACTGCATGATTATGTCTCTCAAAGTGGTAGATATGAGATACTGAAGAAGGAGCTAGTCCAGATGTCCGAAGACCCAGTTTGTAGCCTAGAGCCTCGCTTGGCTCTGCCACAAACCCCTTGTGTGCTTGACAGCGTGCCAATGAAGTCCTCACTCTGAGCCTCAGTTTCCTGATCTGTAGAGTGGGGATGTGGATTTCTGCTCAAGGATTTGGATCCATGACTCATTATATTAGTTTCATAGCATTGCCATAACAAACTACCACTAACTTGGTGGCTTGAAACAATAGAAACTTCTTCTCTCACAGTTTGTGGAGGCCAGAAGTCTGAAATCAAGGTGTTGGCATGGTTGGTTCCTTCTGAAGGCTCTGAGGGAGAATACATTCCATACCTCTCTTTTTGGTGGCTGCCAGCAGCCCTTGGCTTGTTAATGCATCATTTGCAGTCTCTGCCTCTGTCTTCACATCACCTACTCTTTTGTGTGTATCAGTGTGTCAAATCTCCCTCTACCTTTCTCCTATAAGGACACCCGTCATTGGACTTAGGGCTTGTCCTAAATCCAGGGTGATCTCATCTTGAAATCTTTAACTTCAATTATATCTGCAATGACTCTTTTTAAAAATAAGGTCACATTCAAAGGTTCAGGGAGTTAGGCCTTGGACATATGCATTTTGGGGCCAGTATTCAATCAGCCACACTCACCCTCCAGCTTTTTTTCTGTTGCAGTATGACAACCAGGGATCTTGGAGAAGAAAGGATTAAAGCTAGTTAGTGTCTGAAGCCTCCTGGGCAGTTTGGTGCAGTGGTTAAGAATATAGAATCTGGAGTTCAGAGCCCTGGTTTCAAGTCCTGGCTCTGCTACTCACCAGCCCTGTGACTTTGGAAAAGTCACCAAACCCTTCTGGGCCTCAGTTTTCTACCCTATAAAATGGTACTAATAAGAGTAGTATCATAGGGTGATTAAATGAATCACTGTATATAGAGTGCTTAGAACAATGCTATGTAAGTGTTAGCTGCTATTATTGTTGTTGTTACTTCCATTTAGAAGTGAAGTTTATGCATATGACTTTAACAGAGGAATGAATTTTGTGAGGGATGCATTCAAACTATAGCAAGGAACAGCCCACAAGTATGCTATTTTCCACCATATTTTAAATTAGGGTATCTAAATGTGTCTGAAATGTGAGGATTATACTTTCCGGCGTGCTGAAACAATTTTTGGCCCGGTCTTTTTAGACATCCAAGAGAAGCTGAAAGCAGAGTGGGGCTGTGCTCATGTTGGATGAGGCAGGCAAGCAGATGGAAGGTGGCAGAGGGAGCATTTTGATGTGCTCATGGAGGAGGCGTTAATATTTCAACATCTTTCTCGTTATTTACAGATAATTTTTATGAGAGATTTTCAGAGATGCTCAGTTTTTTTTCTCTTTCCTCTGAGTGGCACAGAATTGTCACAAATCAATCTGTTAATAAGAAGGTAAAAACTCAACAGTCTCCTGTTTGGGAATTGATTGTAGTTTGAATTTTGTAACTAGACTGAGGTTAAGCTTTCTGCATTCTGTTTTTTTTTTCTGAGATAATTCATCACCTTGCAAAATTCACCCAATAGTCTCGACTTAACAGGAATGATTATTGGTCTAAGTCTTGTGTTACTAATAGATCAGCTAGTTGATTCATATTAATATCATATTCCTACTGTATCCTGGGCAAGGAGGGATAAGTGAGAAGGAGAAGATGTAAATACTTTGAAGTTGGGAACATAGTGGAAGACAGACTTTCAAATAATCTATCAAAACATGGTATGATATCTGCTGTAATCAAGATGCTTCGAGTAGTTAAGAGCAAGGCCTCTAGAGGCAGACATACCTGTGTTTAAAACTTGCCTCTACTGCAGTGAGCCATGATGGCATCACTGCACTCCAGCCTGGGGGACAGAGGGAGACCCTATCTCAAAACCAAACAAACACCAAAACCAAAGCAGACAAACACACAAAAAACTGCCTCTAAAAACAACCCCCACCCCCCACAAAACTCAAAACTCTTGACATCACTAACCAGCAATTTGGTCTTTTCGAGTTTCTGTTTCCACATCTGTAAACTGGGATTATTTTACTGTTTCTCCCATAGTGAGGTTTAAATGACATAATATATGCAGAGTGCTTAGCACATCATTTGGCACATAGTAAGTGCTCAGTAAATGTTAGTTATTATTACAGCAATATTGTGCTGTGGGAAGAGTTCTCTATAGAGTAATTTTGTTTATTTATTCATATGGCTTGATATTTATGTATCACATTGTGTGGTACATTTAATGAGTACATGCTTTATTGCTTGTGTTTAAATCTTTCACCGAAGTTCATTTACTAAATTTATGTTTTATATCACAGGGACATAAATTAAGATCAGTTCGCTCTCTATATATATCCCAAAATTTGACATTTTGGATACAGCTTTGCATATAATTTTTTAAAAAAAAATTGCTTTTTAATTACTGGCACTAATACTTAGACCCTGAAAAAGATAACTCTGTTTCAGGTTATAAGGAAAAAAGCCTCACCCAGGCCAACTGGGGTAATGAGGCTTCATTTTAAGAAAATAGGAACAGCACAGACTTTTGCAGTCTCAGGTCTGCCCACAACAGCTTATGACTTTGGGTAAGCCAACTTCTTAGAGATGCTTCTTCAGCTGTAAAAATGAGGATAGTGATTCTTGCCTCAGCACTTTCTAGTGAAGACTACATGAGATAGTGTGGAAAGCCCACAGCACAGAGCACAGAGTACGTGTTCAACAGATGCCATTATTACTCAAATGGTATTAAGAGGGCTGGAATCTTCTAGAAATCTGATAATAGGAACCAAGGTATAGCTGGGGGTCAGGGAGTTGAAGATACACTGTGTCACTAGGGGCTGTGGTGGTAAGAGTTTTAGATCTTTATTCAAGAGTTCAGTTATTAAAGTGTCCTAGCTATAATTTTTTCTCTCCCTGTCCACTTTTCCCCCTATCTCCAACTGCCTTATTCTTCTTATATTTCTGGTAAAATTCCTGAGGGAATGTGATTAGTTCGTTTAAATATCACCAGCCCTTTGTGAGCAGCGTTTTTTTTTTTTTTTCCCCCTCTAGCTTTAGTTAGGTATAATTGGTACGCAAACAAACAAAGCAATGGGTTTTTTTTTCCCCCAGTTAAAGCATAAATTTTAATTTTAGCATTTTAAAGTCATTGTTTCCCCACACAGCCATGATTTTCCTAAAATTGAAATAGTCTAATACAGGAACGCTAACCTTGGGACTCTATATATTCCCAGGAGGATGACTGACTTGGCTGGCAATTAGTTTGATTATATTTTTTTAAATATAAAAAAAACAAACAAAAACAAAACCCTGCACATAATTAATGCATACAATTTGGTGAGCCTGGACACATGCATACATGCATACACTCTGAGCAGAGTGTTGATACAATGCGAAGCCCTAGGTTGCCGGGAGGATGGGCTACTTTGAGGTCACGTGCCGCCTCTGGCCCAGTGAGCGAGCAGGCATGGTGCCTCACGGGAGCCGCAGGCCTCCAGGAACACAGGAGCGTGTGTGAGATGACTGGTAGGTGTTTTGTTCACTGGATTGATGACAACATGGGTAGAAGAGATCCTGGAGATGGAGATGTGATTTGATCCCTGCTGGTCTCACCTGCTTTATCTTGACCACTCCCAACCCCTGGCCACGCCAGCTTCGTGCGTTCCTCAGGCACGCGTGCAGAGCTGCGCGTGCAGAGCTGCGCATTAGGGCCTTTGCACGCACTGCCCCGCCTGCGTTGCTGCTGCTCCTGGGGGACAGCGGGCTTCCTGCCCTCTCAGGCTTTAGCCAGATGTCACCCACTCGGGGAGCCTTTCTCTCCTGACGCTGTCTGAAGGAGCCTGCCAGCCCTTACCTTACCACCTCGTTTAGTTCTTTCGCCACACTTATCGCAATGTCTTTGCTTATTCCTCTGTTGTCTGTCTAATAATAGATAAGTAAATATCTATTACTCATATATTTCTAGAATGTCCCCATTATACCAGGGACTGTTCAGAACATTTATTTTGAATGGATGAGTGATGGCTCTCCAGGCATTGTGACCATTACAAAGTGTAATTGTGTGTGTCAGGGAAGGGGGATGTGAGCGTATGTGGGGTGTGTGTGTGTGTGTGTGTGTGTGTTTGGGGGAGAGAGTCCCCAGGGAACCTCTGTAGTCCCACATTATGCCTATTTCCCTTACTTAACCCAGATTGCTTGGGTTCAAATCCTGCTTCCTCCACTGGCAACCTTCAGCTGTGTGTGCTTAGGCAAGCAACTGTCTGTACTTCAGTTTCTCATCCATAAAATAGGGATAACAATTGTGCCTACCTCATAGGATTATGTGAGGATTACTTTGTAAAGTGCTGAGAGAAGAGCTCAGCACAGAGGCAGGCAACTCCACATGTTTGTCTTTACTATTATGAAGTGCTGGGAAGCTGCTGGGGTTACAGTGCTGAGTTGAGGGCTATCCTCTGACTGAAGGTATCCTGAGTCTCACAAAGGCTAGTGGAGTGAGGTGGATATTATTTCTTCACTGACACAAAAATACATCATTATAAAATGTGTGACGCTTTGAAGGATGTTCAAGGTGCTATAAGCCATACAGATGCAGGGACCTCGTTTGGCTTTGTGCTAGGGACACTGGTTGAGAAGGCTTCCCTGGGGAGGTGACATTTGAGCTGCAGCATGAAGACAGAGTAGGACTTAGCAAGGCCAAGGGAGTAGCTGGTGGTGGGGGGAATAGTGTGTGCATCTGAAGTGACGGGCGGTATGATGGGAGTACAGGGAAACAGGTTTAGGGTGTATCTGTCTGCAGTCGTGTTCCAGGGGGGTCCCTAGGCCCATTACCAGAGATTCTGATTCAATTGCTAGGCCCTGTTCTGGGCATCAGGATTTTTACAAGCTCCCCATGTGACTCTAATGTGCAGCCAGGGTGGAAATTACTGCTCTTGGCTTGTTAGAAATGCAGACTCTCACCCCTCCACCCAGAGTTAGTGAATCAGACCTGCATTTTCACAACACCCCCAGGTGATGTCTGTGTGTACAATAAGTATGAGAAGCTCTGGTTTTTGGATAGACTCACCCAAAGGTGATGAAAAGAATAGGTTTCTGAGTCTTGTCCCAGAAATGCTGATGCAGAAGGTCCAGTGTGGGGTCTAGAAATCAGCATTCATAAGAAATACCCTATGTGGTTCTGAAGTGGTTGATTGAGACCAGACTTAAGAGCATGCTCTCAAGAATGTCAGGATGGAAATTAGAGGGGACGTGAGAAGGAAGTGGACTTAGACTTAAACCTCAGAATGCTTCTGACCTGATGAAGTCTTGGGCCTCCCTCCTGTGAATTCATCTGCAGAATTCTAATACTTTTTGATCTTCTAAGCTTTAAATAAAACTTGGAAAAAGGACAGTGTTCTCAATAGGAATACTAATAGTCTATTAAATTTGGGGGTGGGTGAAAGTTGTTGGGAGTAGCGAGATTAGTGGTTTGGGTTCCTCTGGAATAGTCTTTATCAGCTCTTGAGACGAGTTGTTTTATGTGGCTCAGAATAATAAAAAGACACTTATCCTGTCTGTCTTAATTTTCCAGATGGCCTCCAGGAAAATTTCCAAGCAGAAATCACATTTATTCAGTTCAAGAATCCAATGGGAAGATGATATAGAAAAGCCAGATTCTCATTGACTTTGAACTTAGTGTTTTTCTGAATTATTGTTTCTCTGGATTTTTAAAACTTCGTTTAGTTTGTTCTTTCCATGCCTCCTTTGCAACTTTCTGACTTCTAATTAATCTAACTTTTCTCTTGGTCTGTATAACAAAATTAAGAGGTAATTTAATAGTGAGTTTTTGCATTTATTGAGATTGAGTTTGATTTTTTCCCTTTTTCCTATAAACACAATAATACTGTTCAAGTTAGAGAAAGTTTTGAATGTCTCTTATGTGCATCATGCTCTCCTAGGCACTGTAGGTTGTGAGCAGGACTGGCTACATTATTGGCAAGACTCAGTGTAAAATGAAAATACAGGGCCCTTGTTCAAAAATTATTAGGAATTCCAAGATGGTGATAGCAGAGCATTATTAAAGCAAACACAGAGCTCTTCTAAGTCTGGGCCCTGTGTGCTCCACAGGCCATGCCCATGAAGCCAGCCTAATGAATGTGAGGAGTCACCACAGTTACAACAAGAGGGTGAAATTTATTCTACCTCGACCCCTTTGTGTACATCCCTGGGGTCTGTAGCCCCTCCCCACTCTGGTCTGACTCCTCACACCACTGGAGAAGGAGGTATAGTGTCCAGAATCCCACCTTCTTTCGGTGAGATGGACACAGCCACGTAAGATAAACAAACCCACATACTGATGTTGGAGGTATAAATGGGTACTTACTACCCGGAATGAAATTGGCAAATGTATATCAAAAGTCTTAAAAATGTTCATATCATGGCTGGGCGTAGTGGCTTACGCCTGTAATCCCAACACTTTGGGAAGCTGAGGTGGGCAGATCATTTGAGGCCAGGAGTTGGAGACAAGCCTGGCCAACATGGCAAAACCACGTCTCTACTGAAAATACAAAAATTAGCTGAGCATGGTGGCACGCGCTTGTAATCTCAGCTACTAGGGCGGCTGAGACACGAGACTTGCTTGAACCTGGGAGGTGGAGGTTGCAGTGAGCCGAGATTGTGCCACTGTACTCCAGCCTGGGTGACAGAGTGAGACTCTATCTCAAAAAAAAAAAAAGAAAAAAAAGTTCATATCCTCTGACCCAGTTCCTCTTCTAGCAATTACATGTTCACAGAGTAAAAAGATGTTCATCACAGTTGTTCTATGTTAAATATTGATAAAAGATGGGAACTAACTTAAATATCCAATAGTGGAGGAGATCCGTATCATCATATTATGAGATAGCATCCAGACATTTAAATTTAAAGCACATTTAATCTATTTCTTCATCTATCTATCTATCTATCTATCTATCTATCTATCTATCTATCTATCTATTTCCATCCATCTATCCATCTATCTATGCTATGTATCTATGTGTTTTATGGTATGTATTATGAATGAACATTCATTGATTCTTTTCCTTTCCTTTCAGTCAACCCTAATAATAGACAGGCTTAGACACTGTGTGAACATTGACTTTGCTCAGGGCTACTGCCCAGTCTGGGTCCATCCCTTCTTTGTTTTTTTCCTTTTTTGAGATGTATTCTTGCTCTGTCACCCAGGCTGGAACGCAGTGGTACAATTTTGGCTCACTGCAACCTCTGCCTCCCAGGCTCAAGCCTCCCGAGTAGCTGGGATTACAGGCACCCACTGCCATGCCCGGCTAATTTTTGTATTTCTAGTAGAGATAAGGTTGCACTATGTTGACCAGGCTGGTCTCAAACTCCTGACCTCAAGTGATCTGCCTGTCTCAGCCTCCCAACGTGCTGGGATTACAGGCATGAGCCAATGTGCCTGGCCTCCATCCATTCTTTTTTCTTTTCATCATCAAATGTATCCAACCTTTATGCTTTGGCCCTTTCTGCCTAGTTTCTTCCCACACATCTTTTACTTTGGCCAGTCAACCTATTTGTATTTACATCTCCCTCGCTTGTGCCTTCGCTTGGTCTGCCAGGACTATTCTCCCAAACCTTCCCACCCACATGTTGAAGTCCTATCCATCCATAAAACCAGTACAAATGCTACTTCCTCTGAGAAGTTTTTTCCCCTTCTAATTATCCCAGCCAGAAATTGGGTGCTGCTTCATCTGAATTTTTTATAGCATGTTGATTGTATCACTTATATAGCATGTGCTGTATATTGTTGTTATAATTATTTGTGTGAAAACTTCTTTTTTCCACTGGATTATTAGCCCCTTAGACAGGAGATCTTGTCTTGCATATCTTTTTAAAAAAAATTTTAGAAAGATTTTTATTGGTACATAGTAGGTGTATATATTTATGGGATACATGTTTTGCTATAGGCATGCAATGCATAATAATCACATGTAAAATGGGGTATTCATTCCCTCAAGTATTTATCCTTTGTGTTACAATCTAATTATACTCTTAGTTATTTTAAAATGTACAATTATTATTGACTATAATTACCCTGTTGTGTTATCATATACTGGGTCTTATTCATTTTTTTCTATTTTTTGTACCCACTAATGCCCTGCATATCTTCGATTTACCCAAGTTGCCTTTTTTGTAGGAGTCATTCAACATATATTTTCCTAGTGCATTTGTACATTTATCCACACTGAATAATTAATATGCATGATGAGGGCAATATGAATAGGGAATTTCTAGGGATGAGACAGAAAAGATAAAGCAAAATAACAAAAGGATAAGAATGACTGTAAAAATTTAATATCATTAGAATTAATTTAGTAGAAAAATAAAAATAATTGATTTACAAAACAAGAGAGCATCTTACAGATGTTGTCATAGGTCTAATACTTTTCTTCACTGTTTACATGATTCAGCCATTTACATGGAATATATTTGAGAACACTATAAGACTTAAAGACACCCAGTCATTGGGTGCAAAAATCTGTGGCACATGTGACCATGAAGTTCCATGAAGAAGGCCCAAGGAATCTGCTGATCACAAGTTTATTATGCACCTCTGGTGTGATGTGGCTGATGGGAAATTATCCAATGTAGACAAAACTAATGCACACTGAGCCTGTATTGAAAGCAGCATGGTATCCAGCTTATGGAAAGTGATGGTCTCACTTTCAGACCTTTCCTGAAGCACAGCCTTCCCTTCTGTCCTTTTATAGACTGGAAGATGATAGAGGACAGTGAAGAATTGGGTTGGTGGGGATTTGGAAACCAGATCATATGATGACAGGCTGAGGATGTTTAGTCTGGAGAAATACGGACTTCTAGAATTAGTGAACATTTGATAAGTGACCTCAGATGTTTGAGTCTTTCAGTACTGTGCTTCTCAAACTTTAGGATGCACACTAATTACCTGGGGATCTCGTTAAAATGAACATTCGGATTTAATAGGTCTGTTGAGGCCTGGGATTCTGTATTTCTAACAAGTTTTTAGATGATGCCGATACTGCGGGTCCATGGACCACACTGTTAGTGGCAAGGCTCCAGAGGAGCTCTGTCCAATGGAACACTGCAGGGATGGGAATATTCTATATCTGCATTGTCCCACATGGTAACCACCTGCCGCTTCTGGCTACTGAGCACTGGAAAGGTGGCTAGTGTGACTGATAAACCAAGTTTTTGATTTTATTTAATTTCATTTAAATTTAAATAATTACATGTGGCTAGTGTCTGCTGTATTGGACAATGCAATTCTAGAGGATACAACTGAAACTATTGGAACTTAAAAGAGTTTAGACTTCACTTTCATTGCATGAGTTTTGAAACAGTTATAGCTGTTTGGTACTGAGAAGGTTTCTAGAAAATTAGAATAGTATTTAAGTCAATGACCATCTATAAGGAATACAGAAGAAGGGCACTTCTAATGAGTGGGGAGGTGGATCCAAGAGGAGATAGCATGTAATTGGAACGGAGGGTTAATCTACTTAACACAGTGGTTCTTAGCTAGGGACAATTTTGCTCCCCCAAGGACAAGTGGGAATGTCTGGAGACATTTTTGGTTACCACAGTTGGGAGGAGTGCTACTGGCATTGAATGGGTAGAGGCCAGGGATACTGCTAAATATCCCACAGTGCTGAGAAGAGGCCCTTGCAACAAAGAATTATCCAGCCCAAAATGTCAATAGTGCTGAGGTAGAGGAACCCTGCCTTAACTTATACAGAGCTTTTATAAATCAATAATAAAAAGATTAAAAATAGAGTAGAAAAATTAGTGAAAACAAGCATAGACAATTCCCAGAAAAAAGATACAACCAACCAAACAAAATTTAGGGAATGATGCTCAACCTTACTGCTAATAAAATATGTGTAGGTTAAAACAATGAGATTATATTTAGCTATCATATTGCCAAAGTTTCAGCTATCATATGCAAAGTTTAATACACAGTGGTGGGCAGAGAAGTGAGATGGACCCTAATCACTGTTAGTGGGGTTGTAAGTTGCCCCAGCCCTCCTAGGGGGCAGGTTGCTGTTATAATCAATACTTAAGTGCACACACCCTTTGAGGTAGGAGGCGGGACTTGACTTTGGAGATGGGAATTTGAACTCAGGACCAGATAGAAGACTAGCTGAAACAGGGAACAGATGAAAGCATCTCTCCGTAAGATATGCCCATCTGTGCCATGTCAGTTTACCTTTACCATGGCAACATAGGGAGGTTGCCACTCCTTTCCATGGAAATGACCTGAGGACCTAGAAGTTACTATCCATTTTCTAGAAATTTCTGCATAATCTGCCCCTTAATTTGCATGTAATTAAAAGTGCATTATAAATATAGCTGCAGAACTGCCCCTGAGCTGCCACTCTGGGCACACTGCCTGATATGGTTTGGCTCTGTCCCCACCCAAACCTCACCTTGAATTTTAATAATCCCTACATAGCAAGGGCTGTCCAGGTGAAGATAATTGAATCATTGGGGTGGTTCTCCCATACAGTTCTTGCGGTAGTGAATTAGTGAATAAGTCTTACGAGATCTGATGGTTTTATAAATGGGAGTTCCCCGCACAAGCTCTCTTGCTTGCTGCCATGTAAGACATGTCTTGCTTCCCCTTTGCCTTCTACCATGATTGTGAGGCCTCCCCAGCCATGTGGAACTGTGGGTCAATTAAACCTCTTTCCTTTATAAATTACCCAGTCTTGGGTATGTATGTATTAGCAGTGTGAGAACAGAAAAATACACTGCCTATGGAGTGGTCCTGCCTCTGCTGCTGCTGTACACTGCTGCTTCAATAAAAGTTGCTGTCTAACACCACTAGGTTGCCCTTGAAATCTTTCCTGGGTGAAGGCAAGAACCCTCCTGGGCTAAGCCCCAGTTTTGCATCACCTTTGCCCAGCAGCTATTCTACTTCTAAGAATTTATCCTGGAGAATAAATTCTGCAGAATAAATGGTACAGATTCATATAGATATATATACCTGCAAATTTATGATAACATCATTGAAATTTGGAACGAAACTATGCAACTTCAAGGATTGGCACACTTCTGCTGTGGAATATTCTGCAGCTATCTGCATGATAAAGTGGGCTTTGATGTATGGAAGGATGTTGATGATAGAAATAAATATTGATTGGGTTACAGAGCATAATTTACATAGAAAAAGATTTGTATATGACCAGATGTTTACATGTGGGGAGATGGATGAATATTGGGACTAGTTTTTAGGGAATTTGGATTTAAGTCAACCACTCTTTTACTCTTTCTTGAAAAATCTGTTAATTCAGAATCTCAGTTGATTAATTTGTAAAGTAAGAGTAACTCCTGTGTAGTCTATTCACTTCACAGGATACCTAGACCAAACAATGTTTATTGGTAAAAAGGCAGTATGCATTTTATACCTCCAGGTAGTGGTAGCACTGGCCTAATTTAAAATTATTTGAGCTTTTGTGATACACAGGTTCAAGTAGAGCTAGAAAAGTTCACAGGCTGTTTCCCTAGGCATTGTTTAGATTGTACAGTCTTGGGACTTGCCTGCTTTTCGCTTTTCATGCAATTGCTAGTGGGAGAAAACAAACCAGAAGAGGGTGTTACAAGAATAAAGCAGCTTTTTTTGCAAGATCATGGTTAATAAAGCTGATACAAATTGTTTCACAGTATGGGTGTTGAGGTTTCTCTCATTGGCATCCCTTTTTAAAAAGAAGTTTGGAACATAGATTTCTTAGCATAAGTCAGACTAAATTATTATTCTCTTTTGATATTTGATTGATGTTCCACTTACGTATCAGACTAAAATCTGGGCCACAGAATAATGAACCTAGTAAAAATAGGTATTAGCAAAGTCATTCATTAGAGTTTTGTTTACAGTTTATTGGTGGAAAATAGTAATTGGTTTTTGGAAAAAAGGTCTTGATATTGCAGATTTGTAGGAAAATTAAATGTGCTTGAAGTAACCTTAGCATGTAATACTTTTCCTCCTTTTAATTTATTACGGTCAAGTCAGACCCTTCCTTCTGAAAAATATTTAGCACACAGGGTTTTGGATTAATGCATTGTTCACAATAGGATATGAAATAGTGACATTGCTTAAATTATTTTCTTCTGATGTAGTATTACTATATTTCAGATATTTGTAACTATACTGCTCAGATTTTAGTTTAATTTTTTGGCATGTACTACAAAAATTTTATGGAAAATTTCGAACATGGAGAAATATAAACAGAATGGTGTTTCTATTTCTGTGACCCCCTCAGCCCCCATAACCATCACCTTTCCTTAATCCATCAACCTGTGGTCACTTCTACACCATCCAAACCCCAACTACCACCTCCTCCTCTAATATTTTGAAGCAGAGTTCAGATATCCTATCAGTTCCTCCATAAATGTTTTAGTCTCTATCTATAAAAGATAAGGACCTTTAAAAAAGTTCTAAATATAATTCTGTTATCAATGTCCTGGAAAATTAGCGATATTTCTTTAATACCACCAAATATTCAGGCAGTGTTCAATTTCCAGTTGTCTCATAAGTGCTATAGTTTTTTTTTTTTTTTGAAGTTTGCTTAAATCGGAATTCAAATAAGGATCACACATTGTGTTGGTTAATATTTTAAAAGTCTCACTTTTTTCCATT